>NC_092803.1:8838853-9444665 GCF_040954645.1 Diabrotica undecimpunctata | reverse complement strand
GTAGACGTTTTAGAGGCGTCTGGGTATACGGGATAGAAGTTAGAAAATTTATAAAGGTATTTTTTATTAAGGAGTAAGGAGTATCATTATTTCTAAAGATATTTAAGAATGTGTTGGATTAAGGAATGCTTATTGTCCAAGGGGAAGGAATTCTTATGAAATTGGAATAGGTACTTGGTATCGGAATTTGTAAAGTCATGAGAGTTTGCCTAACTGTTTCGTAGAATGGTGGTTTCACATTCCTATTTTCAGTATATAAGCTTGTAAAACGATCCGTGAATATATTATGTTGTAATAAATTGAATGTTTATTTTGTTTTTAATTAAATGTTAAGCTCCTGGGATAACTCACTTGACATATCCATGTCGAGTTCTGAGTTTTCTGAGTTGTTTCGTCAGTTTTTTTTTTAACTTTGTACATTTCAATTTTAGTGGACGCTCGGATGTACATGAATGGATTTTGAATAAGAGTTGTATAATTGCTTGAGTGTCTGAGGTATATTTATTTGTACACTGATAACATCTTTAGCTCCTTGAATGTTTTCAAACAAATCAACTGTTTCTTTAAAGGTTAATAGTTGTTTTTCGGAATCGAATAATTTTTTAACTGGTTGCATTAGAGTTTCTAAAGACACAGTTGATGTTTTTGTTTTTATTCTTTTTTGTTTCTGGGTTGGCTTTGAAAATACATAGTCACTAGCTGATGTCTCAATGGGGGATGTTATTACATCAGATATAGTTCGTTTGGAGGATGATTTTAATGCATTTTCCTCGTTGGATAAGCTAAATTCTTGTGTTGCCGGACAGTCTCTATTTTCATTAAGAGAGCTAGAATTATTGTGTAGACTTGAAGATGAAGACTGTTTAGTAATGCTTGTGTGGGATAATATGGTTGATGAAGTGGATATATTTGTTTTAGATAGTACTGATATTGCATTAACTGTAGTCGACGTATCGTGCGTTATTAAGTGGGCTGTCGATGATGTTTTTGAAGATGACGTTGAGGTATTTGATATGTTTGTAGGGGTACTCGTTGTTGAAGGTGTCATAGTAGTCGTTGCTGCTGAAGATACTCTAGTAAATTCATTTCTGTTTAAAAATGTAGTAGTTGGGACAGCTGTAGTTATTTACAGTTACTGAACAACTACTGAAAATGTGGCTGTGTTGTTTGCAATGGAAACATAGATTGCCTAGCGTTAAAAAATTTCGATTGTTAATGTCATCATACGTTAAAAAATGAAATCGGGATTGTCGGTGAGGATATGTAAATATATCGACGGAAACTAAGTACATGTTTGTATTCCGGATGGTGGTTCCCATTCGCAAAAATGACATTGATGAAGTTAGTTTTAGCCCTAGAGATAAAAGTTCTTTTTCTATTATCTTATGCAGGATAGTGGGAGGTACATTGGATATTAAGAGTCTTTCACTTGGAGTAATTAGTCTACGGACTTGAATTTGTATATTGTTTACAGTGATGAAAACTCCATTGTTTGAAAAAAATTCATCTACTATTTGGTTGCTTGAGAAATAGATATAGATACGATTGTTGCTGATTCTTGATGAAAAAAGAATATGTTTTGGACTAACTAGAGTGCCTATCGCTAACAAGTATTCTTCTAATATGGCATTATTGAGAGAATTGAAAACTATTGCTTGTAGTTTGGATGGATAGATTGGTTCTTGCTGTTTACTCGCTGCAGCTGTGTAAGATAAAGGTGGTTGTGAAATAGATTGAGATAATTCATCGTTATTTTCAGTAACATCAAATTCCATTTTTAATTACCATTTGATTATCCTAAATACGGACTTATTCCGCTTTAGGTTTTGGTAATTACCTTTGATGATAAAAACTGGTGTCGATAAATGGATGGTCTAATAATTTATGTACTGTGTTTCTAAAACCGGCTTCTTACGATCGGCAATATTGCGGACGGACGCGGACCAGCTCGCACCCACGCACCGTGGGAAATGTCTCGTCCGTGGTAGCACAGGCACGTCTGTGCTGGTGCGTCGTATCCATCGGGAGTCGGTAACATCAAAGGTGCGGTACATACTCGTGCGACGCGATCCGAGCGCGTCCGTGTTTTAACAGACGACAAGAGCAAGTTGTTCATTTGGTTCATTTGGTTATCTGTAGTGTTGTCAAAGTTGTTTTGCATTTTTTTGCTAAAAAATGGAATGGAGAAACGAAGTTATTTTTGATTTTTTTAAATTTGTATCAAAATGAACCAAGTTTATGGGATTCTACGACGCCAAAGTGTAAGAACCGGAACGATATATACATGCATGAAACCGAATAAAAAATCAATTGAAAAATAGTACTATTTCGATTAAAGACTTAAGAAAGAAGAAAGATGTTAAATCAAACACTACTGTCTGCGGTGCGTTGCCGTGTGCGCGATGATCTGTAGAATCGTCGATCGTGGGAAGCCGCTATAAGATACTGTGATCACGGATTACTTTATTAATAATAAAATATGTACTCACAGATCTTATTTTTTCGATTCAAAATGAACTAACACTATAACACTGTATGATGGTGCAGTGTAGGAATTTTACGATTGTTATTACAATGTAAATTTCACAATTTGTCACTAGCAACACGTTTTAGAACTACGCAGTCATTTTATATTATGCATACCTACTTGTTATTGTGTTTATATTCAATCACCATATTTCAATATTAAAAATGTATATTTTAGCCAAAGGAAACATTTGCATTGATACATAAAAAAATGAACCTCTTCTTTTTTTTAACGCTGTGTTCTAGATACTTAAAAAAAGAGTACCTACCTTTATTTTTTATAAAATATTTCTTTAAATTTAGCTTTTTAAATAATATGAATAAAAATATGAAATATTTTAGCATGTCAGAACTAGAACATTCACACCCCATTAAAGCAGGACACCACACGTATACGGAGTCTCAAACATTGATGAGTTTAGACGCAGCAAATTGATTATCATCATCATCACCATAACAATTTAGCATTTAATTATAGTTTTTTATGTTCTCGACTTTAGTTTTCTAAGATCAACACCTTTTTTTGTTGGTTAATTTCGTAGCCGCTAATTGAGTTGTACGTAATTAAATAACGATATATTTCCGTTATGTAGCAGACGGAATTTCCAGTTTGTAGACGATAAATTAATGGACATTTCTTGAAGAATTGCGTGTTCAGCATCACTTGCTTTATAAATTAATCTGTTGTGGTAATTATTTGTTTTCCTTGTATAATTAATGAAATTTATCTGGTTAAGATGGGGAAGCTTTGTGAATTTTGTTTCTTACCCGATCGAATTACGTCGAAAGATAATTGTTTTCCAACAAACTTTTAATTCAAACAGACTGTAATAACTTTACTTAAAATATTATCAGAATCACAATGTTTTTTAGAACCAGTGGTAATGCGTCGGAGAAAAACTTATAACACATTATTTAAGTATTTATAGTTTTTTTTTTTCTCAGCTCTCATCGTATTTCCTGTAATTCTTCTCAGTACTCTCATCTCTGCAGTTTCCAGTAGCCTTTGCGTTGTGGCAAAATTTAGTCTGTTACATGATAATATATAAACACAAAACAAGTAAGTACTTACTTCAGAATAAAATTAAATTAAAACCGAGGTAACTGTATAAAAGTACCTAAGAAGACAACTCATTTCTATAAAATTTAAGTTAATCCAGGTTATTACGAATGATAACAAATCGATAGGTACATATACAGATATAAAAATGAAAAAGTTCTTGATTTAAAGTTCGTGCGTTTTGATTTATGTACAATAAACATTTCAACATACATTTTTTAATTTATAGTGAGGTGCTGTGCGATCAAGCTCAAGAGGACAGAATATAAGAAAATTTAGGACTGTTTTTTCCTACCTTTCGCACCTGCTACCTATGAATTGGCCGTCGGCCCAAGCTAGAAAGTATGTATACACTTAGTCTGGCAGCACTGGAATCTTGGACTATTAGGTAAAAGAGATCTACATCCTACATATAGAATTAAAAATGTAAAAGAAATTTATCAGCACAAAGATATACATAAATTTACCTGGGAACAACCAAAGAAAAAGATAAAATCTATAATCGACTATCTCATCCAACCAGAAAACAAAAGGCTCCAAACAAATGACGTAAGGGTGTATCGTGGTGCCGAATGCGGATCTGACCACTATATGGTGGTCGCAAAAATAACCATACACTACAGGAAAGTAAACAAGAACAAAATTGAACAGGAGAAGGTAGCAGCTTCCACAAAGATAAGATATAATATTGATAGCCTCAAACAAGAATCAGTACAATTCCTCTACAAACTTAGACTAGCCTCAAAACTAACTCACTTAACTCGAAGAGAAACAGCCGAAAAAGAATATCAAGATATAAAAAATTGCATTCATCAGGCGGCCAAAGAGGCATTGGGGTACGAAGAAGCTGACAAAAGAAAAAATCCTGAGTGGTGGAACGAAGAAGTAGGAAAATTAATTAAAGACAAAAAAAAAGCTTATCAAACATGGCTATCCACGAAAGACTCAGAAGACCGCAGAATTTACAGCAAACTCAACAGGGAAGCAAAGAAGGAAGTCACTAAAAGAAAAAACGAAATGTGGGAAGAGAAATGCGAAGAGATGGACCGATGCTTAGGAGGAACCAAAGTGACACAAGCTTGGAAATTCATAAAAAGTATTAGAAAAGAAAGAAAAGATGAGGGAAATATAAACCTGATTCAAAATAAAAAGTGGGAAAAATATTACGAAACGCTATTAACAGAATGTAGGCACGAATTTATGGAAAGACCTGACCATATCTCAATGACAGAAAATTCAGAGGTGCATAAGATAGACAAAGAAGAACTGAAAAAAGAATTGAAACAAATGAAAAATGGAAAAACACCCGGGCCTGGAGACATTCCCATCGAGTTGGTGAAACATGGACCGGATGCTCTTTTGGAAAGCTTAGTGAATATTTTTAATAAATGCTTAATTGAAGGCCAAACGATTCCAGACGATTGGAATTTGGCCCACATTAGCCCCATTTATAAAAAGGGAGACAGAAAAGAATGCGGAAATTATAGAGGCATTAGCGTAACTAGCTCGCTGGGAAGGTTATATGGTCGTATATTGAAAAGAAGAATAGAAGAGGAGTATAAAGAAATTGAAGAACAAAGCGGCTTCAGAGCAGGAATATCGTGCGTGGACAACACATTTACCCTTAAACAAGTAATTGAAAAACGAACGGCTCGAAACCTCCCTACGTATCTGGTATTTATAGATCTGGAGAAGGCTTATGATACAGTTCCTTTAAAACTCTTATTTAGTGTCTTGACGAAAACGGACCTTAGTAAAACATATCTAAAAGCAATACTGAACATCTATAAATGTCCTCAAAGCACTGTAAAAACAGGAAATACTTTCTCAAGGGTATTTACAGTAACGAAAGGCTTGAGACAAGGATGTTGTCTTTCCCCCACCCTATTCAAAATATATATCCAAGAAGCACTGCACCAGTGGAGACAAAAATGTGCGGGAATGGGGTTGAAGCTTAACAACCATTATCTGACAACGCTGTTCTTTGCAGATGATCAAGTGCTAATTGCAAGCTGTGAAGAAGATGCAGATTATATGCTTAGAAAGCTCAAAGATGAATACGAAAAATGGGGGATGAGTATGAATATGTCTAAAACAGAATATATGCGAATAGGCAGTGAAGACGAAGACCCGGATTTGGAAATTAGACAAATGAAAAGGTGTTACGAATACAAATATTTCGGAAGTATTATCTGCAGTAAAGGAACAACGGAACGAGATATAGATTATAGAGTGCAACAAGCCAGGAAGAGTGTTCAAATTCTGAATTCGATACTTTGGTCCAACAAAGCTACTATGAGAACTAAAATGACTATCTACAAAGTAATTGTAGAGCCCATTCTTACATATGGAGCAGAATGTTGGCAAATGACAGTAAAAGGAAAGAAAAAAGTTGACACGGTTGAAATGGACTACCTAAGAAGAGCTTGCCGTATATCAAGAGTAGAACGTATACCTAATTCTGAAATTAGAAGAAAAACAGATAGAGTACATACAACTTCTGAAAGAATAGAAACTAGACAGTTAATATGGTACGGACACGTACAGAGGATGGACGACAACAGATGGCCAAAAAGAGCTATGGAATACAATCCAAGTAATAGAAGGAAACGAGGAAGACCAGCCAAGTCTTGGATACAAGGTGTTATGGAAACCATGAAAGACAGAGCCATTGATGAAGACACCTGGAGAGATAGAAAAAGATGGCGATCGAAATGCGGGAAGCGGCAGAAGCTGTAGGATCCCCGCTTATATATATAAAAGAAATTTATGGTGGTAGCGGGTAGATACTCTTGTACGATCCCGGTATGACATAGATCTACTTCAGGTATGCAACCCTGACCACGCGAGCCATGGCTATCCCCCAACCCGTACCGGGGGAAGTCATGTCCCCACCCCAAAATCCCTACCAAAAACAAATAAATCCTCTTACATATCCATTCCCAAGAAGTAAACCTCACACGAAAGAAAAATCATTGTGGAAGGCAAGGGGAAACTACCCCAATTAACTTTCCCTAGTATAATCAAAATGGATCAAGTCAATATAAAAACAGCCCTTAGTCCCAGGCACCCCTTAAGTGGGGAAAGGGTGCTAAGAATCCCCCGGCTGCCAAAAATATTTAGATTTAAGCATGATAAGAAGATTGGTACATGGAATGTACGAAGTTCATTCCAGGCCGGAAAAGTGAATAACGTAATTAAAGAAATGCGAAGAGTCAACATTGACATACTTGGATGCAGTGAAGTTAGATGGCCCAATTTAGGCCAGTGCGAAATAGAAAACCACACAATTTACTACTGTGGAGATGTAACGGGATTTAATTAAGCATCAGATTCAAGTAATCTTTTTAATAACGTGACACACATTTGCCAAAATATATTATTTGTTTACGACATTAAAAATATCGGTGTAACTGGAACGCGCTCTGACCTAGTGAAATTTGCAATGTAATCAAAAGCTTATTAAATAATGTGTACAAACTAAACAAGTAAAAACAATAATATATCAACAAGCGCACGGGAGGTAAATAGCTGGAAATCACGGGATTAGTATTATTATCAATATAGTTAAGAATGAAGAATCAAGAGAACGGTCTAAGTTAGTCAACGTCAACTGAGTACTATCTAGTATTGTACTTGATTCTAATAAACTAAACTATGAGTATCTAGTGTTTTAAATAAATCTACCATACAAGACGATAAGTGAAGATTATTTATTACATGGCGATCCTACCTTTCGAATAAGGAGTTTTCTGATTCGCAGAAACAAATCAAAAATGCCAACCACACACTGGAAATTTAAATGGAAATTTACATAATGGATGATATATGGAAGCCACTGTACCAGTTTCGAAATAGAAAATGCATCGGCACTTAAGAAAATTCCCGCCAAATTCTGAACCAAACCCGCCAGGAGCCCCGCGACAGAATCCCAGCGCATGATAATGGAAAATAAATCGGAAAAATGGATAAATGGACAAAAGTGAATTATCAAAAACAATATGTGAAATATATTATGTAAGTAAATTTTATTTTTATCCCTTATTTATATAAATTATGCAGTCTAACAGATAGAAAGATTACTTAGTATTTGAATATAAAAATTTAACTAATTCAAATTCAGAATGTTGAGTACACAATTTTTATGGCTTTTAAAAGTACAGAATATAATTTATTTTTAAATTATCGCTAATAACTGTTTATTTATCAAATTCTATTTTTTTTTAATGAAGCAAATGTGACATATAATTTTATTTGCTTAACGTATAGTTTTAAAAATATTTATATTTGACCATGAAAATACACCGACAGATCGGAAAATATTAAATTACGACATAAATATGCTTGGATGACAAATTCTTCAATTAATATAGACGAAGAAATCGGATATGACTTTTTATTTTACTATTTAGCTACAATAAATTAGGATATTTAGAATTATCGTTACATTAATAAGGAAGGAAAAGATTTTAAAAGAACTTTTAAAGACAATTGACCATGGCGTCAGAAAAATTTTCATTATGTTGGAACAATTTCCACGAAAATATGAGTTCAGGAATAAATTCATTATGGAAAAGTCAAGATTTTGTAGACGTAACGCTTTCAGCACAAGGAAAATGCATAAAAGCGCATAAAATGGTTCTTTCGGTTTGTAGCCCATATTTTAAAGAAATTTTTATGTCAAATCCCTGTCAACATCCTATAGTAATTTTGACAAACGTGACTTACGAAGCACTAAGAGACTTGTTACAATTTATATACCATGGAGAAGTACAAATTAGACAAGAAGATTTAAATACCTTCATTGAAACGGCCGAATCATTGCAAATACAAGGACTCACTGGGGATAGAAAAGTTTTAAATGATAATAACATTATGGAAATTTCGGATAAAGAATATACTCAAAATGTAAAAGATTTTAAACCAGTTTCTCTACCTGTGACAAAGAAACAACAACCTATAAAGAAGGAAGAACATAGCGACACAGAGCAAGAAATAAGTATGGCTCTTACAACAAACGAATTTTTAAATATCGCAAGCAAGGTGTTACCCAGCGAGTTTGATGGAAAAGCAGGTAAACTGCAGTCATTTTTAGATGCACTAGAACTCCTTGAGAAAATAGCGATAGGACAAGAGGAGACAGCGACAACATTAATAAAGACAAGATTAACCAATAAGGCTAGAAACGTTATAACTACAGAGGATACAATCGCAAGAATAGCAGAGGTATTGAAGAGAGAACTGAGAGGCGACAGTCCAAAGACGGTAATAGCCAAATTGGCGAAGAAAAGACAAGGACATAAGGATGCAGAGGTCTATGCATCTGAAGTTGAAGAATTAGCGGAACAGCTAAAAGTTGCATACGTAGCGGAAGGAATGTCATTGGAACTAGCGAAAAAATACACAACAGAGGCAGTAGTAGCTACGATGAAACGCAACGTCAACACAGAAAAAGCTAAATTCATTTTGGAAGCGTGTAACTTTTCAACCACACAAGAGGTAATGTACAAATTTTTATCGATCGACGAGACAGAAGATAGCACACAAGGAAAAGTGTTAAATTACAGGAACAAATACGATTTTGATATGAGAAAAGAAAGTAAGAATACAATATATGGATATTATAAAAATAAATTCGACGAAAGAAAACAATATAGAAACAAAAATTATAGAAATATAAGTGAATATAAAAGACATAATACGAGGATATATCGTAATAGAAACAGAGCAGATTGGCAATCACAACGAAGAACAAAGAATAGTCAATGGACACAGGTGAGATGCCACAGAAATAGAGGCACAGCAAGATCATATTACGCACCGCATGCGAATACGAATACAGTGAGAGGAGTAGATTTTTGACAGAAATGTAGGCAAACTGCATATGGTTCGACCTTAATGGTTGAAACCTACGTCGAGCAGGAGGCTGCTAAGAGGATAAGCTAGGGTGGTACTTGAATCCCAACCCGCTGAGAGTCCTGCGTCTCCAGCACGACAATACAGTAACTACAGAATGGATTAAAATTGCGGAACGAATTTTGAATAATGATTTTTTTTTAATGTAGTAAATGGAACAATTATCGAAAAAGAAGTTTGTCACAATGGAAGACGATTCCCTACAATTATTTTATTTATATGCAAGAGAAGAAAATATGTTATGTAAATTAAGTACGCACAAAGGCGAAAAATGATGAACAGATTATTTTGAAAAGTATATGTCAGTATTATTACATATTTGGAGAAATGAATTTCGAGATCGAACCGAAAAACAGAAGAAACAGTTATAGTAATAATGAAACCAGAAGTTGAGAAGGAATTTACAGTAGGATTAATAATAACTATTAAGCACAGTAAAAAACATTAATATTTGAAGAAAAAGACCCATAGAAAAAGTGCAAAATTTGCAGATGTTTTTATTTTGGAAAAGACCCAGATGTACAAGCAAAAGTTAGTTTGTAAAAGACGAGAAACCAAACAATTAACAAAAAAAAACCATAACTATAATAATTTCATTACGAAAGCAAACACAGTATTAGTTATAAAAACATTACATAATGACATTAGGTTAATAGTATGATATTTGATATAGTTGGAATGTACGTAGTAAGCATGTCCATAAACTTGAAATAATTAAAATATAACTGACCAGGTTAAATATTTTAATATTAAGATCCGTATATTTAAAATTTTATTTACGATGCAAGAGGAAATATTAAGACCCTCGGAGAGACTTGGTGAGATTTTGGCTCACAAATGTGAGTGCAGAAGATTATAAAGAAAATGATAATAATGAAATGAGAATAAAACGAGATGAAAAAAGAATTAACCAAATCTTAATAAAATACGAAGAGAAAAATAATAATTTTTTTAAGGAAAGTATAAAAGCTTGTATAGTACAAGATAAACATAATACAATCAATACATAATATAGTACAAGATAAGCAGATCAAGAAGAGTTATAATTAATGACTTCCACATGTTACAGGAAGGATATGGAAGAATAAATAGGATATGTTAAATACAGAAATATAAGTTAATACTATTTGTGGAACGAATTACGAAGAAATGTTGAGAAATATGTGAAATGTGAAGAGATGCGATGACTGCCAAAGGCATAAGCAGTAAATCATAAACAAGGAACCCATGAAAATGTACATGGATGAAAATGGAAACAGATATATTGACGTACAATGCGAATTAAGCAACTACGTAGAAGAATATGTAATAGAAAATAAAATAAGCCAAAACAGTAGCCAAATCATTGGTAGAAAAATTTATCTTGAGGTATGGAGTACCCAGAAAAATAATAGCAGACCAAGGCACAAAGTTTATAGCTAGAATAATTAAGGAAACAATACTTTGCTACAATTAGAGTCAATGAATATACTCGTAATATATACATGTACTTTTGAATGCAAATAATATACAAAAATATATTTAAATGAATATAATGTGTAAATATAGTTTTAAGTTCGTACAATATTTTTATTTAAAATGTGTATAACAAACAGAAAAATGTTAGACTGAATAGTAGTAGTTAAACAAAAGAAATAGGGATAAATGAATAAATGAATAAAACGACAAAACTTTATTGTGAAATGTCGAAGTTATTAATAGTGTATATGAACAGTGAAAACAGAACTATTACTTGGTACCAAGAATTAATGCAAGAATTAATGCAAGAATTAATGCAAGAATTAATATAAGAATTAATATAAGATTTTATTATTATAAATTTTTATTTATTATTTAAAATATGAAAAGGTTATTGTAAATATTATGTGCACATAATAGGGGGTAAGATATAATATGTAATCAACCACATAATAGGTGGTAATATAAGGTAATATAATCTAAATGATTTAACGTAAGGTAAGAAAAACGTACGTAAAATATTAAATTAATATACCAGTAAGGCATAATGAGGGATGCCAGATAGCATATTATAAGGGAACAATTTGGGTAACCTTATAATATGCTGAGGTTAGGTTAGGTTAGGTTACTAAATTCTTTTAAGATATAAGGAAATATGTACCAAAAATTTGTATATAATTCTATAAATATGTATATGTAAATACTGAATGTAATTAATGTATATATGTACAGTAATCAGTTGATGATGACACGAAAAATTTTCTTCTTTCGGAAGGGAAGAGTAAAACCAGCTCCTGTAATTGATTGAAAACGAACAGCACTCAGAAAATTTTTCTTCTGAGGGATAGGGATGTAACGGGATTTAATTAAGCATCAGATTCAAGTAATCTTTTTAATAACGTGACACACATTTGCCAAAATATATTATTTGTTTACGACATTAAAAATATCGGTGTAACTGGAACGCGCTCTGACCTAGTGAAATTTGCAATGTAATCAAAAGCTTATTAAATAATGTGTACAAACTAAACAAGTAAAAACAATAATATATCAACAAGCGCACGGGAGGTAAATAGCTGGAAATCACGGGATTAGTATTATTATCAATATAGTTAAGAATGAAGAATCAAGAGAACGGTCTAAGTTAGTCAACGTCAACTGAGTACTATCTAGTATTGTACTTGATTCTAATAAACTAAACTATGAGTATCTAGTGTTTTAAATAAATCTACCATACAAGACGATAAGTGAAGATTATTTATTACAGAGATACTACAACAAGAAACAAAAACGAAGTGGCTATAAAGTAAATAAAGAAGTTAACAAATGTGTACTTAGTTTTACTGGAATATCAGATAGAGTTGCAGTACTCAAAATTAATGCTAATCCAGTTAACGTGAACATTATTCAAGCATATTATGCTCCAACTTTGGAAAACTCAGAGCAGGAAATAGAAAATATTCAAATATTCTATGAACAATTGAAAGAATCTCTAAAACATACCAAAAAACAAGAAGTGAATATCCTGCTATGAGATTTCAACGCCAAAGTAGGTAAAGGAGGTATTGTCAATATTGTGGGACACTTTGGACTAGGAACGCGAAATAATAGAGGAGACCGCCTTGTTCAGTTCTGCCAGGAAACGGATAGTGCAATAATGAACACCTTTTTCCAATTACCACCTCGAAGACTCTACAACTGAAAATCTCCAGCTGACTGTCAAAAAAAAATTATTAGAAACCAGATTTACTACATCTACAAAAACATATCCGGGAGCAGATGTTCCATCAGACCATAATCTTTTACTAGAACGTTTCAAACTCTACATGAAAAAAGTCCATAAAAGAAAAGCACAAAAACGTCCGGACATCCAGAAGTTGAAAGATAAAACCACAAGAGAAGAAGTCAAAGAGGAGATCAACAACAAAATAAACAGCATGGTAATCTCAGATATTAATCAAGAAAACATAAGTGTGGATGATATGTGGAATAAAATCAAAAATGTCTGTAATTCAGTGGTAGATAATAAACTTAAACCAGAAAACAATATAAAGAAACAGTCGTGGATGAGACAAGCAATATTAGAAGCTAATGGAAGAACGAAGAAAACACAGAAATAAGAATGAGGAAAGGTACAAAGAAATAAACAAAATCATTAAGAAAAAGATTAAAGAAGTAAAAGAATCATGGCTACAAGATCAATGCATAGAATAAATGCATACATAAAAAACTTAACGGGAGGAAACGGATCACGAAGTAATAACTTAATACTAGACGAGCACAACAATCTGCTCTACGAAAATGAGAGAATACTTGAGAGATGGTGGCAATACATGGAAGAATTATTCAAGGAAGAGCAAGAGACAAAAGTCAGTGTTTCTGGATATTCAGGACCAGAAATAACGCTCAGTGACGTAACATATGCAATAAAAAGACTAAAAACCAACAAAGCACCTGGACCTGATAACATACAAGCTGAAATATTGAAACTACATATTTGAAAATAATCAACTCAAACTCCTAACGCGTCTACTAAATAAAATCTATGAAACTGCAGAATTTCCTACAGATTGGCTAGTTTCCACCTTCATCCCTCTCCCCAAAAAGGCAAATGCCACCAGATGATCTGGTTACAGAATTATAAGCTTAATGAGCATGCACTCAAAATCCTTCTTTCTGTTATTCACTCTCGCATATATAGAAAACTTGAAGAAAACATTAGCAGTATTCAGTTTGGGTTTAGAAGCGGACTGGGAACGCGAGAGGCCCTATATTCCATACAAGTATTGATACAAAGAGCTCGAGACGTAAATTGCGAAGTCTACGCATGCTTTATAGACTTTGAATTTTACAAGGTGCAACATCAAAAATTATTTCAGATACTGAAAGAATCTAGTACTGATGGCAAAGATTTACATCTAATTAAAAATTTATACTTATAGCAAAGGGCAACTGTACGAGTAGACAACGAAACCTCACAAGAATTTACGATAAAACGGGAAGTACGTCAGGGTTGCATTTTATCACCGACGTTGTTCAATACTTACTCGGAAATGCTGTTCAGGGAAGCTATTGATGGTTTAAGAGAAGGTGTAAAAATCAATGATGAAATCATAAACAATTTAAGATATGCGGACGATACGGTTTTGATTGCTGATAATGCGGAAGATCTGCAAACATTAATAGACCGTGTAGTGGAGGCCTGTGACAGATATGGCATGAAAGCTAATAATGAACCCTTGAAAATAATCGACAAAATTACAGGAAATAAGATGTCGTATAGAAAAGGCGAGAGCTGTCTTCAATCGCCTCAGGAAGATTTTATGTAATATGCACCTGAATATTGATATAAGAACACGAGTCTTGAGATGCTATGTATTTTCTACCCTTTTATATGGAGTCGAAGCCTGGACCTTGACGGAGACAACACCCAAACGATTCGAAGCCTTTGAAATGTGGTGCTACCGCCTCAGAATTTCCTATATCCATTATGTTACAAACAACACCGTGATCCAACGTATGATTAAAGATATGGAAATTATGCGTATCGTGAAAATCAGAAAGATGACATACTTAGGGCATGTGATGGGCAATGAGAAGTATCAACTAATTCAACTAATTTTACAAGGCAAGATAGAAGGCAAAAGATCTCAAGGGCGCAGAAGGACATCCTGGTTGAAGAACATCAGACAGTGGGCAGGAATGACTACCATACATCTATTTAGAGCAGCTGTCAACAAAGTTGTATGGACCAACGTGTTTGCCAACATCTACAGAGGACATGCATCAAAAGAAGAGAAGAAGAAATTTATAAGAAACGTTTTCCATGTAAAGAAATTAATTAGTATTCCACTTCACCGTTTCTCTATAAAAAATCGAAAAACCAATATTTTCGAATATACTCTAAAACAACGATATATACTTATAAACACTCAGTAGAACAAACTCATAAATAAACATAACGGATAAAAATTACCCCAGAGCGGAAAGAAAATTGCCGTTTCGACCTTTTTGGGTGTGAAACTGCTGCCCATAAATTAGTTTCCAAAACATGTAGCCGTTGCACAAAATCCCAATCTATTGGAAAACACATCGTCGTGTTCACTCTCCATTATTGCTACCAGACACCGGACATTTATTACTTTTTGTCTGCCCGGGAATACAAATGGTCGAGAATTTGTAAACACAAAATTACTAGATTTTTCAAGATTTACTCCGGGATGCTCATGCATTCAAATGGAAAGTCTAGAATTCTTCGATGTTGTGTTACTAACATAAAGTTTTTGGTAGATTTAAAATCCTGTGATAAATATACACGAAACAGTTTTGAAGTCCTTCGAATTTTGTGTATTCGTCAGGATGACTCATTTTCTTCATACAAAATATCATTTTAACTTAATGTTTATGTAGAGCGTATTCAAAATAGCTGGTTGGCCAATTAAAAATAATAAAGAAAAATGAAATATATGTGATTGTGAATAAAATTAATAATTGATTGAAAATAAGACAAATACCTGGCGTAACTCATTAAATGTTATCCATTCGTGAAAAAACTCACTTATAGCATTTTTCATATAAAAATGCTTGCACGTCACAATTTATATAAAGTGACGTCACTTGTATTTAAAATTTTCAGAACGTCAACCTTAGAGTTCAAATTGTCCTAACACAGCTAATAATACGAAACCCATACGGAACTGCTGGATCTTTCATAGGCTTCAACATGGTGCAATAATCAGAAAAATGTAATCATCAGTATATTGGAAATTTTAGAATTATTTTGATTAAATAACAAAAAACATTTGTTATTATTAATAATATAAATTTTATGAAATAACTCTTTAAGTCTAATATTCCACAAAATAATAATTTTAATTAAATAGATTAGACAATTGTACGCAACTGATACAGGAATACTTCAAATTTTATTGACAGTTCAGCGTGTGGCAAAAGTGTATAAAATGTTGCCGCATTGTTAGAGTAAGAATTTTGTTTATGTTTTAATTTCTTACACAATTTGATCATAATATAATATATATTAATAAATTTTATTTATAAATACATATTAAATTTAGATTAATAGGTTTAAAAACTAATTATTGTTGTGTATTGTGATTGTGCTATGCCAAAACAAATAAATAGTATGTAGAAAGCTGATAAGCTTTCATATAAGATGATTATTTTGAACAACCCTTATATTATTCAGAGTTTGTAGAATCATTATAAGTACAAAATAGGCCTTGGCAAGGCCATACAAGGAAAATCTCACAATTCTTTTAGTTCTTTCTTCATAACATAATCGTATAAACGTAAAAACCGATAATAAAATATGTTCAAAGTGGGATAAAATTCAAATACAGATATTCTTCATTCCGTATATCTTTCATTTTGCAATGTAAAAATAAATCTAAATTATTTAATTCTTTATTGATAGTTTTCTTACCAGTCCTACCTGACGAACAAACCTGAAACTATCAAACTCCTCTTATGTTAATACAAAGGAAGCTTTGAGCAATGATTGATTACATTTTTTCGGTGTTTACAGCTCTCTGCGATCCTCTCGAGGAATTTGATTTATGCTGCCACGAAAGAAAAAGTCGGCCCGTTTCTTTTCTCTCTGGAGATACAAGATGTATGAGAATGCAATCGGGGAATGTTTCCATTATACATATTTTATGATGATTGATGTTAATGGTGGATCTCCATCATCAAACCGTAAAATTCTATTATCAATAAATCAAAAGGAGAGAGCGTACCTGCTTTCGTGAAAAAAGTATGGAAAGGGACGAAATGTGATTTTGCTAGTGGCTGTTTTCGACTCTTAGGAAATATAATCAGGGAGATAGGGAAAGAACCCGATAAATCAACAGCGATAATTTCTGCCTTTGGTAAACAGATAAAACTTGAAATTTATTATTTCAAACTATATATATATATATATATATATATATATATATATATATATATATATATATATATTAGAAGTGATTATTTCGACCAAAAATTTATTTATAAATACGTTCGAATTATCGGGTAAAGTGGTCTGTAATGAAAATCTTTCTTTTTTCTATGATACTCAATATTTCGCTATTTATTTAATAGCTTCCTCAGGAGTAAACTAAAACAATTTGAACATTACAAAAAATGGCGTACAAATACATTTTAAAACACTCACAGAAATTAAAAGATTTCGCGAATAAATAGTGACATTAAAGTATTTGAAATATTGAATGTCAAGATTAAATTGTCTTAAGCACGTTCGTTACAGCTATACGATAAAAAATTAAAATTATTTTAAATGTAAAAATAAAAATAACAACAAAAGAAAAGTTAGAAGAATGATATTTCTTTGATGAATTATTAAGATTAGTTGTTATTAAGATGAATGTTGGCTATTTTGAATATTTATAAATTTTGTTCAATATATTACAATATATGTTACTTAGCTGTCCAGTGTCCCTTTTATAATTTAAAGTGTTTTTATTTTTGTTAATGTAATACATCTCAAGAAATAATCTACTTTTGTAGTTATTAGTCTGTGCCAAAATGTGAGCTTTGTTATAGTCTAGCATATGATCAGTGTTGTCATAGTGCTCAACCACTGCGCAAGTATTTTTTTTTTACAAGCGGCAATTACTTTTATGTTGTTTGATGCGTTGTTATAACCATTGTGATGTTTGATCAATGTAGCTATTTTGACATCCTAAATACGGTATTTCATAAACGACATTACTTTTATATAAGGTTGGTACTGGGTCTTTGATTTTTGAAAATAGTTGTTTGCTGTTCATGGTATTATATTTAGCTATAATAGTATTAGGAACATTTTTGAATATGGATATGATAGAATGAGTTAGACCATTAATAAAGGGGAGTTTTTTATATTTGATTGATTTGTTGTTAGAATCATGGACGGGACCGTCATAGAAATTAGTATATTTAGAAGTTTTTTTTATATTAAGTCCGGTTTCCTAAACACCGAACCCAAAATCTGCCACATCTGATAGGCCAGTGTCGGGTACTTCCAAAGGACATGTTGCAAAAGTATCATACTTGATACTGTGCTCACACTTCTGCTCCATACAAAAGTACCATCACACTTTGTAACGATGTGCTGAACGTCCTACAGCGACAGTGTTTAACAGTTCGAACCGTGGGAGTGTCGATAATCACGCGACAAGACGACGAGGTGAGATCCGAAGCGGCTATTTAAAGCGAGCGGCTGGCGGAGTTAAATTAGTCTTGTGGCTAACGCTCCAGGCTCCCTGGCTCGCTAGTGTATTGAACCTGCGAGCCGACTCGGACAGAGAGACTTCCGTAGTGAGGATTATACTCTGTCCTCAATCAAGCAGAACCCGTGTGTATCGTGCATTGAACATTACCGTATAGCGTGGATCTGCACAACCGAATATTTCGATTGCGAGTGCGTTTGGCGCTTCCCCTGGATTGAAGTGGAAGCGAGTACAAGTCTGCGTGTGATTGAATTCGCGTATTCCATTTTTTTTGTTAATAATAATTTTTCTTTTACAGGCGTCCGCCGGGGAATTCACTCTCGCGGGATCCAGACGGGGACATAGAATGCATTTTATTTTTATTTTTGTATATACGTTGAAACTAATAGATTTATTTTTATTTCAACATGTGCTTTACTGAGTCTGTCGCTTCGAAAGAGCTACCCGTTACAACTTACCTAAAAACAATATTTAGGACAAAAACAATATTTTATAAGTTATATCAATTTTTATTATAATTTTATTTCATGAATTGAAACTCGAAATATTCATTGCAGAATAAATTTGTGTATAAATAACGAAACAAAATAATTTGAACCTTCATTGTAATCCTAGTCGAGTATTATTATTGGATGTTGTTATAATCTGCTTAATTGCATTTTAATATTCGTCACTTTTTTTAATAAATTTAATGATCACAAAAAAAATGTAAACCGTTAAAGCAAAATTCATGTTTGCTTCCTACGAAATTAATAAAAGTATTAAGGTCCTCGAGGTATTTTCTGCAACATTTTTTATACTCTTTCTCATTTTATAGGGTCATAAAGCACGTGTTGTTGAACTGATATGCATCAGCAATTTTGATATATGAAAAACATCTAATACACATTTTCACTTTTCAAATTTTCAGCAGGAGTCGATAAGCTGTATAGGATTTCGCTTCTAGGGTGTATAAAAGAATATTTACTCCGAGTTATAGCGAGTTCAAGAAACTGAGAGGACGTTAAAAGAGATTGGCTAGAAAATTGCTTTTTGAACAAGGTTGGTTATTGTCAACTTTTAGATAAAAATATAATTTTTATTCACGAAAAAATTCCTTATTATGAATTAGTATAAACAATAAACAAAAAAACAATAATCTTTATACTGCCACTGTTTTTTGTGACTGTGCCAAAGCTTTTCATTGTGTAAATCACGACATTTTGATACAAAAAAATTCTACGGAATTCGAGGTATTTCTTTGAATTGGGTCCAATCTTACTTGAGGAATAGGAAACAACTAGTTAGAGCAAACGACACTGACTCTAGTCACAAAAGCATTCTATGTGGAGGACCAGACGGTTCAGTACTGGGTCGTCAACTTTTCCTTATCTTTATAGATGACATCACTAACTTAAAAATCGATGGAATTTTTTTTTGCTGATGATACCAGTATAACCTGGAGGAAATTACCGACTGAATGAATGACTGAACTCTACCTAACATTATTGTATATTTACGATTATATAAGATTGGTTATTAAGTCAAATAATGTTTATCCATAAATGCTGAGCATAAAAGGCTACTTAAAGTGTAGCAAAAGTACTATGAAACAAGACATATGCTAACAATAGATACGTGTGCTCTAGATTCTAATTGTACTAATTAAAGTGGGTAAACAATTTACGTAATTTATAATAAATATTCTCTCGGGATGTTTTATGAATTAATTATTTATATCAATCTCCTAATATCTCACCACACATTCCATAAATATTATTAAATACATTCTAAATATTATGTGACATTCAACTTAAAGTTTTGTGATAGAGGGATTGTCAAAATTTTACATCTTAAAAATATTTTTTCTCAGTTATGATTGCACCAAACTTAAAAAAACTTTATATTGCTGAACAGAGGACTAAAATCCCTGTCTAACAAGGTGATATACGACCCCTTTGTTATTTAAAAATTTTGAGGGGGTGCTTATAATTCAAATGGGGTGCTGGGGGGGTATAATATGTTCATACTGTAAATTGTCACTTTAAGAATAAAAATCAACCTGTTTCAGGTTTTTTTCCGCATGGTTTATTACAATCAGTTAATCCCAAAATAATTCGTTAACTAGATTTCAGCGAGGACTATCATCGGAAAAAAATTGATGACATACGCAATAGACACCGATGCAGATAATAATTGCGATCGCCGAGAGGGACTACAGCGGAATCAAAAACCAAAAGTCAAATAAACCATGTTTACCCATTAAAAATACAGCTTTTTAGATTGCGATGCGTGAAACAGAAAGTTCAATTTGTTATTTTCACTATGCATGTTTTCATTAGAGTCTTGTCCACTGATCCATGAAAATAACTGTCGAAATGGCGTTTCATAATCAGAATTCCAATTATTTGACGTTGCATAGCTTTTTATTTGTCAATTCCACAATTCAAAACGCGTCTCTGTTTATTGGGAATTTAGAGAATTTTTGCAATATATATTTATTGCAATATTGAACAGTATCAACAGTAAAGCTCTTCGATGTATTTTAATATTTAAATAAAAATTTACCTATGTGTATATGCTTGGCATTATTGGCTTCAGACAATATGTAAATTCAGGTTAAAATAGTTTATATTTTATTCACAATACACTGTAATTGTTCTTTGTGGATATTCTTATTTTTTATATACACATATATGTATATATTACACATACAGATTGAACGAATTTAAAACGGAACATACAATTTAATATATGTCTGTTTGAACTGCATTTGAAATAGTGGACCAATATAAAACTTGGACAAAAATAAATCCATACCCGGTGATAGACATTGTATAAAATATCGTTCAACTATCTGTCTCCTTTAAAGGAAAGAGGAGCTTGCCTAATAGTCGGAGAGATAGAGCCGAAATTTTGAACTGATCAGTAATATGACATTTCTCTATTGGAATATATTCATTGTAACTGGATTAAGACTTCGCCTTACAGGCGGACGCCCCTCGTGGTACAGGGGGTGACTATACAGGGATGAAGTTGTAATTTTTTTCGGAAAAATTAACGATCGATAATATGGCTGAAAATTTGCCCAGAGTAAGATCTTGGTATAACTAGACGAAATCCCAAAGGGCGGACGCGAGAGTGGATACATAAGGGGTGGCGGACAGGGATGAAATTGCAATTTTTTGGGGAAAAATTAACGATAAGTAATATGTCCGCCATTTTCATGGCTCATTATTTAGCCCCTAAAAACTCTAAATCCAAAAGAGCGGACAGCTGGGTTGGTACAGAGAGCCATAAAACGGGGTCAAATGTACCACTTGCCTGCGCATTTTAGGTCTCGGTAACAATTTTCAAACTGATTTTATTATGATATTTTTATACCGATTGATTTGAAAATTTGTATGCTCACTTCTGTTACTATTCTGAAAAGCGTCAAGTAGAGTTTTCCTCAAAATTTTCCAAAAAAATTCCCGTAAATGAAAATTTTCGTAATTTTTTGAGGTAAAATCTAATTTGTAGAATCCTTTCGATTTTCTGTCAGTTATACCATGAATTTCCCCCAAAATTTTCAAACGATTTTTCCGATAAGAAAAAAAAATTTAGAAAAACTTTAAAAATTTCGTCATTTTTCTCACTCTCACTGATGTCATCACATTCATCATCTTCGTCACTTTCACTTTCAATAATATCACATTCATTATCTGCTTCATTTTCAATCACTACTTCTCGAATTGATTCTGGCATCTGAGGTCCACTAAACCATTTGAATTTATATGTTTCATCTTCAAACTCCCAACCATGTTCTTCAACAATCAATTCTGTTGGTACTTTTTTATGAGCATTTGTCCAAATATTTGAAATATAATGGGCTCGCATTAGATGTTGGTGTAATTCATCTTGACATGGTGGTAAGCTTGAAGCATCGAAATTTTTTAGTTTTTTTTTAAAAAGGCTCGTTCATATCATGCAACTTATACTGCCGGTTAAATAGTGAAAATCTGACATCGTTTACTTTTCTTTTTGGAATTGTTCTCGTCAGTCCTGTTCCATATAAGTGACATATGAAAGTTTCTAAGGTTACTGATCTAAATGGAACGCGCATCATTATTATTTTAATATTTTAAAATAATAATGATGCAAAATTAATGTCCAAACAGAATTTGTAAAATTATAATTAACTAATGAAAAAAAAATTCAATCAATTTGAAAGTTAAAAAAAAATATTGAAAATATCTAAGTACAAAGTAAATTTCAAAACTTAAAAAATTGATAATTCCACTATTAAATTGATTTTTATTAATAATTATTTGTAAAATGTTAAAGGAATTCTACAAATTGAATTTTACCTATTGATAAATAGAAATAATATATTTTGTATTTGATTATTAATGTAATAATAAAATAAAATTTTTCTTATATCTGAACAACCATTATTTATGCAATATAAATTTAAAAACCTTTTTATTGTAATAAAAAATAAGTAAAATTACTATTTGTTATACCAAAAATATTTAATAGTTAACATTATAAAATTACTTTAATTTAATAAAATATCAAATATCAAAGATTTATTCAATTAAAAATTAATTCGTAAAATATTTATATTTAAGAAAAAAATGTGATTTGTAAAGTAAATCTAAATAAATAGTTTGAAAAAAAAACATTATCATAATATCATTTTAAAACTACAAAATATTCTATAAAAGATTCAGACGATGACGTAGAGTTTTATCAAATGTTTTAGAAAAGTTTTTCTATTTTTTTTTCTTATCGGAAAAATCGTTTAAAAATTTTTGGAAAAAATCATGGTATAACTTACAGAAAATCGAAAGGATTCTATAAATTAGATTTTACCTCAAAAAATTACGAAAATTTTCATTTACGGAAATTTTTTTGGAAAATTTTGAGGAAAACTCTACTTGACGCTTCTCAGAATAGTAGCAGAAGTGAGCATACAAATTTTCAAATCAATCGGTATAAAAATATAATAAAATCAGTTTGAAAATTGTTACCGAGACCTAAAATGCGCAGGCAAGTGGTACATTTGACCCCGTTTTATGGCTCTCTGTACCAACCCAGCTGTCTGCCCTTTTGGATTTAGAGTTTTTAGGGGCTAAATAATGAGCCATGAAAATGGCGGACATATTACTTATCGTTAATTTTTCCCCAAAAAATTGCAATTTCACCCCTGTCCGCCACCCCTTATGTATCCACTCTCGCGTCCGCCCTTTGGGATTTCGTCTAGTTATACCAAGATCTTACTCTGGGCAAATTTTCAGCCATATTATCGATCGTTAATTTTTCTGAAAAAAATTACAACTTCATCCCTGTATAGCCACCCCCTGTACCACAAGGGGCGTCCGCCTGTAAGGCAAAGTCTTAACCCAGTTACAATGAATATATTCCAATAGAGAAATGTCATATTACTGATCAGTTCAAAATTTCGGCTCTATCTCTTGGACTATAAGGAAGCGATAAGTGGTTTGACAGCATAATAACTGCTTGTGTAGTCTAGTTTTCACAGTGATTCTAGGCAACCTATTTGGGTGGAGTTTTGACTTGTTCTTGAATGAATTCAGAATCCAGCAGCCCGCTGAAGTATTGGATTTTTATAATATAATTATTTGACAACCTTTTTTTGGCCAACCACCTAGAGCGGAGTTGAGCCGAAATACATTGATTTCGTATGTTCCGTTTTAAATTCGTTCAATCTGTATATGTATATATGTAACACAGTTTATTAGGGCTGCAGTCAGAAAATTGGCCGGAATGTTAATGAAACACTCTTTTGGCTTTTTGTCTAGCTTTCGGAATGGTTTTATTCCTTTTGAAGACACTGTAATAAGAAAAATTTGTAAATAATTATAAAATTTCACAATTCGTCAGTGCATCTTACTAGCCGTTGAGATTATTTATAAAAGCATTGACACTCAAAATTAATAACATACATATAAAATATAAAATAATGGACAAAATACATTCTAAAATTTTTTAAATTTTAGGTAAATATAGTAAAACTTAGTTTATGGCATTTTGTACTGGTGTGTTTTAACTCTGACACATACAGAACAAAAAGTGAAAACTCTATGATTAAAAAGTAATTAGGTGTACTTAATATTATATTTCTTTTTAAGAAATACTAGAGGCGCATCTTGGGTGATTTTACTTTTTAATTTTTAAACCTGTCTTAATGGTATGCAACATGTTAGTTATGCATACAAGTGTAATTTATGTAAAGGTAAATATTTATTTTATTTTGGATGTTTTTCCAGTAAGTAACAATAAATGTTGCTCAGTTTATCTATGTCAGACTTTTTATTGATGTAAGATCTACTAGATTTTATGGAACACATTTCCAAGAAAACACGTTTTGAATGGTTCTTTTCCTTTGCCAAAATACAGGAATCCTCAAAATTAAATTCATGTTTCAACGTTAATGCATGTTCTTTCAGTGCACATGCATTTATTTTTTTTTGGTTTTTATATCACTACGATGTGAGATCACCCTACTGTGAAAATTACGAGATGATTCTCCTATGTATATTTTGTTACAATTGATACACGGTATAGAATAAACAACATTTGATGACTCCTGTATTGCGAAAGGATCTTTTGTTTTTGTGTATAACTTCGATACAGTTTTCACATTTTTGGTTGTAATTTTTAAACCACTAAAATGTTTGAAGATGTTCGTTAGCTTCGGTATCAGAACTGGAATGTAGGGTAGGCAACCATAAGTTATTTTAGATGGTATCACTGATGTGTTGTGTGTCAATGTCGATTGTCGGGCCTCATTGTTATGAAAATTTTAGTTGTCAGAAAATTGCGAAGGAAAAGGAGAACCGAAAATGAGTGTATTTAACAGCCCTATAGGATAGGAGTTCTCTTGTAATATAGATCTCAGCTTTTTTAGTGTGGCTTTTATATATTTGATGCTTTTTGGATTGGTAGTAGATTACAATATAAAGCACTTAGATTCTCAATGTCTTCGTCATTGGTATTTTTACTTGGTCATAGTTTGGAGTGTGATTTTGACTTTGTCCAGATTAAAGTCACTCTTGTGCGATATTAATCTTCCCGACATGTTCCTGCATGTTTCTCCAATATAAACTTTGTTGCAATTATTACAGGGTAGAGAGTACACAACATTGGAGTTTTCTTTAATGTTTAAGGGTGTTTTTATATTTCTAGTTCCAATTATGATGTTCGGTACTTCCCTAAATGTATTTAAAAGTCTATTTGTTTAGCCTGGAATCTATGGTATAGATTGATACATGATTCGTTGGTTGTCAGTTGAGACAAAATAAGTCTGTTCAGAAGGTTCGCTGAGAATGAATTCTTCAACATGATCGTTTTTAGTTTTGTGAGACCAGTTGTTTTCTAGTGAGGATGTGATAAGGTTATAACTCTACTTATTATATTTAATACTAGGTTGGTCTTCATCGTAAATGGATGTGCTGAAAAGTGGGCTTTCTGTACCATTCTATTTATGGAATGTTGTTTGTATCAGGGTGCACCATCACATCCAAAAATGGTATACTGTTGTTGTTTTGTAATTCTAATGTAAATTGCAAATATTGGCAATGACTGTTAAAAATGTGTAGTGTGTCCATGATCCTGTCTTTTGGGAGTGCAAGAATTATATCGTCCATATATCTCTTTAAAAAAAGCGACATTAAACGGCAATTTACTAATACAGCTTTTAATTAAGTAATCTAGCTGGCATAGGATTGGTGATATTTAATTTCCCATGGGGATATCATGAACCTACGTAATAATATTTGATTGCTATTCGAAAATTTTCAAGAAATTTTGTGCTCTCATCACCATTTTTACCACAAAGAATAAAAAGTCTGACAACAGCGCTTTGTTCGCATAATATCACCGGAATAAACAAAAAATCCCACAGGCTGTTTTCGTTCACCGATAATCTTATTTAAACCGCCTTGATGGAGAAAGCATCCTCTACACCGCTGTCTTCAGCTCCCTTTTAATTTTAACAAAAACCCCTTTTGAAAAAAGAACGACCATACTAATTCAATATCTTCAGGGAATATTAAATTTAATCCCCGTAGAATTGGAAGCAATCGAGAGGTAATTCCTGTGTAAATATTTGGTTATTTTCAAAGAACTCATTGCAGTTGCTATCACGCGATTAGGGAGAAACAATGTTGGTGTAATTAGAAGATCAAACATCGGTCGCGTGCATTACAAACAGTTTAGTTGGAAGCCCGACAAAGAAAACCTCAAATCGGATCGAAATTGCATCGCATATACGAACGTAATATACGTGCTATAAAGGCTTTGTTCTGATGATATGCTCTATAATAAGGGATACGAGAGGCGAGTGGCACACCCCCAAAAAGGCACTTAGAAATAGCAAGGTGTGACCACCGCTGCTCTAAAGTTTGAGCTTAGACTTTTTTTTTAATTTTTGAAATTGCTGAATAAGATTCCGGCATTATGTTTGCTTTAACATTCTAGGAACGTTGTCATCAATACAGATGAAAGGAAAATGTGAAAACTTGTTTTAATCATTTTTTAAATTCAACGAACTATATTTCTGGACAACTGTTTACATTTATTTCAATTGTTTTATTATTCTAGTACATAGTTGGAAACCATCTCCTCAATTCCTCGTGTGGCAGTGGCGGACGGTCAGGGTCGGCAGGATCCCACACATTAATAGATATAGATTTTTTTTTAATATTTAATTTATTCAGTATTTCAAGAATTAATTATTGCAGGTAATTTGAATATTAAAAGTTGATATTATTTGTTTCTGTGAAATAAAAAATGATGTTTGTCAGATTATACGGACTAAATTGTATTCATGGTTTTTAAAAGAATTCGACCAATGCAAGCGTTAAGTGATACCTGCGCATCAACTTTTCAAATTAATGATCCGAAATCCGAGTCATCTATCCGACTGTGTGAATTCTTATAGACCCATTTCGGCAAGCCGATCCCAAGCTTGACGATATACATGTAAAAATCAACGTACGCATTTGAATGGTAGGTACGGCAAGTTTGAATCTGCCGAGGCTTCACTTGGATTGGCCGCAAAGTTTGAAGTGCCTTGCGAGCGCAGGATAAAATGTTATTTCCTAATAAGTACTTAAGTAATGAACTGATATTGCACTGCCTGGCTTCTATTGTATCGATCAATTCTTCGTTTTGTATTGATTTGTTTTGATATTTCAAAGTAATACTGTCACAAGTTATCGCTGCCCTAAATAGTAAAGGGTTTTTTTGATATATTTGAAGTTTTTTTCTTTTTTAAAATTAAAGTGTAAACAAATTCTTAACCTAAAAAATGCAAGCTATAGGAGAAACTATAAGTACTGATAAATCTGATATTGTAAATTATATTTTGCAAAATGAGTTTTCATCTATTCCATACCAAGAAGAAATCGATATTAAACATAAGGAGCATCTCTTGCCTAAAATGTCCCGGCTTATAAATATTAGTGCGGGAAGCAAGGGAAGAAATAGACTATTTTCGAATAATAATTGGTACAGCAAGTACTCGTGGGTTACCGGGAGTGGAATAAAAAACAAACTTTTGGGATTGTCTAATTGACTTTCTGATTCGAAGACATTTATTTATTTTATTTAATTTAACGTCCTTGTGACAGCTTCGGCCATTAGCACGAGGCACCGAGGATACAATTACATATTATAATATACTATAGTTATATATTATTCAGTCAGTTTTCTAGCTCCAGGAACTGGATAGCTGTGATGACTTGGTTCTGGTTCGATAATATATCTGTGATGTCGCCCTTCATGCCCAGTTCTTGGCGTCGTTTATTGTAATGAGGACAGTCCACAAGGATGTGTAGAACGCTTAGTGGAGATTGGCAATAGTGACAGATTGGCTTAGGTGTAGAATTCATAAGGTGACCATGTGTAAATATGGTGTGACCGATACGCAATCTTCTAGCAACAACCATCTCATTTCTAGTTATACCAGGGATAACGAACCGCTCAATCGTCTGATCTATTTGGTGTAAAAATGTAGTGGATCGTTTCCAATGATTCTGCCAGTAATTTCGTACGAGTTTCTTTATACTAGTTTTTAGGTCACTGACGATTTGTATATTATGTGGTGTACAATTGGATACAGCAGTTTCTTTAGCAAAGCGATCGGCGTTGTCGTTACCCATAATTTCGATGTGGGAGGGAATCCATATGATAGTGATATGGATGTCGTGGATGATAAGATTTTGGTAAATGTCATGGATTTTTTCTACAAGAGGGTGATTAGTAAATAGATTATTGATGGACTGGATAGAGGCAAGGGAGTCTGTACAGATGGCAATATGTTGATTGGGTGCTGTACAGAGTTTGAAGGCTTGGTAAATAGCATACAGTTCACCAGTGTGAACGCTGCATGTGGCAGGTACTAAACTTTGTAAGTGACACATTAAATTTCGGTAGAGTTTTGGTCCAAGGAGAATTCTGCGGTATCAGGAGAGGGTTAGGTCTCCTGTTATAGTTATCGCCACGTTCTTCTTGATTAGCTCTATTTGGTGTTGAAGTTGTTCCGTGAAATTTTATTTTTCTACTCTCGTGGAATCGTCTGTTGGTGCATATACTCCGAGCATCACTGTCTCTTTACCGTATATGTCTATATGCATTTTAATTATCCTCTCGTTGCTTGGCTCCCAAGTTCTAACCCTGTTCTTCCACTTATTTTTGAATAAAAAATTTTGCTTGGCTGAAAAAATTAGATGCTGCCTGCAGCCGTCCATTTATTGGCCGCCCGAGTTCGATGCACTCGCTGCACACCTACTCGAATTGTTCCTGTCTTTTGTAAAAAAATTCAAACTAATAGAAAGAACACAAGAGAAATTGCTTTTTCATATATTAGATTATTTTTGTCAGCCAGATTTAAATCCATTAATTCTGCCATCACAGCACAAGGATAATAATAAATGCACGGCTGCACGATGGCCTAATAATTATTGCTGTCACCGTCTCTGAGGTATGCAAATAGAGCGGTACTCGAAAATTTAGTCACGTTTTGGTCTTTGCGGTTGAAAAACTCACGTCTCGGAAGAGAAATTTCGAAGATAAGTTGAGAATAAGTTTTTTAATCGGACTTATCCTCATGCCGGGAGTGAAGCTAAGAAGAAATACGGCACAAAATAGTGCTCTATAATCAGAGAAGTCGGAAATTATTTTTCTGAAACTGGAAAGGAATAAGAACTTTATTCGTGATTAA
This sequence comes from Diabrotica undecimpunctata, assembly GCF_040954645.1. Lineage (NCBI taxonomy): Eukaryota > Metazoa > Arthropoda > Insecta > Coleoptera > Chrysomelidae > Diabrotica > Diabrotica undecimpunctata. Next base: position 9,415,261 of record NC_092803.1, on the reverse strand, counting down.
TAATAAAGTAAATTTGTAATAGGATTAGAGTAGGTATATTTTTTCGTATAAAAAAATAAGGTGGAACACAAAAAGGAGTCCTTATACAATTTGAAACAATAGGGCTAGTATTATTATAGATATTGTAACTGAAATACTTGGAGAAATCTCAAGAGAGAAGATTAAAAATAAATATAACTGGAGTGGTAACTCAATATACAAAAGAGTATACAAATTAGGTATGTATATGACGAACTTGATGAAAGAAAGCACAATAGCCCAGTCTGGTTAAAAAAAAGGTCGAAAAATTTTTCGCAGATATCTGAAGCTTTTGAGACATAGGTGGGGGTTACTAGATGACGAATAGATGAAAAAGTACTAGGATTCTTACCTTGCGTTTTTTTAAACAATAATTTGTGGTCACAATTTGATTTTTTGTCTATAAGTTTTTTTCTCTTATATTTTATATAAACAATATTTATATCATTTTTTTATATCAAGAATATCTTTATCTTTCCGTTGTTTACATTAAAATTGATAAATAATTTACGGAGATATTTGCAAAAAAGCAGTTTTTTTGCACTAATTTATAAATTTTATTAATTTTTTTATTAACAAAATAAAATTTATTAATACATTTGAACATCGAGAATTAACGTCTTTTAAATTTGTGCGAAATTTCCCATCGGTCAAATAGTTTAAAAGTTATTTAATTTATTTATCACCGAGGCTAAATATTTAAACTATTGAACTTGCTCTATTAATAATGCTACACACATTTAGCAAATTTCATAAGATTCTTTAACCCTTTCGAGACTCCAGGTACATATGTGTACCACTATGTTTGCATACAAGCCTAAAGTGATATTTTGCCGTTAAATATTATTTAAAAATGTACCAGTCAGTTCTCCATTGCATCGTTTGAGTCACGTTCACGTGTAGCCGCGTAAAATATTTTAGTTAACCTAGAATTTGCGAGTTTTAGATGTGTTGGTTGCTACAGTCAGCATAAATACATTGTTTTTTGATACAAATTATAGTTAAATTGTATTATATCATTTTACAGACTGTTTGTTTTTGTGTCTTTTTATAGTAAGTATATTTAGATTGTTATTTATTTATAGTAACATAAACATTTGACTGTTTTTAAAATCTATGGTACTAATAAGTACCAATAGTCTTATAGTACGGTATGTAAGTGTACCATTAGTCTTATTCATGTCATTTTTAGATATGGATAAGAAAAGGCCACTTACACAGAAAGAACTTCAATATTATGCAGAATTATCATTTTCCGAGTCTGGAAGTAGTGATGACATGTATAAGCCTTCTGATGATGAATCGGAATTAGACGAGGACTGCAAAGATCATTTTCACGAAACTTCTGATGAAGAATCAGAATCAGAGTTAGAAGTTCGTGATACACAGGAAACTTTACAAGAAACTGCCACACCTAGTAGTTCTTTTGTGTTGTGGTCAACACCAAATGAAGGTTTTGCTCCGAAAAAACAAATTTCAAGTCAACGTAGTTGTACATTGGATGCTGGCATACAATCTAACTTGACGCCATACCAATATTTCAAAAAGTTGTTTCCACGTTCTTTGTATATGTATATTGCTCAATGCACTAATGAACGGATTGAAATATGTAAGCAGTCAAGAAGAAACGCTCGTCTGAAAGAAACTGACTTAGGAGAAATTCAAATAGTTCTTGGTTGTATGCTAGTTATGTGCTACAACCGTGTACCAGAAATCAGTAATTATTGGTCAACTCATCCTTCACTGGGAAACGTTTCAATTCAAAATGCAATATCCCGTGACAGATTCAAAGTTATATCGTCAAAAATGTATTTTGCATCACCAAAGAAACCAACAGAAGCCTCAAAAACGTATTACATTGATGACGTTGTACAATGCTTGAAAGGTACCTTTCAAAAATATCGACAAGACAGCAGTTTTCAAAGTATCGACGAGTCCATGACGAAATTCAAAGGTCGATCGTCACTCAAACAGTATATGCCGCTAAAACCAGTAAAAAGGGGAATCAAAATGTGGCTTAAGTCAGACTCGTTTACTGGATATACCTACGACTTCAACATCTACACAGGTCGCGAAACTGAATATGTAGAAGGAACTCTTGGGGAACGTGTAGTGAACAAACTTGTTTCCACAGCAAAAGAAAGAGATATAACCTTTTGCTTTGATCGTTTTTTTACTTCGGTTTGTCTGTTGGAAAATATAGAGTACGCAGCAATAGTGACCTGTAACCAAAATAGAAAAAACTTGCCAAAAATAAAAGATAAATTGCAAAGAGGTGAATGCGTATTTCAGTGCAGTGAAAACGGACTAATGTTTGTGAAATGGCAGGACACCAAGGAAGTCTTGATGCTGAGTAATTGCCATAATGACAGTGTTTCATCTATCAATAAAACCATGAGAGATGGTTCGAAAGTAAATGTGTCCTGTCCAGAAATGATAGCGTGCTACAGGAAAATTATGGGTGGGGTTGATCTAGCAGACCAAATGGTAGGATTGTACGATTTAGATCGTAAATCAAACAAATGGTGGAAAAAAGTATTCCATCGCTTACTTATGATGTCAGTTGTAAACTCATCGATTATTTATAATGAAAAAAATAAGAAAAAAATTCCTCTGATTCAATTTTTGGTACCTCTGGCAGAAGAAATGATAGCTGAAGGACAAAAAATAGCTGCTATACGACGTTTATCTAAGAAGGGAAGAATATCTATGAAAAGAAAACGTTTCGAGAGTGTATCATTACATCTTCCAATTGAAGGAAGCACAAGAAGACGATGTAAAATGTGCACTGATAATAAAACTCAAACACGTACAAAAACCCTTTGCGAAGAGTGTGACATTCCTTTATGTAAAAACTGTTTCGCAGTATATCACCGTAAATAATATTTTGTATTTTTGAGTAATTGTTTTGTATTTTTGAGTAATAAAGTAATACAAATATATTATGTAGTATATAATAATATTTTTATGTGCGACTGTTGGTACACATATGTACCAATACACAAGACTAATGGTACATATGTGTACCACTACCCCCACGAACACCCTAACGTTTTCATTAACATTTTTTTTTAAAAAGGGTATATTTGTGTATATAAAAATAAAAAATCACAAAAATATGTTTTTAAAACTCGTTAAAAAAAACCGTCTCGAAAGGGTTAAGACATAAACTATCTCAAAATTTAAATGCATATTGTGTTTTCATCGAAATTATTTACAAAATAAACGTTTGAAAATGGGGTATGTTTTTTACTTATAAACAATTGTACTAACTTCTATATTTTTCAAGCTACAGACTTACAAGTACGTACAACCATTGGATAGCTGGTAAAAAAAACCCACATTCAAAAACAATAAACCTTCAATGACCAATAGAAACGAAATTAGGGACTATTTTTAAAAAAATTATATCTCCATTGTTTATAAACATTAAGAAGTAAAATTTGCACAAGTTTTGAATGAAAATCTAAACATTATATTGAAACTTATAGCGATAAAATCCATCCAATTTTTCGAAACTTACAGCCCTTCGAAACGAAGGTACGTTCGAAAGATCGACATAGGAAAGTGGAGGGGATAACTGTTTCAGCTCCGTTTTTTTTTTTTCGAGATCGGAACTTCAAATTTAAACACGTGGGAAAAATTTACATTATCTCGGCTTCCATTGAAGCTAGAAGCCTCTTTTTTTTTAATCTGGGATAGCTCGTCGAAATATCAATAACTACATAGTTTTCACTGGCCGGGAAATATGGGAAACCTCGGAAAAATTGACTCCATCTAAAATTCACCATAAAAACTTACTTTTTTTTAATTTGGCTGGAATAGTCTGTTGCAGTATTAAAAATAATGACATAATTTTCACCCTCCCTTCCACCCCACCCGAAAATCTCGGAAAATCAACAAAAAAGAGCTGTAAGTTTCGAAAAATTGGATGATTTTTTTAAGTAAAAGTATAAACATCAAAAAGTAAAATTTGTGCAAATTTTAGTTCTTGATGTTTATAAACAATGGAGATATGATTTTTTAAAAATTAGTTTCTAACTTCGGTCCTATTGGTCATAGGTTTTTTTTAATGTGAGTTTTTTTACCAGATATCCAATGGTTGTACGTACAAGTCTGTAGCTTGAAAAATATAGAACTTGTAGCATTTTTTTTAATTAATATATTAAATTAATTCTAATTCCTTTTATCCATGTGGATGATACGCTGATGGTCGTGTTTACGATCAGAAATTTTTATTGGAAAACTACCGGAATATGACTGAAGAATCTACCTAAGTATTTATTTAAAGACGCCGGTCTGGCGAATCCTTAGCTAATCCTCTTTTTCATAAAAGCGGTAATTGTCGTCGAACGCCCGTTATAATGTTTTTCGGGAAAAACCTAATCTAGGAGATTTGATGTTTCATCACGTTTGTAGGTAGAAGTATACCGTTATGTTCAATGTTAATTAGAACTTTTTACCTTCTCAGAAATACATACAGCTGGCCTATCATTTTTGGGGGGAAGATACCCTCACCTTTTCTTGGGTAGCTTGGTAAAATTAGAGAGGAACCAAGTCACTTATCGGTGGGCATTCGTCGAGTTAAGACGCCTAACTCACATTATCGTATCTGCTACCTTACCGTCTCTGTGCATTTTCTTTATAAGTGTGTATACACTTGTTATTTTGAGTTTCTTCATCCTATACTATATTAGATTAAATATAGTCATAAATTCAGTGTTTAATACAAGTACAGTATTAACTTCAGTGAATTAAAGCAGCAGTCGTCAGGAATAATTACTGTAAGTTGACATAATCTTAATATCTCCCACCTATCTGGGCAAGTAACATGGTATAGCATCATATCATCTTCCATTATCTGGACGTATCGAACGATCATACATGTCTTCAAATGTAATTGAGAGTAGCTACTGAATTTTGCAGTCAATTAAAGAACATTCTATATTTATTTTGTTACGAACCAAATAATCGACTTAACCAAGTGCGGTTTGGTTAAATTTTAATGTTTTCATTTCTGTAATCTTTTTGTATTTTTGTAAATTTAAATTTTATTAATTTTTGTTATCTTTGGTTTTTGTTATAATTTTTTATTCATTTTTTTTTGCTGTAATATCTCGAGATACGCCAAAACTTATACTATATATATATATATATATATATATATATATATATATATATATATATATAGTATATATAGTATATATATATATATAACAAATACAATACTTTTTGTTACTATTTTTCGACTCCTAACAACGTTCCCTGATATATTTGCTTTTTACCTTTAAATATAACTATACCTTTGACCAGTAGAAAGATCAGGCTTATTAAGTTTCGTAGGTAAGTAAGTGTAATACCTTGTATATTTATTTTTAGTTTATGTAGAGTGTTGACCAAATTTATTCAATAATTAACTGTGATATCTTTTCTTGGGTTTGATCTCTGAACCTAAATATCTTTCCTTATCTCTTTTCTTTTCTAAGGTTTCTTAATTTTCTCCTTAAACCCCAAAAAATTAAGTGGCGCCCTGTTCCCTATCTTATCTTATCTTTGGTAATTTTACCCATCTATCTTTTTGTTTATTTCTGTATCTTTTCCAATATCTCTTATCGTATCTTTACTTATTTCGTCCGTTGGACCCATTCCTGGTTCCAAAAGCTAGTTTCGAACCCACGACTCGCTCTCCACCAACCATCTGGCTGCCGTCCGCAGTGTCTCCATTGGTGACCTTTCTAGCACCATCAAAAAAAGGTTCCCGAGGTTACAAAGTTATTACAATTGTTTATAAGTAAAAAAACAAACCCCTTTTTCAAACGTTTATTTTGAAAATAATTTCGATGAAAACGCAATATGCATTTAACTTTTGAGATAATTTATGTCTTAAAGAATCTTATGAAATTTGCTAAATGTGTGTAGCGTTATTAATAGAGCTGGTTCAATAGTTTAAATATTTAGCCTCAGGGATAAATAAATTAAATAACTTTGAAACTATTTGACCGATCGGGGGAAAATTTCGCACAAATTTAAAAGACGGTAATTCCTCGATGTTCAAATGTATTAATAACATTTTAGTTTGTTAATAAAAAAAATTAATAAAATTTATAAATTAGTGCAAAAAAACTGCTTTTTTGCAAATATCTCCGTAAATTATTTATCAATTTTAATTTAAAAAAATAATAAAGATATGCTTGATATAAAAAAATGATATAGATATTTTTTATATAAAATATAAGGGAAAAAACTTAAAAAAAAAAACAAAAAATCATATTGTGACCATAAATTATTGTTAAAAAAAAACGCAACGTAAAACTACGAGTACTTTTTCATCTATTCGTCATCTAGTAACCCCCACCTATGTCTTAAAAGCTTCAGATATCTGCGAAAAATTTTGCCGTGAAATCGATGATTTTTGCATAAACAGACTGGGTTACAAGATTTTCAGAAGACATGAGGTACCCTAATCCTGCAAATACATCAATTGAAAACATAAAGAATCATGATAAATTAAACTTGGTATACTTTCCCAATTTTTAAAATTGACCTTCATAAAAGACGTAATTGAACTCCAAGCTACTACTATGCACAGGGATTACTAATCTACCATTAACACTTCGAAGACTTAAGCGACAAAGGCCCAAACACCTAGAAATTAGAGAGGAAACAGTGTTGGCCGGCAACACCTACGAAGATGTAGCATCGACAGATGTATTAAATACTTTTTTAGTTTATCATTAGAGGCAAAAAACCGATTTTAATGGTTAATGAAGAGAAAACCAAATATATGTGCATTAACAAGCATAAGAGACGAGATAGAATAGGACAAAATATAACAATAGGCCCATATAACTTTGAAAGAGTGGAGAATTTGAAATATCCCGGAGCGACAATCGCGGAAGATAAGGGTATCACGGATGAGATAAAAGGGAGAATTAAGGCAGCACACAGATGTATCTATAGCCTTCACAACACTATTAAATCCAAGAGCCTAACACGAATATCAAAAATCAGGATATATAAAACAGTGGTTAGACCAGTGCTTCCGCGGACGTGAACGCTAACAAAAGCAATGATGGAAAGAAAACTCAAGATGTTTTGAGAGAAAATTCCTCAGAGGAATCTTTGGACCGTATCACGACCTGAATACTAACCAATACCGAATGAGAACAAATGCCGAAGTCAAGCAGATGTATAGGATTAAATCCTAACGTCCAAGATGAGCTGGTCACGTCCACAGACTCCCTAATAACCGGCTTACCTTACTTAAGTTAATCTGAGAGGAAGCCCCGAGAGGGAGAAGGCCCTTAGGGTGTCCACGAATGCGACGGAGGGATAACATATGGTCTGATTTAAGAACAATGGTGCTACCCACTGACTAAACTATCATGGACGATCGTTCGAGATGACAGCGAGTTGTACACTCAGCCAAGACCTATCCCAGATTGTAGTGCTACGAGAAGAAGAAGAAGAGTATCCACTAATGAACATATATCTCACTCATAATTTCCCATTCTGTTCGATCCTGTACCGCTTGTGCACAGTTTGTTCGACGTTTTAGATTGTCATTCCATATATTATTGGTAAATGGTATCTCTTTTGGTACGCCACATCCTTTGGTCTAGATTTTAAATATAATAATTCTCTGTATATAAAGTAATTCTCACTAAAAAAATATGAAACATATTTCTTAATTTTCTTTTATTTTCGAGACGATCTATATTACACATTTACCTCATAAATTCAACATTTCGAATCGACAAAGATAAATCCTATGATTACGATAATGATGTATTTTGTACTTGATTACATGTATTTACTATTATAGCTGTCATTAGCTGTTAACCAGTGTTGACATTGCTTTCTTCGAGTTTTCTGAATTTAACGATATGTAAGTAAGACAGAAACTCCCTCTGGACCCTATAATTTCGGTTTAAACGTTTAGAGAGGGAAATATTTAATTGAATGTATTGTTTATTGAGACCAGGTTATTTATTAGTATTTAGAGATTCTAGTAAAATTTTGGAAAGAGCAAAAATCAGGCTTATATAACAAGTATATACTTACCTATACATATATATATATATATATATATATATATATATATATATATATATATATATATAATTATATATATATATATAATTATATATATATACATATATATATATATATATATATATATATATATATATATATGTATATATATATGTATATATATATACATATATATATATATATATTGTTATGATTGTTTATTTTGAGTTCAAACTTAGTTTATTGAGCCAATAAAAAAGAATTATAACTTATTTGTTATCAAAGGTAAAATAATCCTTATATTACCTGTGTTCGATGGATTCAAAAGATTTTCTAGTTGTCTTTTATCGGGATAGAGACGAAAAGGATAATAATACAAATATATTATATTACAAAGATTTACGTTTCTTTATTTTATATGAACGAATAAAACAATTATTAAATTCTGTCGTTATCTTATCAATCAGCATACAAGAAAATAAATCAAATTATTATGATAATAAGATTTTAAAGCTACATACATTTATATTACGTGAAAAACCAATTTTACTTAAAATTTTCTTTACTTGAAAAAAAGAAACCACAAAACTTTAAACTTTTGATTAGCCTAACAAAACCTCAGTTCTTAAATTTTAATGCTAATGACCATGATGTCGAAACGATCCTTCACAGATATAAAATTCAATGGTACAAACACTTACAGTTTATTTTCTTCTTGAGTTGTATGTTAGAACATACCCAGAAAAGTCCAGTCTCCTCAAAGATGTGATCTCCCCTCTTTGTCACCTCGGCTCCTTCTTTACGTCTCTGCAAACCTCCTTCAGACTACACAAAAAACACCTGATTCACTTCTCCAAACTCCGCTACTTATTTACGACACTAGGATCTCCTTTTGTCAACTTGATGCCGTAAGAATATTTTCACATATCCTTTATAAAATGCCCACGGTAGATACAAGGACCTCTTTTAATCTACTTATTATCTCCTTCTTCAAACTATTCACTTCTTTTCGTTACGCCGGTATCCAAACTCACGAACTACACCCTATCTTGAGACACACGACTGTTTCCTTTCGATGACCAAAATATGACTAACTTCTCCTCTCTCATGATCGACTCACCAAATTCCCATTTAAAAACGACCGTCCAATCAAAAAGCTTAAATTGTGTTTACCATGATTTTGGAAAAGCCTAATTTCGGTTTCAGAGAAAACTAAATAGCTTACTTTAAAATTGGTTTTTTTTCAATACATCATTTATACATATTTCAAAAGATTAAAATATGGTCATTTAATACTCGACTATACAAACAATAAAAAGATTAACTTACAGGTAAAATGTCTTCTAATTCTAAACAAAGGCTTTTTTGATAATTGTGTTTGCAACGGAAACAGGTCGTTTGCCAAACAAATTTCTATTCTTATCTACACTAAATCTTATCTTAAATTAATATATACATTTTTGTTTATAATGATTTCTTAAAATTTTATTCCGATGGATATTTTTATTTATTTTTCTTTGGTTGGGAAAGAAAAAGTATGACAATATATATATATATATATATATATATATATATATATATATATATATATATATATATATATATATATATATATACACGTAGGAATTATCATGGGTAAAGTGGTCTCTAATATGTGTTTTTTCTAAGAAACTCAATATTTCGCTATTTATTTGATAGCTTATCAGGAGTACACTGTAAAACAATTTGAACATTACAAAAATCAAAAATGGCGTACAAATACATTTAAAAAACACTTACAGAAAATTAAAAGATTTCACAAATAAAAACTGTCATTGAAGTATGTAAAATATTGAATGTCCAATATTCCACTACTACCAATAGTTCCATAGTTCCCGTTCTTATGGCTAAAGTAATTTAGGTATTCTCGGTTAACTTTTTTTATTAGCCTGTCGTTTATATGAAGCTGTTCCAGAAGTGACAGGTTGGTTCTGCCAGACCGGCCACGGCATATATATATATATATATATATATATATATATATATATATATATATATATATATATATATATATATATATATATATATATATATATATATATATATATATATATATATATATATATATATATATATATATATATATTGTTATGATGTATTATTTTTGAATGATGAGCAATGAGTGTTTTTTAATAATATAGGGTTTTTATCGCGGTTCTCAAAGAATTAGTTTGTAAGTACTTTTTTAAATTATCTTTATTATATCTATTATGAAACACACATATATATCTAACCTAGCCAATGTAAATTTAAAATAAACTATCTTTAAATTGAAATTCTTATGAAACTAATTAAATTCTATAGACAATGTAAAATTTAAACAAACTATCTTCAAAATTGAAATTGTTATGACACTAACTAAATTATATTAACAAAATTTTGTACCTTTCTGTCACTGAATGCCTAAATGAACTGTTTTCCACTATATAGATTCTAATCACCACTCAATATCTTCGTTCTCAGCTTCGGTTATCCTTGTTTTTGTGAAATTACTTTTTCCAATTATCAGCTTTCACCAATTTAAAATATTTTTCTTCACCAACATTTATAAACCACCAAGCAAACCAGCAAACAGCATTTATATTTATTCTTCTTTTCAATATACCAATATCCAATCACCATATAATTTTTAATTTCTTCCGAAATCCAACCAATATTCTTCTAATATACTTTCCAATATTATCAAATTTTAATACTAAATCACCGATTATTACATACTTTATACTTTCTTCCTAATTGTAACTAAAACTGTAACTGATCTAACTTCTTCTTACTAACTGAATGGCTTATTTCATGCTAATTCTAACTAACTTTCATACTAAACTGGCCATCTTGAATCCAAATCACTGAGTATTTATACCTTTTCAATCTTCCAGAACCATCTGGTAAGAAATCCTGTTCGATTTGTTCTATTCCCTACCTATATGAATGTTCTGAAAAAAGTATATCTTGGATCCACAGACATAATCATATTCGAGAAAGTTCTTCCGTGAACAAAGGTTAAATTCTGTATTCTGGAGAATTCTTTAGTTTTCTATTGATAATTTTGTTGACATTTAGGCTTTTCAGATCAGAATATACACTTAAATCAGTAATTTTAAACACTCTAATTTAATAACTACACATTTTAAACAACATATCATTATAACCCCACTTTATATTCGTAATAATTATTAATTTCTATCTGTCACTTAAAAGAGTATTTTTGGTTGCCTAGTCACATGGCTCACTTAAATATATCTACAACATTATAATTACTAAAATAAAACTTTTCTTACAATTATTACATGCTAATTTCTTAAAAATGCCCTCACATAAATAATTTTTATAAAATTTTCTAGTATATAACTTATTAAAATAACCAAATACTTTTTATATCTAATATTATCTAGTATATAATTTATAAATTATTTTCTTTAAACACCAATCATCTCAATATATATATATATATATATATATATATATATATATATATATATATATATATATATATATATATATATATATATGTTCGGATAAATTTCCGCAGTCAGATGAATGAAAATCACTTAGTTCTCGGAAAGAACCGCGTTGAGAATTTATTACTCGACGTTTCGGCACCCATTTTGGAGCCATTATCAAGAGGGATACGGTTCGGTTCGAGTTCGGGGTCTCAATCTGCCTACTCCCCTCACTCGAGACGTACCAGTATCGTGTTCCATATTGCAAGAACTGTCTCTCGGCACTGAGGTCTCAATCTGCCTACTTCTCACTCGACACTCTTCATCACCGAATTTAACAAAAGGAGTTGTTAGATACTTATAAAAAAATTCTCAATTTTCATCGAATACTAACTAAACTTAACTCAATAATCATAAAATATAAAACAAATTAAAAACATTTTCCACCTCGTATTCATGGTTCCAATATTCCTCATTCATTACGCGTGTTCCCATTACAATCCAGTTTCTATTTCGAGAATAATAGTATGGATTTATCCTCACGGTGTCTAAACCAATGCCCACCGGCTCTGCGTTCTGTACATGACTTTTCAATTAGATGCATCTATTTCCGGTGTCCGTTCGCAATGGAGAGATCCGCGTTTTTAAACACGAAATCTGCCAGAATTGTTGCAATTTGTGGTTTTATGGAGGATTTGATTTGCCCAAATTTTATTACCCTTGCTACAGGTTAAATTTGGGGAAAGATGATTAAAAACAAATATTTATAATCGAAATCGTGTTTCTTGTTGTTAAAATTATTCTGCATGAAAATAAAAAATGAATGTGCAAGCTTTTTTTTAATGCAAAAAGGAATTTCGTTAGCAAAAGTAACCAATTCCTTTCCAATAATTCCATCATAACAGGTGCTCCTTCTTTCACAATTTCCTGTAGTCCGCTGTATACCATATATTACACAAATTGGTGTGGCAAAAAAAAACAGTGGCGGATCTAGACATTTGCCCTGTGGGAGAGGGAGGAATTTCTCACAAAGACATAAAAAAGATAAACCCAAACTACATAAAATATATTAACTAGCGGGTTTATTGGGTTAAATTTGTCTATCTGTGGTATTCACTATTCACTTCATGGCAACGTAAGTTCGCAACCAGGGGTTACTGGTCCGCAAAAGTAAGTCACTAGACTGACTTTCTAGCAACTAATCAAACTAATATTGTAGAATGGATCTATGAACAAACAGACAATGTAACCGGATGTGTTTCTTAATGTGTCTCTAACCAATTATGCATACTGCTGCTTTTTCTTAATTAAAGTGGTTATACTTATTTTAGCAGCACTGAAGATAGACCGAAATTGTTCTGTGATTTAGCCCGTAAGGGTTCTTTTAAATAAATACAGAGCTTTCAAAGAGCTAGAAAATAATAAAGATCTGGGACGACAGTATAATTGCTGAGCTTTGAAAACAAGCAAGACAATAACAATCCCAATAGTAACAGCTATTTATTAGATGTCTCCGTAATAGCAAAATCCCTAAAGACTGGAACGAGAGTCAGGTAATACTCCCACACATGAAAAAAGAAGACAAGTTGTGAACTAAAGAATTATTATCGTTGCTCAGTCAAATGTACAAATTGTTTATGAGAATTAACAACCAGTAGAACAGGCTGGATTTCTCTAAGGATATAGTACATCAGCCCATCTGCTGACAGTGAGAACATTGATAAAGAAGAAAAATGAATACCATCAGCCCGTACTTCTTTTCCTTCCTAGACTATGAAAAGGCATTTGCTAGTATCGAGATGTGGGCTACAGAAGCAGCTATTAATAATTGTAAAATAGATTCCAAAGAACCTCAAATATTTAAATCAGAAGTTGAGGCATCAATTAAAAAGCAAAAATTCAGCAAAGCAGAAGGAGAAGATGGAATAACAGCTGAAACACTCAAAGAAATGGAAGAATTAGGAACGGAAGTAATGCTTCAGTGGCCAAATGACTGGGGTAAACTTACGTTTATTCCCATATATAAAAAAGGTTCACCGACAGATTGCAGTAATTACCGTACAGTCATTGATATCACACGCGAGCAAAGTACTTCTAACCATCATCAATGAAACACTAAAATCAATTTTCTTATTACAAATTTCCCAAGAACAATACGGATTCGTCCCAAACAGGGACGAATATAGGTAGAGAAACAAAAGAACATATTCTTAATATTCGTCAAATAATCGAAAAATCTCGAGAGTTTAACATAGAAACACATTTATGCTTTGATGACTATTCCAAGGCCTTCGATACCGTAAAATGGGATAAAATGTGGCATATACTTAGAGAAATAGGTACGCCAGAACATCTAATCTATTTATTACAAAAACTATATGTAAATAATACTGCTATTGTAAGAGTTAATAATGTGCTTAATGTTCAAATTAAACTCTTGAGTTCGACAGGGATGCACAATATCCTCTATTCTAGGCAATATATATAGTGAACATATTATGAGTCAAGTTGTTGAGGAATGGCAAGGTGGAGCAACGATAGGAGGAAGAAAAATCAAAAACCTACATTATGCTGATGACACTGTTATACTGGCGTCATCACCAGAAAAACTGGAACAAATTATGGATAGGCTAGACACTTATGAATATGTTTTAAAAATAAATATGCAGAAAACCAAAGTGAATAGCATCGATAGAATCAGAAACAACCAAGAAGCAGAGATAAGAAACATGGCAGGTTACGAAGTGATCGGGCAATTTAATTACTTATTCTCCGTTATTACTAACAGTGGAGGATGCGAAGACAAGATCCGTCGCCGCATCACAATGGCCAGATCGGCAACAGCCAGACTAACAAAAATTTGAAAGAACACTGACATCACAAAAAGCACAATATTACGCCTTGTTCGAGCAATGCTATTTTTTATCGCCACCTATGCTTCAGAAACTTGGACAATAAAAAAGCCGATTCAAAGCGTATAATGGTATTTGAAACGTGGGTCTACCGTAGAATTATGCGCATACCATGAACCGCCCATTGCACAAATAACTCAATTCTAGCAGAAAATATTTTGGACATATAACTAGAAGAGAAGGTATGGAGCGAATGATAGTTGAAGGGCTGGTAAAAGATCCAAAGGAAGATCTCCAGTACGACGGTCGGACCAAATAAAGGACATGACAGGTTACGCATTCTCCGAAGCAAAACAACTCGCACAGGAGAGAGATAATTTAACAGAAATAGTCAAACAAATTACATGACGCCACTATATCCTTACAATGGAGAAAAGATAGAGAAGGAGAGATTCCGAATATAGGCAAAAGTAACACAGAATATATATGAAAATGCAACTATGATAGTACAACTAGATGAAAATACAAATCCCATCTCTCAGATTGGCTTATGACATCGTAATTATAGCGAGCACATTCGAGGAACTACAAACTATGGTAAAGGAATTCGCAGATAACTCCCAATGCGTATAACTATCAATGGCAATGAGATAAGGGGAACAAGTCCAAGAATATATCTACCTAAGCCAAATTCTGAAACTTGACAAAGAAAACTAGAAAAACAAGACTGGCATGGGCAAGATTTGGAAAACTCGGGTGCATACTTAGAGTATGCACTTAGAGTACAAGAACCGCAAAATACCTTACTACTTGAGGAGCAAAGTGTTCACCCAGTGCGTCTTTCCTATCATGATATATGGATACATGGACTCTAAAGAAGGTAAATATGAACAAACCAGCCATAGCATAAAGGGCAATGGAAAGAGGTCGAGGATAGAATAGAGAAAGTCAAGGATATCATAAAAAAAATTCCCAAACTCAAATGGAGCTTCGCAGGTCATACTGCTTGGCAAAAAGACCACTTTAGAAGGCCACAATACGACTTTGGAGACCTGACAAAGGTTAACGACCAAGAGGAACACCAGAGATGAGATGAGTAGATATCATCAACAAAATAACGGAACAAATTGGAAAGTAATTGTTGCTCAGCATAGAGATCTATGGAAGGAGTTCGTAGAGGTCTATGTTCAAAAATGGATAATTATAGAAGGCCAAGAAGAAGAAGAAGATATTCTACTACTATATTTACCTACTGTTTTTCTCTTTTATTTTTACCTACTTTCCGCAGACTAATTCTGGTATCTCTAAACAACAAATCCCGGCGGATCACTAGCTGAGAAACGTGTTGGAGACACAAAGGAAAAAACCCTCTCTTTCCTTTTTTCTTGTTGGTCATCTATTCATTTCATTATCTTCTGTGATTATATTAGAGTAGAGATTTGAGAATGACTGTGATGTTTTCAAGCTATGATCAAAGTTCCAAGCAAGAAAAATAAATAAAAAAAAATAGTTGAACTCATATACGTCTAGATATGACAACTCTGTACATTTTCCTTTATATTGTAAACTTTTAATAATACTACTTGAGTTTATAAGAAATTTTTAAACCCCTTAATGGAAAATCCCTTGCTACCAACAATGAATCCCCGAAAGTTTCTCAGATCAACTGAAGTGGAAATAAAATACCAAAATTAAAATTTCTCGTCTTGAGCTTCTCAGAAATAAGTATCGCAGACAGTTATATTGAATACACTTCAGAAATATATAAAATTTCCTGATATAATAAAGTGAATTAGAAGGAAAAGGTAATTTTGAAGAGGATAATATGAAGAAGTGAAGAGATAATGTTGGTTCGTATACCGTACATCAGCCCTGTTAATGGTTTATTTTATGTGTCATTTTTTATTATAAAAATACCATAGCTCATCAATATTTTAGGTTATTAGCGTATATACAGTATTAATGCTATAATCTTATAAATGTCACATGTTTGCTATTTTTCTTTAAATAATTATTATATGTATTCCAATTTCTTTTGATTTTCTTCATTTATTTTACTATTTCTATTTTGTTTTACTATTTTTATTCTAAAAATAGTTGGCGCCCAAACCTAACTAAAAAATATAACCTAATTATTATATTTAGTTATTTTTGTTCAATTTAAATTTTTATTTAATTCAGTTCTGTTCCCATTTATTCTTTGTATATCCCCGGTTCATACCCTGTATCTACTTCCAAGTGGCCATAAAGTTGTATTTACGTTAATCGCCTTGACTTCTGATTTCTGTCATGTCAAGTTTCATTTCAAAATAATAGTAGTGGAAAAGTTGTCTCCATATCTTTCATCTATTTAAAGTTGAGTTTTGGTTCATACACCCATTTATGTTGTTTAATCTCTCTTGTGATGAATATTACAAATATTAAGTTGCAATTTGAGTTTATAATTTTTTACAATCCTTTTTGAATTGTTTTTAGAATCATACCTAACTTCTATAGCTCTGTGTGTTGTATTCTCGATATGTTGCTACTCACTTTCACTTTCCTCTTTGTTTTAGCATTATTTTGACACACTTTGTTTTATTAGACAGTTTACTTATGTCCATTTTTGATTTGGCGATTTGGTCATGGAATCTTTTATCAATTGCCTTTGGTAGTGATCTGAATTTTCTTTTAGATTGTTAATATTTATACCGGTTATTGTTGGTTTTGTTATTAATTTTATTCTTTCACGTTTCAGATCTAGACCAATTCTTGTAGTTCTTGGTGGTTCCATTTGGTGCTATCCAAGTCCATTTTCAGTTTCGGTAACATGCAAACTGAACCAGTGTTTCTCCCCTTTCATTTCTCTCAGACTCCATACTTTCCCATAACTTGTTCCTTGTCGTTTTTCTTTCCCACTTTGGTATTAAAGTCACCAATTAAATACTTAAAGCGACTTTCATTGTTATTTAATGCTTTAGTTATGTTACTGTAGAGTTCCTCTATTTCTTCGTCAGTGTTAGTAATCGATGGGGTGTATATTTGTATATTGTATCTTTAGATAGTTGTAAGGTTATGCTAGCTACTCTATCCGACAGACTAGTTATTTCTACTACTCTTCGTTTTCATTTCTTATTGACTAGAAATACAATACCGCCTGTTCTGTCCGTTGATCTTCCTCGGTAGTAGAATGTGTTTCCGGATGCCAATTTCCAATAGCTCTTTATCTTTCCTTCTTACTTCGCTGATTCTTATGACTTCCCATTTTATATATTCCGTTTCTTTTTTCACTTCTACAAGTCTGTTGATAACAACTGTTGAATCTGGAAGTTAACTTCATTATTCCAACATCATTTTTCTCCACCAAAATTGCGCGCCCACTGAACCAATTATGATTCAAGTTATTATTCAGTATAGCCAGGGCTAGGGCCCTAAAGTGTTACAATTGTGGATTAGTAGGCCATCTTCAAGGTGATTCCAGACAAAGTATGAGAGCAGAGGACAGAAAATCAGCCGGCAGGCCATTCCCACACCAGCAACACAGAGGTTCTCAATATCCACAATAAGACAAAGCAGAGATAGTTTAGATGCCGATGGACTTCTCAATAGTCATCGAGCAGGAAGAAGACATGGGAATAAGTTAGGTCTCTAGAGAAGACCAAGAGTTCAACTGCCAATTCTGCGAACGCCAAGCTCAACTATATTTTATTGTATTAATTTTAAAGCAAATAAAATTGTATTTTATTTTTTCTATAAAAACGTGTTTTTATACATTATTACTACTTCCAATTATTAACGTCTGAATAATTATCCCCGCGAGTAAAAATTCAAGCACGCTTATGCTCATTGAGGAAGTATCACAGTCTATCGATACCCGTTTTACTCCCCTTTACCCTCTTGTCCAGGAATATCGAAGCTTCAAAACAGTGTGTGTTTAAGGTATCTTATTGCTGGGTTCGATCTATCTATCCGGTACGTCCATGCGTGGACCAGTGTATAGACAGTGATCGGGGCTATTTCAATAAAGAACTTGCGCTAAAACTTTAGCTAGATATATTAACTTAGTTGTAGTAACATTCAATTATTAAATTACGTATTGTTTGAACTGCTTGTGTTCTTATTTCCCACGCCAGTGGGTGGTCCTTCGGATTGGAAATAATTACAAGACTTAGTACGCTCTAAATGGTAGCAATATCCCCATCCTAATTTGTTGAACAAATGTCCGTTTAATTCTACCAGTTCCAGTATAGTGCGAAAACAAACACACAGAGCCAAAATAACCAACATTTTTGTCTTAGTTTTGTACAATAATTTACAAAAAAAGAAATACGACCACTCCGACAAACTGCAAATGCAAATGAGCACGCTTTAATGGTTTAAGCCGTGCGGTAAATTTAGCATATTCATTTTATAAGGCTGATTGGCCAATGTATTGCTTTAGACGTTTCCCAGAAAAAATGGTCATGTTTACTTTACGGTAAAGCTAGCATAGTCATAGATATATATCGACAATGAAAAGGGCTACAGGACTGGACATTGACCAACTCCGAAAAACTACCCCATCATACCATAGCTTAAAAGTCATCCACGGGAAAATCTAGATATATATATATATATATATATATATATATATATATATATATATATATATATTCGGTATTTTTTTATATAACGTCTTACGACGTTGTCCGACTCCCAAACGCCACTGTATTCTGTCTTGAGTTAGGTTTTCGTCCAGATTTCGAGCGCTAATCGCTTTCCTAACTCCCAGGTTCCAGCTCTGTGGTGGTTTTCCTCTTCTCTAGGGGTTGCCACATCATCGTTTTTTTAGGCAATCTTTCGTCCCCCATTCGGCTCACATGCCCATACCATATGAGCTGTTTTCTCTCAATATCCTCAACTATAGTGCCCTCTATACTCATTTGTTGTTTTATCACTTCATTTCGTATTCTGTCGGCTCTTGATATTCTCATCGATCTTCTGATGGCATCCATTTCCGTGGCTTCGACCTTTTTCTTATATTTTTCGGTTATTCTCCATGTCTCAGCTCCATAAAGTACGCTAGTTTTAACCATTGTCTCATAGATGTTCCATTTTCTTTTCTTTGATATTTCTTTACTCCATAGAATTCCGTTCAAACATGCTATAGCTCTTCGTGCTTGTACAATTCGATGTTCTATTTCTCGTTCGTCTTTTCCACTACGGTCGAAGATGACGCCCAGGTATTTATATTCGTTGCATGGATTTATTTTTTGATTGTCATCGATATCGAGTTGTTCTGCTTCAGCTCCAATTGAGAGGTATTTTGTATTTTCTAAATTGATATTTAATCCCCATTTCTGGTATTCTTCAATTAGTTTTCTAAGCATGTATTCCATGTCATCTTTGTCATTTGAGATCACCACCTGATCATCTGCAAACTGTAAAGTATATATGTAATCCTGATCGTTCAATTGTATACCCATTCCTTTGACTTTCCTTTTCCATTGTTTCAGAGCTGCAGAGATATAAATCTATAAATCTAGATATCGAAGGAAAAATGTGAAAACAGAAAAGTGAACTGCTAGGAATTAATTGCTAAAGTTTTGCACCAAGAAACAATTTATTTCTGCAACCGTTTCCGAGAAACAATATTGCTCATAATGCTGTAACTATACGGTAAAACTAAGTAGCCATATCTCAGCAATAAAAAGGGCCATCTTGGCGGCATATTTTACTAATTATTTGCAGTTAATTGGTACATTGACCAATCTCCAAAAACTGCCCCATTATCTTCTAGTGCAAAACTCACCACCGGAAAAATCGAGATATCGGCCAAAAACGATGAAACTAGACAAGTAAACCGCAAGAAATTAATTGCCTATTTATTGCTGAAGTTTTACGCCAAAAAACAATTTATTGCTGGAACCGTTTCCGAGAAGCAATGTTTATGCTAACTTTATGGTAAAACTAACAGCCAGTGAACAGCACGCTGTGTATTTGTTGATTCCGCAAGATCGAAAAACTATCACTATGCGACAGAAATTTACGCGAATGAAGTAGTGGATATATTTAAAAAGAAAAGCAGAAGATTAATTATGTAATGCGTAACTATATACAGGGTGAGTCATGAGGAACTTTACATACTTCTACCATATGTAGAGTCCCTCAGGGAGCATTTCATGTGGCCACTAAAAAATGTCAACTCCTCTTCTTTATTAATTAACAGGGTGATTTGTGTAATTGACCATTTATTTCATTTTACTGTAGTGTTTATACGGCTCATTTGATTTTTTTAATTTTTGCATGATACAGTACACTACTATCAAGCATTCGACTGGTATTAGCTAAACTAAAAAATTCCAGGACTGGCTTTGGAAAAATTAATTTAGGGATTCGTATTAAATATTACACCCTGTATAATTTTTTTTAAAATGCAATAAGTGATTTTCAAACTACATAAATAGCCAATGAAAACGACATATGCGACAATGTTGTCGCAATTTTATTAAATTTTTAGTGAACGATAAAATCTTACCAAAAATAGAACAACCATAATGAAGTATCAAATTATAAGGTATTAATTTAAACAAATGTTATAAATTTCAAACATTTTAATTAAAATGAGTTCCTACAACATAATCTAATACGTAGAAAATTAACATCTTTACTGTCACTTTGTATTATCTCTACGATAGAATCAATTGTTTTTCAATTTTAAATTTTTACTCATAGATCGTATTGGGGCATTATTTTCGATAAATAATAAATTAAATTGATTAAAAAGTCAAACCACTTGTATGTGTTAGTTTTTGTTGATTGTAAATGATTAAAACTTTATGTCAAATAATAATACATTGCATCAACTGTACTAAATAAAAATAAATCTAAAAAAGTTTAAAATGAAGGTTGGCGTTGACCGTTTGACGTTTTTTGATATTTTATACCCATTGTCATTATTGTCATTATCAATTGTTATTTATGTGTACAAGAATACATATTTCTTCTGTCATATCTACGTTAAGTACATTGTGTTAGTTTTGGTAGAGCTTTTGTTACTTTCGTTCAAAATGCCACATCAGTTTTCGACCACAGAATATGCAGACATAATATTTGTTTATGGATTCTGTAATGGGAATGGTAGGGCTGCTAGTAGAGAATATCGCAGGAGATTTCCTAATCGTCGAACTCCCAGTCATCCAACATTTGGGTCAGTTTTTAATTATTTGCGAGAAAATGGCATTTTTCCTAGTGGAACAACAGAGCGACATGTAGATGAAGAGCAGGAAGATGACATTATGGACGCCGTTACTATGAACCCTACAATAAGCACTAGACAAGTAAGTCGAGAACTCAATGTTACTCAATCAAAAGTAAGTAGAGTCTTACAAAAAAATAATCTATACCCATATCACATTCAAATGGTTCAGCGACTACATGCTGGAGATGAGATCGATAGGTTGGAATTTTGTAGATGGATTAACAATAATCGACCAACGCTATACAGGACACTATTTACAGATGAAGCCCAATTTACCAGAGACGGGATAAATAATTCACGAAATTCACATGTGTGGGCAGAAGAAAATCCCCATGCTATTCGAGAACGTCGTTCTCAGTTAAGGTTTTCGGTTAACGTGTGGATTGGTGTCATAAATAACCAATTAGTAGGTCCTCACTTTTTTGATGGTCCTTTAACAGGGCAGGTCTATTTGAACTTTCTACAAAATATTTTGCCGAATTTGCTTGCCAACGCGAACGTTGCTATTCGAGGGATGTATTTTCAGCATGATGGGGCACCCCCACACTTTTTACTGGCAGTGAGACAACATCTCAATAATGTTTATGGCAACAGGTGGATAGGACGTGCAGGTCCTATTTCGTGGCCTTCAAGATCCCCTGATTTCAATCCCGTTGATTACCATATTTGGGGACGATTGAAGCAACTAGTTTACGCAGTGAATATTAATAACCGACAACAATTAATTGATAGAATTATACATTGTTGTAATACTATTAGAAACGATCCCCAGAGTATCCGTAATTCAATACGTCAATTAACAATTCGGCAACAAAAATGTGTACAGGCTGCAGGGTTCCATTTCGAAAATCTATTTTGAATTATTTTTATTTTGTTACCATTATTGTATCTTTTCCAGTTCTAATTTATGGGTTTATCATAATTATGTACATATTTTTAGTTTTTTTTTAAATTGTTCTTCGTTATTATTAGTAGTTACTGTTTTTTGTTGTGCAGTGACTCAGTTTATCATTTCAATTAAAATGTTTGAAATTTATAACATTTGTTTAAATTAATTACCTTATAATTTGATACTTCATTATGGTTGTTCTATTTTTGGTAAGATTTGATCGTTCACTAAAAATTTAATAAAAGTGCGACAACATTGTCGCATATGTCGTTTCATTGGATATTTATGTAGTTTGAAAATCACTTATTGGATTTTAAAAAATATATATAAGTACAGGGTGTAATATTTAATACGAATCCCTAAATTAATTTTTCCAAAGCCAGTCCTGGAATTTTTTAGTTTAGCTAATACCAGTCGAATGCTTGATAGTAGTGTACTGTATCATGCAAAAATTAAAAAAATCAAATGAGCCGTATAAACACTACAGTAAAATGAAATAAATGGTCAATTACACAAATCACCCTGTTAATTAATAAAGAAGAGGAGTTGACATTTTTTAGTGGCCACATGATATGCTCCCTGAGGGACTCTACATATGGTAGAAGTATGTAAAGTTCCTCATGACCCACCCTGTATACTGAATGTTATTTTTTTATTTAGCTTATACTGCCCCACTGCTCAAAAAAGGACTCAAAAAATTTCTTCCGGGAGCTTTTTTCTGTATCTATTTTTTACACGTAATATTTTTCTTATGAATATAAAGATTATTTTATGTACTTCTAGTCTTTTATTTTCTTGAACCCCTCCAAAATTAAAACCTGGCTACGCCCTTGTGCTTGAGCTCTTATCTACACATAGATTCTAACTCAATGTATCTACAACTTGTATATCTACAGCTTGTAGTTTCATCGTTTTTGGCCAATATCTCGATTTTTCAGTAGGTTACTTTTGCGCTAAATAAAAAATAAATTTTTCTTTCCGTAATAAATTTGCAACAAATTATAGTCTTTGTATGAATTCGGCCTTATAAAATGAATATGCTAACTTTACCGATATCTTTAAGCCAGAAAAATTGATTTTCTTATTTGATTAAAACGATTTTTAAGCAAAACAATAAAATACTACTTTTTTAATTTAAGTATATTTATTGTTATAACTGAATTGTGACAAGGCTAGACCTGCCCTTGAAAATTATTAAATTTGTAAGCAGTTATAAATTTCAGGATTTTACACATTAGCTAAAAAAATTATAAATTTTTACAATGAAATTAATAAAGACGTGTAGATACCACCCGTCCACACTTTTAATATATTAAAAGCCTTTTAACCGTCTTGCTCGTTCGCAGAAGGGTTAAAAATAATTCTTTATCGGTCGGTCCCCTTATTTCCAACTATTATTATGAACTATTCACTATTCACCTTGTAATGAATTTTTCATATGCAACGCCTTATACGATAATCGGTATGAAGAGTTGCCTACATACAAACTTTAAAAATCAATATTTGAATTCTTGCAAAAATACGAATGAATTTGAAAATTCAGTTTAAACAACAACAAATGTCAACTTCTTCTAAAAGTCTAATATTTACAGATTATATTGTACTTACCTGTAGCGGATCCTGAAGATGCTAATTCAGCTCCAACACTAGCTACACTCGCTGCTAATTTGCCAACTTGTTGCAAAACGGGAGAAACGAACGTCGGAGTCTTCAGCACTTTTTCATTCAATAAAGTGCTTATGGCACTTTTCTTAGGTTTATTAGGACTTCTCGAAGGATCCATCGTTAACAAAAAATAAAATCAAACTTATATTTTTAAAACGAAAGGAATTTATAGGTTAACCAAAATCGATTTCAGCTAAGAAAAATAAACTGTAAATGCTGTTGAAATATTACAAACACTGTGATAACACAACACTATACACATCATAAATTTTAAACAGTTTATTCACAAAACATTTGTGAGGGCGAAAATCTAATTTTAAACAGCTGTAAGTTATCATCAAGAAATTAATTTTCACACGGCGTTTGGTTGTTATTAAATGTCTCGCTTATGACATAAATTGAGAAGAACAATGTATTGATAAGCTAATTTTTTCACACACAGTTATGCTTTAAGTATAATTACATTTAAGGTAAAACTAGCTTTTAAGAAGTAAGAAAATACACTGCTCGCACCTGGTCGGATTTGAAGTGACTACGGCACCAACCTACGGAAAATTTTGAACAAAAATGTGGATTAAAAATAATTCTTATCTTATACACGCTTTTTAAAAGATTTGCTGATGGGTGATAATCTAAGGAGGCAACAGAAAATACACATAAATAAAACATAAGTGCAGCATATTATTATGATATACATAAGTATATCCTAGGAGCAACAAACTGTGGTTGATTTTGGCCCCTTCCATAATTTGCTTCGTCTCCTCTTATCGTTGGTACTATATATCTTTCCCTTACTATACCACCACTTTCAAATCAGTAAATTTGCTGCCTGGACACGTGAAACTACGGTCTCTTTCATACTTAAATTCTCAAGATGTAACGTTCTGAGAGTTTCTTCTTACTTAATCAGCATACATTCTCAAGTACTTATTTGATTTTCTCTCCGTTTATTTTTAGTCCAACCAAGGTGTCGATTAACTTGCCCAATGTAGTCCATGTGCATTTTTAACTTTTGTACAATGGTTTTGCTTAGCAGCAGTTCTTTTACTACTACATGAGGAGCAATGCTAAAAACAACTTAAAATAGATATGGATGCTGCAACAGATATGGAATGATTGCAAAGATGCTGTCGGGTAAAAAATGAACAGAAATAAAAATGGGGAAATAAAATAGACAGCAACTTTAGAAAAATTAATAATAAAAATGAATTTCATAATAATTAACTAGATCAGGGCTTACCAAACTTGTTCGTACTGTGAGGCCCTGCGACGCCCCCTCAACCCAACCCCCAATAATAATTACCATTTTAGTACTAGCGTAGTAACAGGTTATAGTGATAACAAAAACACTATTTGAACATTTATATTTTTTATTAGAAATTAAGAACGAAATCAAAACATAGGCACAAAAATGAAAAGGGATATTTATTAATGTAACTGGCTGGTTAACGTGAAGGATGTTTGTCCTTGTCGTATTGAAGCTTTAGGCTGGAATAACGGACAATTCTGTCAGTTAATCTTCTTCCTCTGTAGAAAGTGTCGATGACGTGGATGACAGGAAAGGGTTTCTGACCCAGTCATATTGCTCCATATCTTCGGGAAAATATTTCTCAAAGAATTCGCTCAATGGTAACATGTGTTGTGTAAACATATTTTTGAAAGAGGTATCAAGGATTTCTATCGATTTTTCTTGTAGAATACCTTGTAAAGCCGGGAAACAGTCAATTTCTTGATCTTCTAATTTGCTCTTCCATAAGAGCAACTTCTTCTGAAACCCAGTAATTTTATCTGCCAATTACAGGATATGAGTACTATTTCCCTGGAAAAATTTATTATGATCATTTAGTTTGTTGAATATGTCACAGAGGTGTGCTAATTTTATTATAAACTCTGAACTAATACAGTTTTGCGCATCATCATGTGATTTTGTATGTAGATACGTGTAAAATTCATTTCTTAATTCGTACGCACGTGTGAGTAAGTTGCCTTTGGACAGCCAACAATAGTTGCAATAATAAATTAAAGAGGTATGTTCGGCCTCTTTTTCTTCACTTAGTTTATGGAAACGTCTTGATTTCACAGGTCGTGTTTTAATGTAGTTCACAACTTTAATAATTCTATCCATCTGAACACTTAATTTAAGTGTAACGGTCTTTGCTGCTAAGGCCTCTCTATGTATGACACAATGTGTCCATTTTATACTTGGAGCCTTGGTTTTGATAAGAGCTTAAGAGCTTGTAGTTCTCCATACTGTCCAGATATCGCTTGGGCACCATCCGACCACACGCCTACACAGTTATCCCAGTTAATATTAGTTTAGTCATATATGAGTTTAAAATCTCGAATAAATCAGTAGCTTTACAACTTTCACATATTTTTTTGCAAAATAACAAATCCTCACATATATTTGTTTCTTATATGTACCGTACATAACATATCAATTGAGCATCATCATTACTATCAGTCGCCTCGTCCAGTTGAATTGCAAATAAACCTGAAAGTTTCCCCACAATTTGCTCATTAATATCTTCTGCCATGTCGTGAATACGGTGACTACTGCTTTGGTAGAAATTGATGCTCTTGAAACCAAAGCCGTGGTCTGATGGTTTTTTTCTTACAAAAAAGTCTCTTGGCTTATCTTGTAAATGATTAGTTGATTTCGAATACCGTTTTATTTTATTAGGAAGCATACTTTCAGCCGCCAACACTTTGTGACAAACAACACATTGTGGAAGTTCTACATTCCCTAAATCCAAAATCCAAATATTTTTCGTCATATTTCCTATATTTCTTCTTTTTACCTAAATTAACATTACTGCTCTCGCCTGATTCTTCACTTCGTTTTCTATTCTTTTGATTACAAGTATCTATTGTTGATAGCAAAATACTCCGCGTGCGTAATAAAACAAAATAAAAGCTTGACTAAATGACATAACACGCGCGGTCGCGCGACAGTAGGAAACACGGAGGGGGCGAGCCGACTGGCGAAACAGAATGCGCGCAGCGCTCACTCTACTCCAGTGTTGCCAATGCCCGGATAATTATCCGATTTTCGGATAATTTCGTGGATCATCGGATAATTTTCGTATTGAACAATGTTTTGAATAATTTCGGATAATTCAAGGGTCTTTCGACATGATGTTATATTTTTTATTTAATTTATTTCAAAATTAAATAAATATATTTTTTGTATTAAAAGTCCGCGTTGACACGCGACGCCCCTGGGGCTACGCAGCGACGCTCCAGGGCATCGCGACGCACAGTTTGGAAAGCCCTAAACTAGATGTTGAGCTCGGGGGAAATAAGCGAAGCCCATTTTTTAAAGTTTAGTGCATGTGTTGTCCGTTAGGTGAAACAAATAAGGGGACAAAAAACTACAAACAATGTTTGAAGTTTCATTTGTTTCTTGTGATATTTAGGTACAAGACATTTTTTGAGAGTGGTTTTTTAGAGTTTAGAGTATTACAATCATTTTTTATATGCGTGAATTTATTTTTAGAAAAATTATTCTCAAACTGATGTATTTAGATTGTATTCAATGTTTATTTAAACAACAATCCGATCATTGTTATGCTTCTGTTGGGGAATTTAGCAGGCTAGTAAATTTAAAAACCAATAATGGATTAGTGATTACCACAAAGACACTTTTAAGGTTGTGGAAAACACAGAAAAAGCCTTGTTCTTGGCAACTGGTGACTACAAAAATGTTTCGTGTGTAAATGCTAAGATAATCAATGGCATTGCTCATTCTAATAATCTTTCTTCAGGCAATATTTTCTCCTTATGTACTGAAGTAGTAGACTTCGTAGTTATCACCGCTCATCGAGCCCATTAGGATGTTTAGCCATGAATACCTTATTGTTAGATTCTATGCACTGGAAAAACAGAGGACTGGAAAAGTAAATGCTACTTTAAAAAGGTATGATCTAACTAAATACATCTTGTTTAGCCATTCTTGAAATTTGTATAAAAAACGCAAATTGTTTTGTTTATACATCTACATTATTGTAATATATAATACAAATAATAAGTGTCCAAATTCAACAATCAACAATTTTTTACTCCTTTTTCTTAAAATTTATTTACTAAAAAGTGTAACAATAAACCCGTTTAGGCATAAAACACTCATATTCTTTGCTTACAAGTTTTAAGTTGATAAAGGAAGTCTTAGACCTCATTATTTCATAATAAACGTCATAAATAAAGCTGAGATAAACGAGATCTTTTAAAATTTTCTTATATGCGGTAAAGTGTAATTTTCAAATTCTTGCGCCCATTTTTTTTTTGGCCAAAAAATAGTGCTCTCTAGCCAACTTCAATTCTGTCTTAATACTATCATAAGGTGTTCGACCTTTAGGTTATTGATGTATATATTAAATGAATATAATAATATACAATATCTCTATAATAGCTTGTACTGATAATCATTGATCGCAATTATAATATTCGTCTCCAGACATTGAATAAAAGTCTTTACTGTTTGTAGTAACTATTGAAATGTTGCGGCATTTGTAGTAATATGTATCGATCGTCTTGTAATAGAATTAAAAATGGATAGTCATATATTACAATCAAAGCAAGCTATTCTATTTTGTTTTGATATGATTAATGTTTTTACTTTTATTTTAAATATATATTTATTTAACTATTATCAGTATTTATATTCCATGGGCTATATTGCTAATTTAAAAACTATTAATTTTAATACCACCAGGGTCCTGATTCCTGATAAAGTCTCTCCAATGAGTACAACCTCTTTAGCTTTACTTTTATTCTATTGGCCAAATCAAGTCTTTGGTTTCTCTCTTGTAGCATAAGATTTCCTTAATCTGAATCTTCCAAGTATGTTAGTAACCTTATTTTATCAGCACTGTCTTCGGTATAATTGAAATTTTTAATTCCTTTTCGATAAGCTTCCAAATAAAGTGTACTTTTTTTGGTTTTTCTGATTTTACAATCCGTTATTCCACTAGTTGTCCTCTATTTTTGTCATAATGTTCTTCGAAGTCCATGTTTATGACTATCTTACGAATCATTTAAACCTCTAAAGTCTTCACAAAAATAAATATTGACACCTAGAAGCGCAACTGCCCAAAGGAAAGGTTATGATAGGAGTTAAGCCTGTAACTCTTCGCTAATGCTAAGTACGGACAATAAATAAGATTGAAGCTCAGAAACTAGAAATTTTGTGAATGAGTTTTATGGGAGATTATAAAATGGTACAAATGAAATATTGGAACTATACGATAACTCATTAAAAAGAATACACAAAGTTAGGTGGCTAAGCCATATAGAAACAGTAGGGCTTTTCATCAAAAAATAAAAACAAAAAAATGTCAGCCATTTTTTTCGAACACATAATTAAGATAAAAAATACCAAAGAAAGTATAGTTATTGAAAAAAAGGAAATACGGAAAAAAAGTGCCTCAATTAGCAAATCAATATTTTTAATCGATTCTTATTATGACAACTATACGAAAAGGAACAACAAAGCGATGTTGTTATGGAGTATGTAAAGTGATACACGCTCTAAATCATTTAAACACAATACATATTATTTTATAAATTTTTTAAAGCCTTTATTTCTTTATAAACAATAGTATTTCTTTATTAAAAAATATTTGTTTAATAAATATTTTTTATAAACCAGTACATATGACGTATAATACGTCAATATCAAATCTGTGTGTACGAAAGACATGCCTCCTGATAAAAAGGCCTATAGCAAAATGTACAGTACTAAAAAAATTCTGAGAGAAAGTGTGGGTGGAAAGAAAGAAATAAGACGTTCCAAAAGGAAATAAATATTCTCCATCGAAGAAGATCTAGTACCATGTATTTTTATTTAATTCATTACGTACTCAGTTTTTAATTATTTTTTTATATTGATTTTTATTTAACACCCGTAGTGTTGAACGAGTAGCTAGTACAGATCAAAAATCAACAAAAACATAACCTAAAAATATAGTGTTGTGTGAATGTCACTGTCAAACTTGACAATTCACAGTGATGGAGGGGCAACTCGATCTGAAATTACTTCTATTTTTACCGACCACAAAGTGTGATAGCAACTCGATAATAGGAAAGAACATTGTTTCTAACAATGTTGAACGTATTGTGTTGATTATTTTAAGTGAAGTGCGCGAATTCAACCTAAAGTTTCTCTACAATATAGTGAATTAGCAGCGCGTTTTCAGTGTTATCATAGTAGACTATAAGTGTTTAATAAATTAAATAAAATGGGAAAAGCTAAAAGCGTTAAGGCCTACGTACGGCCTGTCATAAAAGTGTTAGGAGGAATTTTGGAAATGTTTTTACATTGGTTATTTAGTTTGGTGTATGGAGGAAAAAGGAAAAGTATGCCTCCCATCACAGATCTACTGTTGTTGGAGTCTGCGACGTCTTTAGCGTTCAAAATACGTACAAAAAAGGTAATTATTATCTTTTGCTCTATACCAAACAAACAAGTATTACAGAATGTAATTTTGAGTTAAATAATATGTTTAGATCCCATTAACATCATTAACAAAATATTTTATAGACCATTGAATTACAACAAGGATTTTTATTTACACTATTATATGTTTTTTAACCCTTTGATGTCTTTTCGTGGGCGTTTTTCATCTTCATCTAAATAATTACATCATCTCCTAAAGAGGTTTGTTTAATGCATTGTTTTGGGCTTTTTGCCAATTTTATGAGATCTTAAGATATATTGATTTAGTGATTGTACTCCTATGTATAAAACACTTGAAATTTGAACCTTCGAAATTGATTAGTGTGAATTAACAAATTTTTAAAATATTGTGCACATCTTCTTGAAAGATTTCAATGGTGCTGTACAATTACTTTTTGCAATTGTTACTGTAATTGAGCAGCAGAAAGTAGTGTCTACTAGACATACCATACCTTAATGCAATTATTTAGGAATATTATATGTCCATGTTTTTTAAGTGTCTACCCTTTTTTTAGCCCCACTGTGTCTTTTATAAAATCGACTCAAACACCACTAATTTTTTCTTTGTTATCTATATTGTTTTTTGATAATGTGCTGTAATCAGTTAGTAAATAAACAATTCCAAAAGCAGTTTCATAAGATTTCATCAAAAAACCTACAACAGCTGTTTTACAGCTTAGGACATTTTTACCATTGTCTTTTCTTTTTCTTTTCACTATTTTGATAGGGATCTGTCTGTTATAACAGAGGTTTTAGCCACAGTTGATGTTTTCTGACCATGGCTGTCATATTGCTGTTTTTTCTATTTGATATCATTAGAGACCGACCGATTAATCGGCTTCGGCATCGGCAATATTTAAACCTTCGGCCTAAATTCGGCTTCGGCCGAAACAAAGCCGAAGGTTTCGCCGAAGGTGGAATAATAAAATGCTCTGTCAGTATACTATACTACTATACTATAGAAATGAAATAATCTCTGAACAATATGCTTCGGCGAGTCTTTGATGATTTGAATAATATTTACACCCTATTTTATACCCTTAACTAAAAGGTTTTACAAACTTTCAGGTCAGGTATTAGGTAGGATATAAATTTTAACAATAGGCCAAGATGTCTCAAAGATCATCATTTGAATATTTCTCACGTAGTAATATTCTGATAATAATAATTTTATTGTATTTGTTAAAACTCACCATTACTGGTGTTTTGACTAGATACCTAAATGGCAAAACATCGACTATTGACTATAAATTATTCGACTTTAATGTTTTATAATGTTATTTATTTTTATTATCGCTTCTATTACCAAATAATGTATAAGTGTTTGACTTTTTATCTCATACTTTCATATTTTTGTTTACCACTTATCAGTTAATAAAAAAATAAAGCACATTATTTAAATTTTTAACATATAATAGGTATATTTTTAGTCACCTTCGGCTTCGGCTTCGGCCAAAGGTATCCTACAGGCCGAACTTCGGCATCGGCTTCGGCTTCGGCCAAAAAAATTACATTCGGTCGGTCTCTAGATATCATACATTTTTAAGTATATAAGTTTCTATCTAAGATTCTATTCTGTTTTTCTATTTTTTTACACAGCTTTATTTCTTTTATCCCACATCTCATTTTAATTTCTTCGATTCTTTTATTTCTAAAGATTTGATGAGTTTCATAGGATTTTCATTTCCGTTGTCTCTAATACCCTATGTATTTGGACTATTTAGCCTTATTTCCAGTTCTTCTTCATATTCTAAAGAGTTCTTTAAAGGCTAGTCCTATCTGGTTGTTAATGTTATGCAACAAGGTCATATTTTTCTTCCAATACTATGTATGCTCCTATGCTCTACTCTACCTGTAATTATTAATCAATGAATGTAATACTTTGTATAACATAGCCAATGACCCAAATAGCTTTTTTTATATAGTTTTTATGTAGCTGTTTCATGCATTGTATGTATATGTATACATACACTGTGTCAACTTTGTGCTCTATGTTTTAGCAGCTTGGATAGAATGTCATATGCTCTAAGCGATTTGTGCTCTTTCAGTTTCTTAATTGCCTTGATTACTTCTTCTTTTGTTGGGATGGTTGTTCTCTCTTTCGTCTTTCACCTATGTTTCTACTTCTTCAGCATCTATCTTATTTCTTATGTTTAGTCTGTCTTTGAAATCTTATATCTGTGTTTTCAATATATAGTCCTGATCACCAATTATCTTTCCTTCCCAGTTTCTGACTATTGGTAATCTAGGTTTCAAGCCCTTCCTAATCTGATTAACGTTCCTATAGAATTTCTATTTGTGTATTTAATTTCTTTAGTTCTTGCAGTTAGTGTTCATTCTTCTTTTTTGTCAGCATTCGTTTTTCATCTTGTCCCAGCTGTGCCTATACTGTTTCACTACTTGTCTCGTTATTTGTCCTTGGAGTTTATTTTTCTGTGTGGTGCTGTTGCACATTCATTATCGTACCAATTTTACCATATTTTCTGATGTTTTTGCCTTCCAATCAAATAATTTTGATTGGAAGGCAGTCTTCTAGCTTACCTTCAATAGTTTTATCATTTCTTAGCTATCTTAGGGTTTTTAATTGCTTTTACTGTAAACTGTTTCTCTTTAATTGCTCTGACTTTCTTTATATTTTAGATTCTAGCTTTTATTTCTGTTTGAACTAAGTAGTCTCCAGAGTCTATGTTTTCTCTGCATCTTACTCATAATTCAATTATGTCACTTAAAAGTGTTTTGTCCCTACATGGTAAATTTGATTTATTGTATTCTTGTTCCGTATTATACCCATATTGTGTCCATGTTCCTTTATATGTATTATCCTTAATAAAGTATGTGCTGCTAATTACCTGTATCTGCATAAAAATATGGGGTCCATTTAATTTTAATATTCACTGAAATCCTGAATTCTGAATCTTCAACATCATAATCAGAATTTTTGGGCAGGAATTTGTTATTAAGAATTTAATTGTGTAAATGCTTATAGCTGATAAACTAATAAAGATATACCCTTTTTTCACATCATGTTTAGTTTCTTAAAAAAAAACAAACCAAACAAATATTGAAAAATTAAAATCGGTCGATTAGAAGCTGAGCTATTGCCAATTTATTATTAAAAAATAACAAATTATCGATGATATCAGACATGTTTGCTTATAACTTTGGTTTTGCTCAATGTAAAAAGATTTAAATCACCTCGTTTTAAAGCTATTATTATAAACTTTATAATTAATTTTGAAAAAATAGTTTTTATCTATTTTTGGCGAACTTATATAAGTTTATAGTATACAATTTAGGTGTAAAAGCAATCGAATGTGTTTATAACGATTTTTTGGTGGTATGAGATTAAAAAATTTAGTATTATGCTAATGAAGACTATACTACAATGGAAAACGAACATGTTGAGCTTTACTAAACTCATTTTGATGCAATTTTCACTAAAATACAGTAATTTGAAATTGACCTAGCTGATGTACCCGGCGGGGCGCGTCGCTACAGCGCAACTCGCACTTTGTAATATATCTATATAAAAAAATTATTTCTGCGTGTCTCGTAAATCTCAAATTGTTCATTAATTGTTTCTGTTGAACAATTTGCGCCTAGACTATATGTTTATGGATGTATTTTCGTGGAAACTTTGTGCTTGTGGTTGACAGGTAATAAATCAGGTTACTTTGAAAAAGGTAAAGTTATTTTTACACAAATATTTCTAATAAAGAGTTGTTTTTATTTATTAAGAATCTGCAAAACACCTTTTTTATCTGGTTTTGTTTATTTTGATGCAAGACTTAATTGTTGCACCTTTCTTGTGTTTTTATTATTTCATTTTTTTAATATATTTATCAAGAATCCCAATGCTATACACTTTTAATGTAATAAAAGTAATTATATAACTGGCTTACCTTGGTAAGTATTTATGTGTTGAGTCAATATTATACTTGGAGAATTGTTAATGTATTAAACATGAGATAAATATGGTTTGTTTATTTACTTTTATGAAATGTTAAATACATAAATGAATTATAATTATGTTGATTATTTTGTATCAGTGGTGTGAAAATATTTTTTTAATTATCTTTTTCTGTTGTATGTATATTCTTGTTTTCTACAGAATGTGTATTATTATTTTTTCAATTATACAGAGAATAGTTTTTTAATGATATTCTTCTTCGTCTGGTGTCTTATATTTACAATGGCTCTGTTCATCTGACGTTTTCGTTGGTTAAGCTACGGTTTCCTGGGATTGTCTGTTGGACGGACCGATTTGAAAGAGAACAGAAAATTAATCCGCGGCGGAATGTTCGGTCGCCGACAATTGCGGAGGCGGTTTCTTTAAAACAACGATCTCCACTGAATTGGGTCGGAATAAATATTTATTTATTTATTAACGGAATCCATTTACAACAGTTTTAACAAAGTTACACATTAAAAACAATAAATAAATAAAGCAGGAACATAATAATAAAACAAAATTCATTTATTGGAAGGAATGAAATTGTTTTTTATTCCTCATCAACTGTGTAATGTCAGGCCTAATAGAATAAAGTTGAATTCTTATGTCTAGTTCGGAATCCAGTCTATTGCAGTATATGCATTTTTTTTGTAATATAGGTATATGTTCAAAATCTCGTTTTACACAAATACGTTGCTGGGAACGTGATTGGTTAGTAAATTCTCTGCTACAAACAATCCTTTTATATTATACAACCATCAAATCATCTCGAAATTCCCAGAAACTTCGCAGGGCTATGTTTTTCTTCGAACTACGCGTCAACGAGAAGCGACGCGATAAACTGAGGTCATACAATTACTTATAGTCGGGGAGCGAATGGTAACGTGTATGTAACATTTATAAATTTACGTATGTGCCCTTTAAACCTAATAAGTAGTAGGCGTTTTCTGTTAGGAGTTTATTTTTATCTTAGGTAACTTTATTGTTAAAGGTTCCACTTTAATAAATGTATTTATTTTATTACGGCTGTCGGCGGAGCCCTACCAGAGGCTTTGCTGAGCAACGGGGCTCCGCCGAGCACGATAACGGCTTCAACGTTCACAGTACGATATGTTTATATTATACACACATCAAAATAATCTAGGGGACAAAAACAAAATGCGAGATTACGAAGGATTTCAAATATTTTTAATAAAAAGTTATAAACAAGTGTCCCAAATATAAAATAAACATTTTTTTCTTAGAATTATGGCAATAGCTCTTAAGAAAATTAAAATAGAACTTCGTAAGTGAAAATTCGGTAACAAAAAAAAATAAAAAACTAATTTGTTGCCCCCCGACTCTAAACAAAGTAGTCTTTAGGTTAGTATAGTGTATGACCTCCATGATTTTTGATTACTGTCCTACATCTGTAAGGCAAACTCATGATCAGATGGTCAATGTCTTGCTGCGGTATTCTGTTCCACTCCATTGAAAGGCTTTCAAACAGTTGCTTTCGTGTACTGAACGCAATATTTTGTTGTAAAATGCGTCTACCCATTATGTCCCATACATGCTCAATTTGGTATAAATCTGGCGATTGTGCAGGCCCTGGTAAATCCTCAATTTCATTATCTTCGAGGAATGTTCGCACTACCCTGGCAGTATGCGGACGCGCGTTGTCATGCAATAATTCAAATTGGGAACCAGCTTGTTGTGCAAAGGGTACAATAGGTTTGAGAATAATATCGCGGTAGTCTGGAGCATTTAGAAACCATCCCAAATAAATGAGATTGGTTCTTCCACCAAGAGTGATGCCACCCGATACAATTATACTGCCGCCTTGCTGTATATAAACCTATTGTACCGTGGTCAATCGTTCAGGATTGTCAGATCGTCTCCAAATTCTTGCCCGTTTTATATCTGGTGTAACTCCAAATCTGGACTCGTCTATGAACAAAGTAGAGGCCCGCTAACGTCTAACCCAATTTGAGTGTTCTTGGCCCACTGAAGTCAATGAGCGCGATTTTCTCTGGATACCACAGGCGCTCTCATAGGTCTTCGAGCATTTAACCCTACTTTATGCAGTCTATTTCTAATGGTTTGGCCACTTACAAACACCTGATCGGTCTCTTGCAGCCTCATTTCGTCGTTCTAAGATGCAAATTGCCGAAGTCCGCTCTCGTTAAAAATAAATACGCATTTTGCCTAAGTTCCACATTTCTAGTGAAACCGTAATCGTAGTTTGTAAACAAAACGTGGTTCCTATTTTAGTGTTTTTTTAAATTGAAAAGGTATGTAAAAACGTTTTTGAAATATTGAAGTCAACATTTTACCAAAACTTTAATAGTTGTAGTATGTAATTAGCCTAAAGTTTTTATGAATTTTTGTAATTTTACTAAGTTTTAATATCGGCGTGAAGTTAGGCAAATTTCTACATCAAGTGATATAGTAACAAATGCACGTAGGCAAATTTCTAATATAGTTTTACTTGGCGTCGTGCTTTTTATGTAGTATTGTATTTCTTTTAAGTATTGTGAGTGCTTTTTTTACCACTATTTCATTATTTTTACTACTTGAAAGTAAAGTTTGCATTGAACTCTGAATATTTTGGAGTGAAAAACACATTATTGGTTTTGAAATACCTATACCTTTTTAACAGGCTATGCTTTATGTGTATTCTTCTTCTTCTTGACGTGCCATCTCCGCGACGGAGGTTGGCAATCATCATGGCTATTCTGATCTTCGATGCTGCTGCTCTGAATAGTTCGGTTGATGTGTATTTGTACCATTCCCTCAAGTTACGCAACCATGAGATTCGTCTCCTTCCTCCACTTCCTGGATTTTCCCCTTATGTGTATTGTACATGTACAATAATATTTCCTGATTCTCGTAATTATTTATGTTTTGGATATCAATTTTAGATTTTTTTGCAGGATGGATCCACAGTTCCGAGCATCAAAAATTTTATCCCTTGCTGGAGTTTGCACTGAGTGCGGAGCTGCAGTTAATGATAACGATTTGCTTAAAATGGCCGATGAAGCCATCAAAAACTTACAGAACAGTTGCGAAAATTTGCAGGACTCAATAATGGATTTTCCTGAGCAACTTCCTAACTTTGGAGATGAATCTTGTAGTCTAATAAGTCGATTTAATACCTCTTTGCCAGAGGTATTAAATTTTGAGGGTGGTGACAATTTTGAGGGGCAAATACCGAATGATGATGACGACCCGACTGACCCGACCTATGATATTCTACATGGAGAAGAACCAAATTCTTCCGACTCTGAGGGAGATACTGAAAAAAGTAACGTCCTTGTGCCTAGAACTGATGAAGGTGAAATTCAAGGAATTGAAGTAATAATTGAAAGCAGAAGAAAGAAACGTCAAGTAAATCGAAATGAGTGGAAAAAGAATTCTGAGAAGCTTAAAAGGCAATCAGGGCAACAGTATCTAGGAAAACGGAAAAATGAAGGAAAATAGGACTATAAGATCGTTAAAAAAATGAGATCGCGTGGAAGATAGGTGTAAATGTGACGGAAAAACTGGCCTAAAGTGCAAGGATTTGACAGATGATGACAGAACCAAAGTTTTTGATCATTTTTGGAAGCTGTCCTGGTCCGAGAAACAAATTTACGTTACTACATTGGCTAATAAATGCCCAACTAAAATAACTAGAAACCGACAGCAAGAAGAGCGTATTCATACTCATACTTCCTTAACAAACAAAGTAGCAAATTAAAAGTATGCAAAACAATGTTCTGCAATACTTTTAGCATACCAAAAAGGACACTTGGCTATTGGCTTCTTGGAAAAAACATTGATAGTACCGAAGATATTGCAGGACAAAAACAGCATAATCCCAGGCAGTTGAAAAGAAACAAACAAAAGACGGCTTAATATTATTTTTAAATACCTTACCTAAAATGGACTCCCATTATTGTAGGTAATCTACTAATAAGCTTTATTTAGAACCAGTTTGGACCTCCAAATTGGAGATTTACAGGCTTTATAAAAACGAATGGTGTACCAAGAACAACTTATTACCATTACCTGTTGCATCTTTTACAAACATGCTTGGCGATGAAAACATCGCATTATTTTCACCAAAAAAAGACGAATGCGACAAGTGTGTAGCTTATAAAGCAGAGAATATGTGCAAAGATATATTTGACGAACATCAAATTAAAAAAGAGGAAGCTGTGTGAAGATTTGCAGTCTGTGTTGTTATGTCCGAAATCCACTGTCTCCTCCCTATACTACAAGACAAAACTAGTTGTCCACAATTTTACAGTGTGCAATCTGAAAACGAAGTATGGTTATTGCTATATTTGGAGGGACCAGGAGGACTGACAGCTAATATTTTTACATCAATCTTGTATAGCTTCGTCAGAAACCACGTAATACAGAAAAATGAAGCTCGAAGCAAGATTATTTTTTATAGTGATGGTTGCCCTTGTCAAAACAGGTGCCCTTTTAAACTTATCACGAGAAAGTCAAACAACAATTGAGCAAAAATATCTTGAAAAGGGACACACGCAAATGTAATGCGATGCCATGCATTCAAGTATTGAAAGGAAGCTCAAAAAGAGAGTTATAAATGTCCCAGCTGATTACGTAGAAATCTGCCAATCAGCACGTCTGAACCCAAAACCCTACACTGTCCAGTACTTAGACTATACATTTTTTTAAAATTTTGAGAACATGCAAGTTCTTAATTCTATAAGACCCGGAAGGACTACAGGAGATCCAGCGGTCATTGACATTAGAGCTCTGAGATATAGCCCAGATGGTTCCATCATATTTAAAATTCGCCACTCAGAAGACTGGAAATATTTGCCATGTCGCCCGAATAAAAATAAAACTGTTACATCGTATGTTGCCCTCCCCCAACTTTACGATGCACCTTTACCAATTCATAAGAAAAAGTTTGAACATTTAGGATTTAAAACTGTTATTAAAGGAATAATATCATAGAATCCTCCCTCCTAAGTGCCTTCTCTGTTGAGTTTGGCGATCAATATGGCAAATTTCTCTCTATTCTGGGCTTGATGAATTAATTCATTTTCTTTTGTGTGGGTCCAATCTCTGATGTTTCGTAGCCAAGATTTTTTCTTTCGTCTATATATCATAATCATAGAATGCATGATCTTTTTTAAGTTGTAAAAATGTTGATTACAGTTTTTCTAATATCTAAATATTGTCATTAATTTTTTTTTAAGTTGTAAAAATGTTGATTAAAATGTTTCTGTTCAGTTACCTTACTCTTGGTTATTAATAAACTTAATTATAAATGCGGTTTTTTGAAGTGATTTGTTGAACGAAGATGACTTAAGTCCTAAAATAGTCAAAAAGTAAATAAGCAAATTGCCTATATCCATTTAATTGTAGTAAAAACATAAAAATTACAATGAAATTGTACATAATGTAATTAACAACCTTTTTTAAAAACAACCAATGTAAAAAAATATTTAAACTTAACTTTAACTTTTAACTTTACTTTAATTAAATTTAAAATTGGCATAGTTTTTACACTTTTTTTATAAATCTATTTATATAGGTGTACTCTAGTTTATTTTGATGTGTTTATTTTTTAATTCACAATTTTTACTGTAAATAAGCCACAATGTTACTTTCAAATAAATTTATTTTGACATTTCGATTTCCACTCCGGAAATCGTTCGTAAAATAAATACCTACAAAAAAATAAACTAATTAAATAGTTTCAGAACTATATTTTTCACATTCCTCGGGACCATTTTCGTACAATAAGCCACTTTATATTCTAAATAATTATGTAGTTCAAAGTTCTCTTTGTGATCAAATTAGCTGTTTTTTATTTATAGCTCAAATTCTTGTCTTTTATATTCGCCAAAAATATCTTGTGGTTAGGATGATATCATTTGATCCACGGTCGAAAAATTTCGTTGAAAACAAATTTATTTGATTGGTCTTATTGTGGCTTCGAAGTTGAATGTGCCGATAATTAACAAACAAAGCAAATATTGCCAAGATAATTGTCCTTGAACTTCATTTCGGGAGCTGTTCCAAGTATTTTAATGAAAGACATTGATAATATTAACTTGTTATTTTATTCGTAGATTGGTACTCAATGTGAAGTTATTGTTGAAACTTAATAATGAAAATGCTGGCAACCAACACCGTGGAATCTCGTTGTGTTTGTGTTATTGTGATACAACTTGTTTTCTATTGCGATTGTTATCATATGAATTAATATATAATGAGTGAATAGTGAATATTAACCTTTCAGTAGAAGCAGTTTAATTTTGTGTATGAGTAGTCGCACAAGGTCTACTACACCGGTTATAAAAATAGTCTTCTGGATGCATTTTGTTTAAATTTTTTTTAACATTATTTATTATTATTGACATATTTTTCTGAAGCTATTTTCTTGTGGCATTTTAAATTAATTACTATTTAAATGGGAATAAGCCACAATTAAAGGTTAAAATACGTTTATTGACGTTTCAATTTCCACTTCGGAAATTTTGAGAACGATCTTTTTAAGTAAAACTATGCATAGATGTTAACCTTTTTTTAAAAACAAAATAAAATCTCAAATATGATTAGATATTTAACAAATGTCAAAAATAGTGCTAGCTGTCATATGTCAATACTAAATCTTAAAACAGAACAAATAAAATGACAGCTAAACCACACCCTAAGATTTACAATTTTAATTATTACAATTTCTTAAATTTTAATGAAAGCAATTATTATTAGAAAAAAATGTCTATTTTTACTTTAAAAGTTCAAACAAAAAGAGTTACCTGGGTTTCACTAAAATTTCTGGGGTTGGAAACTAGATTTACACTGTCTGCCATACGAACAAATTCATCTCCAAACTGTGAAAAATATTTTGAAAAGGCTTCTTAGGACAAAGCAAATTGAGGTTGAAATTGGCACTGGACACAAATTTTAGACTCGGCTTCTTAAAAAAACTGGAACCATGTGGGTATTTTTAAAATTGTTGTAAACGCCGTTTTACAAATATCTCAGATGAGAGGCGGTTTACAAATAAAAAAACAGTGATTACGCGTCCAAAATTGACACATTACATTGAGTAAAAATCACTTTTTTTTAACAAAATTGCCGGTTTTTTTCGACTAAACTAAACACGTGTGCTTTCAATGGCTCATCTTCCAAACCTCACTTAAACTGTAACTACAAAAAAAAATTTCAAATTTGACCAACACTGACGCCAGCTGCCCTAACAGCGACCTCAGCGAGAGTGATGTAATTCTTAAAAATCATTCGCTTCCCCGCGTAACCTTCTGAGCGATCTAAGTGGATGTTTATTTGAAACGCCATATTAGGCGTAAAACGATACCAAAGAATATGCGTCTGTGATATATTAACAAACTGTAAAATGTGTTTATATCAACTCGGCGACGCAAAAAGAATTGAAATCACTTTTTGGGTGTTTTAACGTATACGAGGGGATTTCAATATATAACAAAGAATTTAAAAATGCTACAAAGTTCGTAAAATAATTGAAAACCTGAAGAACAGAAAAGCAGCAGGTAAAGACGGGATATCAAACGAGTTACTGAAATATTGTGAAGCAGCAATGACAGAACAATTAACAACAATAATTAATAAAATTATAAAACACAATAAAATACCGGAAGAATGGAGAACGTGCGAACTAATTCTACTATTCAAAAAAGAAGATAAAAAATAGCCAGAAAACTACAGAGGTATAAACTTGTTAAATACTTACTAAAACTAACAAATTAATCATAATTCAACCTGACTCTTGAATATGTGAATAGCTGAATATAGGAAGAGGTAATCTCCTAACAAGCTGGTGATTTTATTTGTTGTAACCTTTATATAGAGCAGGATAGTTTTTCCAATTGTTTTTTTTTATTGTACTGGATCTCTGAGTTTGTTTCGGAATTTCTGTGCCTTTTCAATGGTAGACATGGAGAGTATGATTCGTCCACTTGACCCGCTTGATTATCTGATCGACGCGTCGCGACGGATCAATCTTTAGTCCGACATATTTTTGATAGCCCATGATTCGGTGTATCAGGAAAATTTGCATTAGGAATCTCATGTTCAGTGTCGAAGTGGTACAAATACCCATGTACATATTCTGGTCGTTCATTTTCAGATATCGAGCCTATGTCTGATTTCTCAGTTTTTATTTATTCTCAAAGTTTTAAAAGTTTCCTTTGTTCTTCTCCGTAAGAGATTATTTTTCTGATATCTCTTCTTATCTTTCCAAATGTCTATAGTTTTAATTTTATTAATTAAAAAATAACTCGAATTATTTTTTTTATTAAGGTTGCAGCTTCAAGGTTATGACAAATCACGAAGTCGTAATCTATCTACATATTTTACTTTACTTAGTTTAGTTTAATCCACAACTAGTCTACATTTCATTTTTACGGCTTTAATTATTTAACCATCTAACTCTTCATTTCCTATATAACCATTGGTCCTTTGAGCCGGAGAATAATTTGTTCTTTATTTTAATATATTATTTGCATTAATATAAGGTGCTTCTAAATTTTTTGTTTTAGTTTAACTAATTTACATATTGAAGTTGATCATATTACATAATTGTGCAATTCATTTCCTACATAAACACTTAGTATACGCTTTGTTAGTTGTTTTGGCTCCCTTATTTATGCTGTTACCAGTCGTAATGCTTAACGAAACGACCTTAAGCTTAACGAATGCTTTTCTCGGACTTCTTCTCTGTCCTTTCCTTTAAGACTTTCATGAATAACGACTTGTGTGCCTTATCATATCTAAAAAGGTTACGTTTTTTTTGCGAAATATATTATAATTGTGTGGAACAGATGTACCAAAAGAAGAAGCAGATCACAAATTAGTTTACAAATTATAATAAATGCATTTATTGATGGGAAAAAAACACAAATACGCAAAGTCTACATAACTTGTACAGGTCTCTACATGTATTGCAGCACTATAATGTACTTCTATTTACAATTATTGTTTTTCCATAAGCAATATTTATCCGGGCTAATAATTTGTTGTCAAAATAGGAATAACTAAAATTTTGTATCGAAATTATTCCTATCATTTAAATCAATTCCGCTTGTGCGGCTTTTCAGAGTGGAACGATAATGGCAATATTGTTGTTTATGTTCGTTTGAATATTAATGAGTAATTTTGGTAATGGTATAGTAGAAGCTGAAATTCATATCCAAATTGTAGACATTGTATATTAATGTTTTGTTAGGTAGTCATAAAAATCTATTTACTTTTGGTAATTGTTGTGAACTTAAAATAATTGGAATCTATTTAGGTTGTATTACTATTACATTACAGTAAGATTAAAGAATAATCTTAGTTGCCGTAAACGGAAAATAAAAGATATACTTAAATGAATAAAAGCTCGTTTGTATGGCGTTCATTAAAGGCGGGTCCAGATGAGTGTATTATAACGTGTAATGTAAGATGACGTGTAATTTATCATCAATAGTAACGTGTATCACGAATCGTGTAACGAATCTTGCAATCTTGGTTTCCACTCATTGCAACGAACATGCCGAATAGGGAGGTCCTAATAGCAGGTGCTGCTTTTATTTGTAGGTATTTATTAACTGAAGACCAGAAGAAACGTTCGGTAAAGACCTAGTTTACTTGTGGAACTAAAATCTCAGCAAATAAGTGGCCAATATAAAAACCCGGATGTTGCCTACTGTTTTTGAATATTTATTAACAAAGATTGTATCTTAAATATCAAGACAAGATACTGTCATGAGCTCTGCAATTTCACCGCAAGATACACCGCAATACACTTTGTTTTGACTCTTTGTTTTTACTTTTCCTTTTTCCCTTCGATGTGAGGCAAGCAAACTGATTATTTTGTTCTTGTGTTCTTCTACATCTCTTTCAAAATGAAAAGCGATATCACTCCAAGCCTCGTTTTTCAGATTTTTCCTTAGAAGTAATTCTCGTTTTTTAGATCCCAAATACCGCGGTGTTCTTTGATATAAACTAATAAGTTCAAGTGATTGTTCGTCACTCCACATCATGAACGTACACATGATAAAATTGTCACGAACACCGTCCAAACGAGTACTGCGACCACTGCGAGCGCCTTTGTGTTCACGTTTTTTAACGACAGCCGATGGACCACGGCCAGCGCCACCGCGAGCGTTAAGGCGGGTACACATTTGCGAGCAGAACTGTTCGCGAACCGTTTGTGAACGCTATATTCGTTAATGTGTACGGCAGAAAAAACCGCTTGCGTACTGTTTCATCGTGACTCGTCGCGAACCAAATTGTTGCGGTTTATTTCACGACTTCAAA
Source organism: Diabrotica undecimpunctata (assembly GCF_040954645.1). Lineage (NCBI taxonomy): Eukaryota > Metazoa > Arthropoda > Insecta > Coleoptera > Chrysomelidae > Diabrotica > Diabrotica undecimpunctata. The sequence goes on along the minus strand of NC_092803.1, from coordinate 9,370,403 downwards.
GGAAGCTCGGCTTTCAGTTTGGACGGCGCTTACTAGACGCAGCGAACATTTTTATTGTGTCATCAAATCGACATTGTGTGAATGACGTGTTCCTTCCTAGAGAGACGTGAGAAAACAGTAAACTGATTATTGTCATGGACGTATAAATAAAGATAAAATCTTTATTTATACGTCGATGATTACTGTACAGAATTTTATTTTTGTTAAACAAGCAAAAACAGGAACATAAATCAGTACCCAAATTATAAATAAAATGAATCATTTTGCACATGTGTGTTCGTTGTTGGTTTGTCGCTTTCCATGGATCGAGATAAGTATGCGATTAGTACGATGTAGAATATTTTTCAAGGATCTGTACGCGTACTGTACGTATACCGTTCGGCTCGCATATGTGTACCCACCTTTACATGTAATGCTCGTAGTGCCGTCCAAACGCAGAATTCGTATTAGATTACACGATATATAACACTACGCGTTCCACGCGTGTTGACCCGGCTTTAGGTATTTATATTAGTCAATTTATTTCAATACCTGATAACATGTACTGAAGAAAATGTTGTAAAATCTGCTAAAGATATTATAATTCTTCGAAACATGCGAGAAACATTTTTAATCAAGGACTACAAGTTGCACAAAAAAACCTCAATTAAGGATTATTTTAAACTATGTTGTTAACTTTTTAATTAGTTAAATGTGAGATCTTTTAGAGTTATAAAAAACTTTAAGAAGAGTTATCTTTATAGTTATAAGTAAGTATAATACGTGTTAGGGATATGTAAAAATCTCTTATTTTTTACTTGATTGTATTTCCATTGTTCATCTGTTATAATTTCCGTAAGTATACGTTATAGTACAAACTAATGAAATATTCATGGTAATTTCCCTAATAACATAGTAAACGTTTCTATCAATATTTAAAATTATATATACATCAGATTATTTTTATCGGTGTCGGTAAGTGGAAGTAATTTATAAAATAAATAATTTTGATAAATTGTAAGCGGTTCTGGGAAATATATGGAAAGATATGTACATTATTTTGAAAGTATGAGTAGGTAAGCGATATGTAACGGCGAATTCTGAACAAAAGATTCGGCGCGAATAAAAGGGAAAATATTTTTCCGGTGTAAAATTTTTGGACAAAAAAAAATTGACTATTTCAATCAGAAACTCGTGGGAAGGTGAGTTATACCGATGAAAACGCAGTTTGTTTTTTTACTAATTGAAGCTGTTTCTCAAAAAGTGCAGAAATGTTAACCAATCTTGTTAAAACAAAATTGTATCACCGTAATTTAAAACTTCCACATGGTAGTGGAATTTTGTACAGAGGTCTCTTGGTGATAAAAGGTATAATTGTACAGTATGGTCGCGTTAATCCTAACGGAACCGGGGAAACATGGCAAAAATTTTACCATCTTCACTAGGAAGTTCATCGGCGGATGGATGACCAGAGCAGTTGTCCAGCAGCAACACTGCCTCCTGAGGGAGGTTCACACGTGCGGACTGGCGAATTGGCAAACTGTTTCTCGGAAAAAGTCCAGAAGAAAAGTCACGATTGGAAATCATGAATCAATGTCTAATGAAAATTTATTGAAACTAATACAGAACCATTTTCCCGAGGCTATGAGTAGCCCTCAGAAGTCAAAGTTTCCAGACCAGTATTCATCCTTTAAAGTGAGTATTTATAACCAACATTTTGAGAAAGCTATGGCCCCTAGCATATGGCCCCAAGGTGCATATGTGCGACGTTTTTTAGTGAAGAAGATGCCTTTACTTCAAATAGTATAAATCAATCTCAAAAGTTGACGGTTTGTCACTTAAATTTTAGAAGTTTGAGGTACAAAATTCAATATTTGGAGGAAATGACGGTGTCTCTAAATTACCCAGAAGTATTTTGTGTTAGTGTTAGTAAACAAATTTTAAATTTGTTCTTGGACTCTTATGTATTAAGCGATTTCTTTCATCGTGCAGACTCAGATGAGGGAGGGGTTGCAATATTTGTAAATGTAAGTTGTGCTTTTACTATTAAAAACTGTTCGCTTGCTAAGATTGATAAAATATTTGAGTATGCCTTGATTGATTTGGAATATCAAAATAACATTATAACTGTTGGCTGTTTTTACAGATCATCAAAAGATACACAAACTTTTATAAATAAAATGGACGAAATGTTATCAGAAATATGTATTAAACAAAAATAATATTATTTTCATCTGTGGTGACTTCACTATAAATTTTGATCCAAAGGTGCAAAGTATAGATGCATTAAGATTAAAAAATGTGTTTACCTCTTATGGTTTAAATCAATTTATTTTTGAATATACTAGAATACATAATGACTCTAAAACTGTGATTGATAATATTTTCTGCAATGTAAATATTAAGTTTTTATCTTGTTCTGTTGTATATACCGATGTGAGTGATCACTTTTTACAGAAAGTTGAATACAACTTGAATGCTACTTTTTCGGGGGATAATATTGTTTATACACGTGATTTTAATAGCACTCTTAATATTAATTATTTTAATCAATTGCTCTCTAGGGAATCTCGGTGCTTTCTAGACCTAAATACCCAAGTAAATCTGTGGATGGCCCTCATGATATAACAGAATCTTTCAGTCAACATTTTTCAAATTCCATAAAAAATTTAATTAGTCAAACTTCACCTGACTATAATCTTAAGAATCTCTCTTCGCCTATACACTCCCTTTTTCTTTATCCTGTTAGTGATGAAGAAATAAAAAGTATAATTAAAGATATCTCAAAAAAATCCTCGGCTAGACTGGATGAGATCCCGTATTCTATGTTAACACATGTATCGCATAACATATATAAACAATTAACATTTCTAGTAAACCTTTCATTTCAGGAAGGGATTTTTCCTTAAATTCTAAATACTGCTTTAGTTGTGCCTATACATAAAAAAGGTGACAAATCAAAATTTAACAACTATCGAGGCCTATCACTTTTATCTGTGTTCTCAAAAATATATGAAAAGGCATTTCACACACGTCTTTCGTATATTAACAAGCACAACATTATAGAAAAGTCTCAATTTGGTTTCCCTGAAGGTATAAGGTGCAAGATGTACTACTAGCGCTGTGCAATCATATTTTATCGAACTTTGATAAGGGTAATAAAGTTATCTGTTTGTTTTTTGACTTAGCACAAGCTTTTGAAACTGTAAATCATCCAATAATGCTGTAAAAACTTTATCATAGTGGTGTTAAAGGAATTGCGTTAAAGTGGATCCACACCTTTTTATCGAAAAGGTTTCAAAAAATTAAGCTGAATGTGAATGGGAATATAATATTTTCTTCAGAAGAAAGTGTCCTCTCCGGAGTTCCACAGGGAAGCATCGTTGGCCCTCTTTTATTTTTGATTTTCGTCAATGATTTAAATCAACTGATAAACGATAGCTCAACATGTTTGGTTCGGAAACCATTAGATAATTTTTCTGATGTAATATGTGTTCGAAAACGTTGAACAGCAATCAGGCTGTTATGTCACTCAATTTGCTGACGATACCACAGTTGCACTAAATTCCAATAATTTTTTTCATGTAGTACAAAAAGCAAACTGTCTTGTAAAAAGTATGACTCATTACTGTTTAAATAATGCCCTAATCTTAAATGGATCAAAGACCAATATGGGTAACCTTTTCAGCTTCTACTATGCAGATGAGTCCATTAGTAAAACTTGACAATCGGTCAGTGGTAAATAGCCACTCCACTAAGTTGTTAGGTGTTTACCTGGATTCTAATTTGTCTTGGAGCTCTCACGTTAATTATGTAGTGGGAAGGTTATCTGTGCACTGTTATGTTCTATGGCAACTTAGGAATTTTGTCTCCCTAGATATCTTAAAACTTTACTATTTTGCTCATGTATAGTCAATTTTGCAACATTGCTTGGTTTATTGGGGAAATTGCTTGCGAATTAATGAGGTGCTTGTTCTTCAAAAAAAAATTATTCGTACCATGATGTTTAGAAGGCGCTTGGATTCCCGTAGACCAGTTTTTAAACAATTAAATATTTTAACTGTAATTTCGCTGTATATTTTCAGTTGTGTTGTTTATGTAAAGTCACATAGATACAGTTTTATTTGCAGAAATGTTGTTTCCTTAATGAGTGGCTACAATTTTCGTTACAGCAATGATTTGGTGACCCCTGTTGATCACTTGACCGTCGTGGGCAAGGGTCCTTACCCAACATGCGTTCGTTTGTATGGTAAATTACCTAATTATGTTAAAGAGTCAGATATTTATGTATTTAAGAGAACAGTTAAGGGCTTACTTCAGGTAAACACTTTCTATTCGTTAGAAGAATACTTGCAGGCATCTTTTTAACAATTTATATGTTTTTGTGTATATTTTATATGTACTTATAGTTTTTACTGATCATATATTGTATTTGACGCATTTCAATACTTGTAAAAGTCAGATAAAATAAAGAATATTGATTGATTGATATATATATATATATATATATATATACATATATAGATTTCAAAAGCGACAGACAAAAATGTACCTGCAAAGTACAGGCTATATTAAATATGAATTAGATGTTAAAGATATACACCGGTTACTTATTTCATTTTAATTTGATTGATTGTTTAATCATTTATAAGATTTAAAATATAAAAAGAATCCTACAATATGGAATAGGAATTCGGAATGTCATTAAATTGAATAATATCAATAAATTGAAAAATGTAATAAACTTTTAATGTTACATGTAAATTCTATTGTGTAGATATTTTAATGGAAATGAATAATGCATCGGTATTTTTATATGTACAGTCATTTTTCTGAAAAATAAAAGTATACATAAAGTAAGTAGAAAATATATCGCCGTGGAAAAACAATATTTAAAAGCAGTTTTTTCAAATTTAATGGTATAATAATAATAATAAATTTAATTGTAAATGTAGGAGCGATTAAAATTATACTTTAGAAAAGAAGGCATAATATATATGTCGCAGGCAATAGGTGTAACACGTCATTCCGTGAAAAGCTTAGTCATTACACGTATTGCCGGCAAACGTTGTATTACTTTCATTATTACTTTGTTTGACTGAAAATTGCAAATGTTTATTATTATATAAATATGGATATTAACAAGGGTGTATTTTATGAAAAAGTAAACCAATATTATCAAGTAAACAAAGACGCCAAAAAGCCGTGGAATTATGATGAAATGGCCGAGGTAAGAACAACTTAATATAGCTCTAAATATAAAAAATGCGCAGCCGTTCATTCCTATACACTACCGCACAAGTAGTAAATAAAGTAGTATGCAAGTGCTTCAGTTAGTTCGTAAAGATTTCTCAGAAACTACTTACCTATCATTTTGTTTATTTTGGGTTGCACGGGAAATTTTTTTCGCCAAGCAAACCAGTGGCAAAAAAACCCGAAGGCAGTATCACTTATTATCGCTGTATGATACAATGGAGGTGTTTTCTGTTTTGGCTGTTTTTGTCTCCAGATTGACTGGACTAATAACTCTGCAATTTATTTAATAAATGACTAAACATACAACCCTCAGACGCTGTAACTTTCAATCATTCGGACTGTAACACCGTTTGCCTAAGCGTAGACGGCAGTCCGAGAATGGTGCATAATTTCTGTCAAACAAAGTAACGACGATTGTAATACAGCGTTTGCCGGCAATACGTGCATTGACTAGGCTGTTCACGGAATGACGTGTTACACCGATTGCCTACGACATTATATAAAACAAACACGTTTTAAAATAGTCAGAAAAAATATTGTGTAGTATAAACTGTTGCTTTAGTTCCCGACCTAAATACAAGATTTAAAAGGATATTTTGTTTTGTATTATAAATTGCAGATGTAAATTAATTGGTAATGTATCTTATAAACAAATTAAAGAATATGTCATTGTTTATTTTATAAATGATATTTTAATGTATAAACATTATCGCACATTCATTTCCCTACCACATTTTATTCCAGTCGGAAATATATTTTTTCTTCAAACGTCAAATAATGATGACATTACTTATCTAACTTGATCCTGTCAAAGTTTGATGTCTCCGCCGGCAGCAGTTTTTTTTTCCATTTCTTTACGGCGGAGGGAAAAATGTTGTCATGGCAACAATATGAAACATGTCACAAAGCAACAATACAAATGTCATTAACAACAATTAAACATCATTTTTATTTATAGTAATAATAAAAGTACAATTAGTTAATGAGGCATTTTCAAAATTGAAACCGTGCAAAAATGTTCCCAACTCTTGATACGCATTGGTAATTGTTGATGATACTGATGGTCGAGAACAACTTTCAGCAATCATTCCCGATGTTGGCGAATCATGAGGGTTTAAAATTTTTTGAGCATTATCGTTCTTATTTCTTATTGAATCCTCTATATATCCTTCGGCAACCGTGCTTGATTTCCAGCCCCATGTCGTTTGAGGCATTCTAGATTTCCGCCTCCATCAATTAAAAGTGTTGCTGAAGTTCGTCGTAAAGAGTGACCCGTGTATGCGCTTGCATCTTTTAAATTTAAATAACTAGCTACTTTTTGGGCTACTGCGCTGATCGAATGTATTCCCATGACGCTTCGGTAACACTTTCCATTTTGGTACTTGATAAAAAATCGGTTTTCTGTGAAATTTTCAGGCCGCAGTGATGCATACTTTTTATACAGTTTAATGTAGTTTTGACCAATTATCGTAAAAGATCTAATTTGTCGTGTTTTACTGTCTGGGATTTTGATAATTATTAAATTTTCTTTATCCTCAATATCCACAGTCTTCATTTTTACCATTTCGTCGCATCGACAGGCGCCGGTAACCCCAATTAACAAAACAATCTGAAATATTTTTATAATTTAGTAGAGTATACTACATGCTTTGCAATATAATTTTTTTTACCTTTAATACTAAATACAACTTATCTGGCGCTTCAAACAAAAATTTATCAAACTCGTCTTTAGTGAAAACTTTAGACTTCTTTGCAGTATATCCTTCGCTTGTTTTTTTCAGAAAGGCACGTAACTTTAAAAATTTGCTTATATCCACATTTTTTCTAATAACTAACTCGGATTTTATCATAGAGTATCGTGACCACATTGTAGAAGATTTCCATTTATTTTCATTTTCCATTATATTAAAATATGCCAGTAAAACGTCTTCGGTAACTTGCCGTACTCCTCTTGTATCGCACCACTCTTGGAAGTGCTTGTACGCTAACCGATACTTTATTCCGGACTTGGAGGGCCCCAAACGTGCTACTGTATCATTAGCCGCGGACTCAATTTCGTTTAGGTTTTCCATTTTCGCACTAAATTTGCGCTTGCGGTTGCAACAACAATAAGCTGTCTTTAATAATTACAAACAACTGTCAAACAACTGTAACCAGGGAGACGCAAATCCCACCGACGACTTAATTATTTTAATTTCTAACATCTAGACGACTTTGATAGTTGTCACAGTTAATTTCGAGTAAAAATAACGTATGAATTGTACTATTTATGGTTGAAAATTGCTACGTTTTAAGAAAAAATAGTATACTTTATTCGGCAAAGAAGCGACTTTTCTTGACTTGCCCTCTATTACGCGCCTCACTTCGTTCGGCGCGTAATATCGGGCGCGTCAAGAAAAGTCATGCTTCTCCGCCTCATAAAGTAATATACTATTGTTGTCATGTACCTTCAAAAACATGTCAAGGTTAGCTCTGGTCACGAAAATATTGATAAGAAAGTATAATCAGAATAATATATTTTATTTCCTGTAAATTTGGTACGTGAGATTTACCATCATCTATCAAAATTTTTTATCCCGTTTATCTAAACAGCACGTGCCTAAAGCGGCCCACAGACAACCAACTTGGTTGTCAAACAAGGTGAGTGCGTTTACCACAACTACACAGAAAGTCAAAAGTAGACAAAGGTGGTCAAATATTGATTTCTAAAGAGAACTGTTCCAATTTTAATGTAATAAAAGAATACGCGTTGGTCCACCTATGCAATTGGAAAACAATTTTACAGTAATACTCTTAAACTTTACCAATATCTCGTGGTATACAGGGTGTTTCAAAAAGGTATGTCATAAATTAAATCACGCATTCCGGGGACAAAAATAAATTGATTAAATCCAACTGACCTTTTTATTTTGTTCATACATATTCAATCCAACTGACCCATGGCTATCCAAGCTGTGTTATTTTTCAGATATTTTTGCGAAGTTAAGCGATCTCAACTTACTTTTATTGTCAATGATATACGTTAAAACAAAAAAATCTGTTTTCTGTAAATCTGTATAAAGCGTATTTTCAAGAATAACATAAACTACTGCGTCTGCAATTGGAAGAAGTCTGTCATTTTTGACTGCTTTAAATTGTCCAGTATTCTATCTATCATATTTTCTAAAGATGTGAAACAGTTTTATGATTCTTCATTTGCGTTTTTTCTTTGGATAAAGTTTCTGACAACCTTTAAAACACTTTCCACATCTTGTCTATTAGGACCTATATTATTAGGTGTGAATGGTCAACCCCCTACAATAACACTTGTGAATCATAAATTGTAAATTTCCGACTAAGAATCATAAATTGTAAGAAGTTTATTGCGGACGGCAGTTAAAAAGGGTATTTATTTATTTATAGCTACGGTCGGGCCAAAACGTAAAAAAACACGTTTTTCAATCTTATTTTCTCTCGTTATAAGCAAATTTACCTCGCTATAGAGGGTTATAGTTCAATAGAAATTTCACGTTACATCTAATGTACCTCGTTATAAGCGAAAACTCGTAATAACCGTGTTCGTTATAGAGGGAGTATACTGTATATTTGATTGTTGATTGTGTTTGATATTTGAAGTTTGGAAAGTCTCTTCAAGGAAAAATTTGCGATATATTTACTTCAAATGATAAAATTGAAAGTGTTAATAAAAAGATCAACATTTTGAAAAGTAGGGTCGAAAAAAATTCGTTCGAAATATTTTCCAGTGTCGACAATTTTGTAATCGATAAAATTCATTGTAAAACTTTTATTGCAAAAATTATTGTAGATCACTTAAAAGCGCTAGAAATACAGTTCCGTACATATTTTATATTAAATATTGATTTCCAAAAAATAGTTTGGATTCTGAAGGCGTTTTGGATCGGCTTAAGTGAGATTGATCATCTGCCATTTAAAGGCTCAAGAGGAATTTGCTGAGCTTTCGAGTGACTCAAACTTAAAACTATAATTTCAAAAAAAGCCCTTGACTTCATTCTGGATCGGAACTAGAACTGAATTTCCCACAATCGCTGATATGGCGTTAAATGTACTTCTGCCATTCAACACCACATATTTATGTGAAGTTACTTTCTCATCTTTAACACATGTTAAATCCCAATATCATTCAGCGCTAAAAAATGTTGAAGAGGTCTTACGTCCAGCAGTTTCAAACATTCCACCAAGATTTGATATGCAATAAAAAACAAACACATCCATCTCATTAAATTTGTTACTTATATTTTAATTTAATACTTACCAGGCATAACCAGGCATAACCAACCGCCTAACACATAAGCTCGATTTCTATCAACCTATCGAACAGGCTGGATTCAGAAAACATTTTAGTACCATAGACCACTTGCACACCGTAAGAACACTGATAGAAAAATGCACCGAGTATAATGTTCCAATTCATATGGCGTTCGTCGATTTCCATAAAGCATTCGATTCCATCGAATTATGGGCAGTGCTTGAATCTCTAGAAAATGCACGTATAGATTCAAGATACACTAACATAATTAAAAACATATATGAAAATGCCACCATGCAGATAAAGCTGGTCGAAAGCACAAAAACTAATCCCATAAGACTACAACGGGGAGTAAGACAAGGAGACACCATCTCTCCCAAACTATTTACCCTTGCTCTAGAAGACATTTTTAAGAAACTAGAATGGAACAATAAGGGTATCAACGTCGACGGATCATACTTAAACTACTTGCGATTCGCAGATGACATAGTTTTAATAGCCGATAATATCCAAGAACTAAATGATATGTTACAACAATTAAATGCAGTTTCAGGAGCGGTAGGCTTAAAAATGAACTACAGCAAAACAAAAATACTGAGCCGAGACCAGACAAATATAACAATACAAAATCATACCATAGAAAATGTTGAACATTATGTATATCTAGGTCATGTTATCAAACTAGGAAAACCAAATCAAGATGCTGAAATTAAAAGAAGAACACAACTGGCATGGGGCGCTTTCGGCAAATTAGCATATATCTTGAAAAACACCTCCATTCCTGTAAACTTAAAGAAAAAGGTGTATAACACATGCATACTACCAGTTTGTACTTACGGCTTGGAGACAGTACCCCTTACCAAAAAATCTGCTAAAAAATTAGAAACAACGCAAAGAGCAATGGAACGAATCATGCTTGGAATATCACTAAGAGACAAGATTAGAAACACCGAGATAAGACGTAGAACGAAGATTAGGGATATTGTGGAAGAAATTGCAAAAATGAAATGGCGCTGGGCAGGTCACGTAGCCCGATATAATGACAACAGGTGGACACGGAGAATTCTAGAATGGAGACCAAGGACGACAACAAGAAGCACGGGAAGACCTCAAAAAAGATGGGTAGATGACATAAGAACAGTGGCAGGCAAACAGTGGATTAGATTGGCGCAAGATAGAGAAAGATGGAAGCAATTGGGAGAGACCTACATTCAGGAGTGGATGGAAAATGGTTGACAAAGAAGAGGACTTACCAGGCAACTTCTTGAATATATTCGAGCGAATTAAGACGATCAGAATCCACTTTTATTTTTAAAACTATAATAAATACAATTTTATAATTTTTTGTGCAATTTTTAATTTTAGATTTTTGTATGTTTCAAAACGAATTCTAAATGTTACCTAATAAATAAATCATCAAAAAATATTAATTTCTTTTTCTTTTATATCTGTATGGGGCCGTCAAGAAACTCGCAATCATAAATGGGGTCGTGAATAACAAAAGTTTAAGAAGTTATAAGAATATTTTACTCAAGGCATGGACGGGACGTGATATTGTACAGATACCTTTCAACCGCGCGTAGAGTCGTTCAACACAATGTCCTGGTTTAACAAATTGACAACCAGCTCAAGTTTAGCGACTCGACTACACAAAGAAGGCTAAAGGAAATATAATTACAATATATAGTAGCTAGATTAACATTAACAGGGTCTAGAAACGTGTGCATTCAAAGGTGAAAGTGATCCATTGTGAACAAATTGATGTGTTGTATTGAAATGTGCCTCATTAGAGAGTCAAGATGTTGACGTACGTGAGAAAAACAATTCCGATTGTTTGAATTGCTGAATAGTTGTAGCTGACTTTAGTACAACATTATTGCTTTTTAAATTAATTACTTTTCATTTACTATTTCAACTATACTCGAAAAAACAGTAAGATAATAAAAGAATAAAAAAAACAAAATAAAAATATATCCAAACAATAGTATATTACTTTATGAGACGGAGAAGCATGACTTTTCTTGACGCGCCCGATATTACGCGCCTCACTTCGTTCGGCGCGTAATAGAGGGCAAGTCAAGAAAAGTCGCTTCTTTGCCGAATAAAGTATACTATTTTTTCTTCAAACGTAGCAATTTTCAACCATAAATAGTACAATTCATACGCTATTTTTACTCGAAATTAACTGTGACAACTATCAAAGTCGTCTAGATGTTAGAAATTAAAACAATTAAGTCGTCGGTGGGATTTGCTTCTCCCTGGTTACAGTTGTTTGACAGTTGTTTGCAATTATTAAAGACAGCTTATTGTTGTTGCAACCGCAAGCGCAAATTTAGTGCGAAAATGGAAAACCTAAACGAAATTGAGTCCGCGGCTAATGATGCAGTAGCACGTTTGGGGCCCTCCAAGTCCGGAATAAAGTATCGGTTAGCGTACAAGCACTTCCAAGAGTGGTGCGATACAAGAGGAGTACGGCAAGTTACCGAAGACGTTTTACTGGCATATTTTAATATAATGGAAAATGAAAATAAATGGAAATCTTCTACAATGTGGTCACGATACTCTATGATAAAATCCGAGTTAGTTATTAGAAAAAATGTGGATATAAGCAAATTTTTAAAGTTACGTGCCTTTCTGAAAAAAAAACAAGCGAAGGATATACTGCAAAGAAGTCTAAAGTTTTCACTAAAGACGAGTTTGATAAATTTTTGTTTGAAGCGCCAGATAAGTTGTATTTAGGATTAAAGGTAAAAAAAATTATATTGCAAAGCATGTAGTATACTCTACTAAATTATAAAAATATTTCAGATTGTTTTGTTAATTGGGGTTACCGGCGCCTGTCGATGCGACGAAATGGTAAAAATGAAGACTGTGGACATTGAGGCTAAAGAAAATGTAATAATTATCAAAATCCCAGACAGTAAAACACGACAAATTAGATCTTTTACGATAATTGGTCAAAACTACATTAAACTGTATAAAAAGTATGCATCACTGCGGCCTGAAAATTTCACAGAAAACCGATTTTTTATCAAGTACCAAAATGGAAAGTGTTACCGAAGCGTCATGGGAATACATTCAATCAGCGCAGTAGCCCAAAAAGTAGCTAGTTATTTAAATTTAAACGATGCAAGTGCATACACGGGTCACTCTTTACGACGAACTTCGGCAACACTTTTAATTGATGGAGGCGGAAATCTAGAATGCCTCAAACGACATGGGGGCTGGAAATCAAGCACGGTTGCCGAAGGATATATAGAAGATTCAATAAGAAATAAGAACGATAATGCTCAAAAAATTTTAAACCCTCATGATTCGCCAACATCGGGAATGATTGCTGAAAGTTGTTCTCGACCATCAGTATCATCAACAATTACCAATGCGTATCAAGAGTCGGGAACATTTTTGCACGGTTTCAATTTTGAAAATGCCTCATTAACTAATTGTACTTTTAATATTACTATAAATAAAAATGATGTTTAATTGTTGTTAATGACATTTGTATTGTTGCTTTGTGACATGTTTCATATTGTTGCCATGACAACATTTTTCCCTCCGCCATAAAGAAATGGGAAAAAAACTGCTGCCGGCGGAGACATCAAACTTTGACAGGATCAAGTTAGATAAGTAATGTCATCATTATTTGACGTTTGAAGAAAAAATTTATGTATCCATAAAAGTATTAGGTATATGTAGTACTAACATTCTGATAACAAGAAAATTTTGACTATGAATCTGCAATCAATATTAATTAAAATTCAGTCGACTTTAAAAACAAACAAAAACAAGTCTGGCTAATTGGCTCTGCCAAATCCATTATTAAAAAAAAACCGTCTTATGAGTTTGTATCTTTCCCGGATCTCTGATGAAGCAGGGAATATGCAGAAATAACGTTTTAAGATCCTAATGATACCGATTTATACACAGAATGTTTGACGATTGTACTGTTACGCCATAATAATGGCATTTCAATTTATCATAGCGATAGTAAAGCTTTTGCTGAAGTGTAAACTTTACATTCTTCGAATAGCTCAAAAGGATTCTAAGAAATCTTGGCCGAGGAATATCAGAGATTGGACTAACCTCAGTTTTGAACAGATATTTCACGGTGCAAAAGATAGGGAAGCGCTTAAAGAAGTGATTGCCTAACTTCGTTAGAAGACAGCACAGTAAGAAAAAGTTACCTCTCAGGGCATAAGGTTCCCTGTATTCGAGCTGGGAAAGTGTACGTTCCCTTAAAAAAATGTATCTTAATAATTATAATGTTCGTTACTCAAATTATGTAATTATTAAACTCAACTATGTTTGTATAGTTCTTCGCCACCACAGCAGGTGGCACCTCTGTATGCTAACCATTAACGTGGGAGAGTATTTTGGAGACATTAGTTGAACCTTTCGTATTTTTAATTGGTATCAAATCCGAGATGACTGATGAGGTGGGGACTATACCGAAATAACTGTTATCACTATTGATACCGATTCAAACGCGAAAGTTTTGACTAATTTGTGCTCCAATATGGCTCCATATATGGCTTTTATTTCATCAGAGCAGTAGCAAGTTTTTGTTGAAAGCTACTAATTGCAATATGTGCTCGATATCTGCCTTTTATTTGAAGTTCATATATATATATATATATATATATATATATATATATATATATATATATATATATATATATAACTGTTTTGGATGGGTTGGAGTCAATAATAGGGCTATTGGTTAACTATTTTTTTATTCTCGAGCTTTCAATTGTGTTTACAATTATTATCAAGAGCTAAAAAAGACAAAATACTTACAAGGTTGAACTAAAAAGAAAAAACAATTTTTGTTAACTTACCAAATAAAAATTAGTTTGGTAAGTAAAAATCACTGCTTACATGTTCAAAATATTTAATATAAAAATGTTTTGATCTAACAAATGTTTCTCCGAAAATTTCTATAATTTTGAAAACATTTTTTTTAATATAAAAATAATTGAATTTATAAATAAGTTCAAATAGCAACCAATTACAAATAGCCTCAATGTCATAAATGCCAACATAAAATTTTTATTTTTGACAATTATATTGCCAAAAGTAAAACTTCGTTTAAACATTCTTTTTTGTTTAGTAACAAATTTTTTTTTGATATATATATATATATATATATATATATATATATATATATATATATATATATATATATATATATATATATATGTATGTATATGTATTATAGCAATATTTGTTTCATATAGTACATAATTTCATATGGGTAGGTACATTATCTGAGTATAATTTGATTCTAGATGTTCAACTAGTCGGTGTATAGCGTGTACTTGATATCGCTTTATCAATGTATAATTTAATTTGGCGTAACTGCATTTCTCAACGGAAGCAATTTCGACTAACATTTGATTTGAATTAGAATGCCAATTACATTGTATATAGCTATAATGGAATATTAATAACATTTTAAGCGAGCGTTGGGACACAAACTCATAAGAATAACATGTTGCTATGCTGAAAATATTAATTTATTCGTTGTAATTGTTGTCTATAATATTTTTGCAATCGGGACTGTATAATCAATCAAAATTTTTACGAAATTGACAGCGCGGGCAGATCAAACAAAATATGTATTTTAATAGAATCTACCACTAAGAAGGATATTTCCGCTGTTAGGAAAATGAAAATTATTAAGTTCTCGGGAAGAACCGCGTTGAGAATTTGAAAAGTAGACGTTTCTCGACTGAGGTCTCAATCTACCTACTCCGTCACTCGACACTGAGGATACGAGATAGTGCCCTTTTGGCAATGCTGTGATGTTTGTTTTTTCTCTTAAAATTCATCGGTGTCAAATCCCCTTACATTATACGTGATACAAACGTATCACGCTCTTCAATCCACTTTCATTTAAGGTCATAAAAGCGTTAAAAATGAGCAGAATTAACCTTAAATTTTCTCGAAAACTATACGAAAATCTGGGAAAAAATCGATGCTTTGTTCTCTCTAACACTTATGGTGACTTAATGACGTTTTTTCCCACATCTGGGTAACTTGGACTTCTTGCGCTAGAACTGTGACGAATTCGTCACTTCAATAATCCTTTCATCACTTTTAAATAAAATCTTAAATCAAGATCCATTAAATATCTCTTAATAACTTTTAATTTCTAAGTTGGTATTAAGCAGCGATTCCAAGCGGCAGTTTTGGAAAACTATATACATGCTTTTCCGCCTCGTGAGGACTCTTGTTCTGACCGGGGAGATGTAATGTGGGTTTAAATCAGTAGGCGGCCCAGGGATGTGCTAGGATTTGTTTTAAGAATATTAAATTTTGTTTTTGTTTTGGGAAGAAGGGAAGTTGGAGTAATGTTTTGGTTGGTTTTTGTGTGTGTACTGTTGGGCTTATAGCCACTCTGAGCCGGTAAGTGGATCTTATTATCAGTAAAAAAAGAAAATAGTATAAAAAACCATCAGCCATTTTGATTTCTAAAATATTGTCATTTCTCCTTTGATAGTTGATATTATTATTGACAATATTATGACTGACTGACTACTACTATTATTGTTGACAATATTATTGACGAAATGTTTGTGTATTCACCAGGTAATCAAACAAAATCATAAAGCACTACAATAAAAATAAAACAGATTTTGATTTTTACTTGATTTACAATAAATCGATTACTGAAAATACTTATATACGTCTTATTTTATTATTCTTTGTTACATCGGTTATTAACCCTATGTTAATAATAATAATAATAATAATAATAATAATAATAATAAGTAGATGATACGACACCGCTTAAACTGAGGGAACAAGAAATGCGCATAAACCACCTGTCTAAGCAAGACAAAATGCGCGCCTGGATGAGTAAACCTCTGCATGGGCGACATCTTAATGAGATCAGCCAAGAATATGTCGACAATACAGCATCGAACTATTGGTTGACATCAGGAAGGATGTTTCCCGAGACTGAGGGTTTCCTACTTGCCATTCAGGATCAGGTTATTCCAACTAAAAATTACCTGAAATATATTGTTAAAGATCCTCAAGTCCAAAATGACAAATGCCGATATGGATGCCAAGCCCAAGAAACCATCCAACATCTTACCGGTGGCTGCCAGGCATTTGTCGGTACTGATTATAAAGAACGTCATGACTCAGTAGGAAAGATTATCCACCAAGAACTAGCTGACAAACTGGGACTTCTCCAAACCGACCATCTTCCTTATTATCAATACGTCCCTGATAGAATGCTTGAAAATGACAACTACAAGCTATACTGGGACCGCACTGTGCTTACAGACCAACCAATGGCCCATAATAGACCCGATCTCATACTAGTTAATAAAATTACTAGGCAAACAACACTTATCGATGTGGCGATACCCAACACCAATAATTTACGTGTTAAATACAACGAAAAGATCGCCAAGTACAGAGATCTAGAAATACAAATCAGGAGACAATGGAGAATGGAAAGTACCCAGACGATACCTATTATTCTTTCTACCACTGGAGTTATCCCGAAGAGCCTCCTAGAAAACATAAAAAAGCTGGGTCTAAATGAACATCTATATAAGATTATGCAGAAAGCTGTGTTACTTTCGACGTCCAGATGCGTACGAAAATTTTTGGGAGATACACCGACATACCAAGTCACCTAGGACTCGATAACATGGAAAGAGTCCCACCAGAGCTCAATCCTTTTGATACCGTAGGTATCTGGGATGAGTGAATTTTCCCCTTAGAAGGAGTGTGAGCCGTATGGCTAAATCTGGATAATAATAATAATAAGGTATCAAGGGGGAAGAGGACTTATGGATATAGGTGAGCAATTGGATAAACAAATTGCTAATTTAAGAACTTATTTTCAGGTACAGACCACCTTTTTTCATTTACTGTACAGACATTTTCAAACCACCTGACTAAGCAAGACAAAATGTGCGCCTGGATGAGTAAACCTCTGCATGGGCGACATCTTAATGAGATCAGCCAAGAATATGTCGACAATACAGCGTCGAACTATTGGTTGACATCAGGAAAGATGTTTCCCGAGACTGAGGGTTTCCTACTTGCCATTCAGGATCAGGTTATTCCAACTAAAAATTACCTGAAATATATTGTTAAAGATCCTCAAGTCCAAAATGACAAATGCCGATATGGATGCCAAGCCCAAGAAACCATCCAATATCTTACCGGTGGCTGCCAGGCATTTGTTGGTACTGATTATAAATAACGTCATGACTCAGTAGGAAAGATTATCCACCAAGAACTAGCTGACAAACTGGGACTTCTCCAAACCGACCATCTTCCTTATTATCAATACGTCCCTGATAGAATGCTTGAAAATGACAACTACAAGCTATAGTGGGACCGCACTGTGCTTACAGACCAACCAGTGGCCCATAATAGACCCGATCTCATACTAGTTAATAAAATTACTAGGCAAACAACACTTATTGATGTGGCGATACCCAACACCAATAATTTACGTGTTAAATACAACGAAAAGATGGCCAAGTACAGAGATCTAGAAATACAAATCAGGAGACAATGGAGAATGGAAAGTACCCAGACGATACCTATTATTCTTTCTTCCACTGGAGTCATCCCGAAGAGCCTCCTAGAAAACATAAAAAAGCTGGGTCTAAATGAACATCTATATAAGAGTGAATTTTCCCCTTAGAGGAAGTGTGAGCCGTATGGCTAAATCTGTATAATAATAATAATAATAAATAATTAATTATCTCTATGTACTTACTAAGCACCCACTTTATAAATATTTGTCACCTTTAGGTTCCCACTATCCCTTTAGATTATTTTTCAATCACGCTTGAACTTTAAGTTCCCCTCTTAGTTTGAAGCCCTCTGGCAGATATCCCAGTCCGGGTTTTTAGTGGGTCCAAAAGGGTGGCCAAAGTTCTGGAAGCGAAGATACTACCCGAGCTGACCCTCACACACCGCCCTATCATCATGGTGACGGTTCTGTTTAGGAGAATTAAAGAAATAAACCAGCCATATTCCAAATCTATTTGACAGAACGAAGTCTGTCGGGTCCGTTAGTTTATTTATAAAAGATTTTATTTATTTATGAAAAAAAGATCATTGCAGATCTATTTCTAAGTAATAACTGTATCAATGTTTTCTGGGAAATGTCAATGTTTTACCCATATACGAAGTGTAAAAATAAAGTTGTTTTTCGTCTTATTTTGCAACCCCCTGAGGAATTTATTAAAAGAAACACACCTACATTTAGTTAGAAAATATTTGTATGGGAAAAATAAAAGGGCTGGTTAGGGTTTTCCCTGAAATTATTCGAATTTTTCTTGTCGCAAAAACCATCCTTAGAATTCAAGGAACATTTTAAAAAAAGAATTGTTAAGATTGATCCATGCGTTGTTGAGTTATGCGCTTGCCAACACATTTTGCGATTCATTTTTATATTATAGATATCTTAGATTCGAAGTCTTCCTTATATGATAAACAATCTTGTTTCTTTTAATTATTGTTGTGACGTCACAAATCAGCCTTGTGCAAAGATAGCGAAAGAATATTATATTATTATACGATAAAATAATCATTACATTACATGTATTATGTAACCAAACCAGGAAACTTTTGAGAGATAAGCCATAATAAATATTAGGCAAAGCGTTATTCAAGTGAATCAAAATCTATGGTAACGTGAATTCGATTAAATATCATATTTCATAAATCAATATACGATTATATTTTACATATGAATATATATAATAAACTTGTGATGCCTGCTCCAAAGTATACATAAGTCAAACATGAAGAAGCTTACACAAAGAGATAGCGGAACACAGAGCTACTTTTATCGACGATAAAACTTATTCAACATATATTATGCCTATCATTTAAATACAGGGTATCGCGAAATTCAACCACAACAGTTTTGCGTACACAATAAAAAAATACCGTTAATATAGACTTTTTTTATTCTATTCTCAACGAATTGACAGCGTGGGTTTGGTCCAAAAACTCTTTTAAGTAGAATTAGCTCATTTCGAAAAAATAGCAACTATTTTATGTCATCTGAGTCATAAACAATGTTTTCTAACTTTTGTTAGACTACCAGACAAAAAATATATTCTCTGGTGCGTGTATAGTTTTTATTCCTTCATTTGTTGATTCCCATCTATGGGATGTAAGAGCTTGCATGCAGTCAAATAATAAGGGATTGAGACTAATAATTTGCAAGCACCAAAAACATCATAGTATATAGGAGGAACAAGATTTTCCCATAAAAAAAATCGGTTGCCTGTAAAGTCGGTTTTACGGGCGAAGATTTTACGTGACAACGTCTTTTTCTCGGTAGAATATTTATTGATATGAATATTATTAAATTGCACAATAGGAACAAGGAATTGAATGAAAATAAGAATTGCACAAATTTTAACTATAGAAATATATTTTGTTTACTAAAACATTGTACATGTAAACTTAAACTTAACTAATTGTCTAATTGCCTAATTCTCTAGTGCTGCGCGCGCAGCGGACCGATCATGTTTGAGTGGGAGAGAGACGCAAGGCATTCGCTGGTCCGGCGGGCCTCTCTCTCGTTCGGTGACTCATCGTAACAGACGTGAGCGGGCGTTACACTTTTTCATGAGTGACTCCGAGCCACAACCTAATTTAAGACGTTGTCACGTCAATAATACACAAAGGAACATGGAAATCACCTGACAATGAAACCGTTAACCAGATAAATCACATCCTAACAGATGCAAGGCATTCTTCCGACCGCATGGATGACAGAAGCTTCTTCTTCTTAGCCTTCTGTGTTTGGACATAGGCCTCTCCCAACTCCTTCCATCGGTTTCTATCCTAAGCAACATATTTCCAATTTGTTCCGGCTATTCTTTTAATATCATCAACCCATCTCTGACAGAAGCTACCAAGGTGCAAACATAGATAGTGACTACTTTCTTGTAATGACAAAAATCAGAGTATACGAGACAACTGAATGAGGAAATAGAGAGCCTGTAAGCGGAGGAAAATGTGGAGGAATTGTGGACAAAATTTAGAAATATAATAACTGAGAAGGCATCGGAAATATTGGGGAAAACGAAACCAGTTAGACAAAACGAATAGTTTGACGAGGAGTGCCAAGAAGCAACAGAAAATAAAAATAGAGCATACCTAAAGACAAATCAAGCTAAATGCACAAGAAAAGCAAAGGAGGTACCGGATTCTAAGAAGGAAAGAAAAAAGATTACATAGAAGAAAAAAAAGGCAATTTGAAGAAAATCAGTTAGAAAACATAGAATGGTTAAGAAATCAAAACGAAACTCGAAAGTTCTACAGAAATGTAAACAAAATGAGTAGAGTTTAGGCCAAGAATAGGGAGCTGAAGAAGCAGATAACACCGTAGCAGATCGAAATGATAGGAATCTGTTTAACCCAAACGAAAGACCACTTACCACTGAAGAGGTCGCCCAAACCATTAAAAAGCTTAAAAATAATAAAGCACCAGGAACCGATCAAATTTGCAATGAGCTTTACAAGAATGGTGCCGACTCCCTGTTACAAGCACTGTATAAATTTTTACTTAAAATACTTTATAGTGATGTAGATATGACAAGGGCAGTATATTTGAACTTCACCAATTTTTTCTTTTCGGTTGTGTTCTGCTTTTGCAGATCTGCTAAAAGTGTGCCGTTTAATTTGGTCTATTCTTGCTATCAGTAGATCGTTTATTCTCGTATTTCATGAGAGCAAAAATGTATTTGGAAAATTCTCAAGGACAAAAGAATTTGTCAGCTTCGGCATTGGTGCACGAAAGCTAAAGCATGGAGATACATTTTGTAAACTAGACTAAAAGATAAATCTTTCTTGGACATAAAGAATTTTTCATAGAGTTGGATTGAAATATGTATTTTATTTTTTCTTACAAAACTTCTGTTCTACTATCACCTTACTAAAAGTTGTGTTTTACGATTTTTTTTTCTTTTATTTCAGATAACCAGCACGGAGGTGTTACAATCTTTCATAGACAGGATTAGCGAAGTGAATTCTGTCCTAAATTGCGTCGTGGCGGATAGATTTGAAGAAGCCAAAAAAGAAGCTCAAAAAGTTGACGAACTGATAGCCTCGGGAGTTGTTCCCGAAGAAAAGCTTGCTCAGGAGAAACCGTTTTTGGGTGTTCCCTTTTCGACCAAGGACTGTATTCCGGTCAAAGGTGAGTTTCAATACACGTATTATTTTATATAGAATAGAATAGACAGGAATTTGATCCATGAACCATTGCGGATTAACAAAAATAAAGAGGCTACAGTTGGAGAGTACCAGGCAAGTTTCAGGTGAGCCCGATCACTACAAAATAAGATATTCACACTAAAGCAATTAGTACATAGCAGTTATGATTACAACCTGACCATACATGCATTGTTAGTTCACTCCAAACAGTCCTACGATAGAATTCCACTATTTGATTTAGTTTTAGAAAATATTCTATAGAAAGGGGAACTTCTTCTTCAAGTGCCATCTTCGTTCCGAAGGTTGGCGATCATCAGGGCTATACGTATTTTCGAAACTGCTGACCGAAACAATTCGTTGCTGCTACAGCTATACCATTCCCGTAGATTCTTTAGCCAGGAGTTTCGTCTTCTTCCTATGGACCTTTTTCCTGCTATTTTCCCTTGCATAATTATTCGAAGCAGTTCCCTAAAAGGGGAACTAGGTACTTTAATATTACTTTTAGACATTTTTGATGTGTATATATACTCGTATATCCACTTAATACCGTAAATTAATTGGAAAAATAGTATAAATAGACAAATAATCGCTTATCTCTTAGATTAAATGCCTTTTACCACTTCCCGTATCGATCCAATTCTGTTTATCCTCATAAAATGTAGACACACAATTGAAAAATACCCCTAACATATAATCACCAGCATAGTAAATTCCAATAATGATGAGTTTACTGGAAAATATGGAAACGCATTAGAGACGATACGATCGATAGCCGACGCCGTTTTAATTCTGGTAACGCCATGGAAAGTACAGGGCGGAGGAAATTAAGTCAGATATCTGGTCTTGGACCTTACTGTACAAGGTGGAAGAAATAATACATATTCAAATATCCAATTCCAAAAAGCTGTTAGAAATATTTAGAAGGCCTTTGTACTGATTATGTTCATTACATTTGTTACATAACATTAAACCAAACTACTTGGAAGTAGTCTCAGGACACTGTTACGCTAAGGAACCGTTGCTCAATCGTTGTAGATGAAGGTCGGGGTCGTTTAGGAAAAGCTATAAAAAAAAAAAAGAAAAACAACGCAAAACGCGTGCGCCACTGTTTTTAAATATTTGAATCTTAAAAAACAAAAATGGGATGCCCACGATACAAAAGAAAGGCTAAATGTAAACACGGTTAAAAATGTAAAAAGAAACGAAAATATATTCGATGCATAAGCAGATCTAAATAATCTCCAACAGGCTTAAAAAGGGCACAAATAATAACAAAATAAAAAATATAATTTAGTATATAAAAAAGAACAGTATGTGGCGCTCTGGGAGTGACCGAGGAGGGGAAGCATAGCTTTTAGGAGCTATGCTTCCTAACGAAGCGATGGTTTTTCTTCTTCTTCTTCAAGTGCCATCTTCGTTCCGAAGGTTGGCGATCATCAGGGCTATACGTATTTTCGAAACTGCTGACCGAAACAATTCGTTGCTGCTACAGCTATACCATTCCCGTAGATTCTTTAGCCAGGAGTTTCGTCTTCTTCCTATGGACCTTTTTCCTGCTATTTTCCCTTGCATAATTATTCGAAGCAGTTCCCTAAAAGGGGAACTAGGTACTTTAATATTACTTTTAGACATTTTTGATGTGTATATATACTCGTATATCCACTTAATACCGTAAATTAATTGGAAAAATAGTATAAATAGACAAATAATCGCTTATCTCTTAGATTAAATGCCTTTTACCACTTCCCGTATCGATCCAATTCTGTTTATCCTCATAAAATGTAGACACACAATTGAAAAATACCCCTAACATATAATCACCAGCATAGTAAATTCCAATAATGATGAGTTTACTGGAAAATATGGAAACGCATTAGAGACGATACGATCGATAGCCGACGCCGTTTTAATTCTGGTAACGCCATGGAAAGTACAGGGCGGAGGAAATTAAGTCAGATATCTGGTCTTGGACCTTACTGTACAAGGTGGAAGAAATAATACATATTCAAATATCCAATTCCAAAAAGCTGTTAGAAATATTTAGAAGGCCTTTGTACTGATTATGTTCATTACATTTGTTACATAACATTAAACCAAACTACTTGGAAGTAGTCTCAGGACACTGTTACGCTAAGGAACCGTTGCTCAATCGTTGTAGATGAAGGTCGGGGTCGTTTAGGAAAAGCTATAAAAAAAAAAAAGAAAAACAACGCAAAACGCGTGCGCCACTGTTTTTAAATATTTGAATCTTAAAAAACAAAAATGGGATGCCCACGATACAAAAGAAAGGCTAAATGTAAACACGGTTAAAAATGTAAAAAGAAACGAAAATATATTCGATGCATAAGCAGATCTAAATAATCTCCAACAGGCTTAAAAAGGGCACAAATAATAACAAAATAAAAAATATAATTTAGTATATAAAAAAGAACAGTATGTGGCGCTCTGGGAGTGACCGAGGAGGGGAAGCATAGCTTTTAGGAGCTATGCTTCCTAACGAAGCGATGGTTTTTCTTCTTCTTCTTCAAGTGCCATCTTCGTTCCGAAGGTTGGCGATCATCAGGGCTATACGTATTTTCGAAACTGCTGACCGAAACAATTCGTTGCTGCTACAGCTATACCATTCCCGTAGATTCTTTAGCCAGGAGTTTCGTCTTCTTCCTATGGACCTTTTTCCTGCTATTTTCCCTTGCATAATTATTCGAAGCAGTTCATATCTTTCGCCTCTTGTAATGTGTCCCAAGTATTGCAGTTTTCGTTTTTTGATCGTAAATATGACTTCCTTTTCTTTATTCATTCTTCTCAAGACCTCGACATTTGTGACTCTCTCGGTCCATGATATTCTCAGGATTCTGCGATACATCCACAATTCAAATGCCTCTAATTTTTGGTATCAATCTTTTTCAACGTCCATGACTCCATTCCGTAGAACAGCACAGAAAGTACATAACATCTCATCAGGCGAAGTTTCATTTCAAGGCTCAAATCTCTTTCGCAGAACACTCTCTTCATTTTAGTGAATATGGATCTGGCTTTTTCTATTCTTATTTTGATTTCTGCTAAGCTATCGTTGTCTTCATTTATAAAAGTGCCTAAATATTTGTATTTGCTAACTCGATCGATAATTTCATTGTATAAATATAAATTTTTGACATTTTGTGTTGATTTCGGTATTACCATAAATTTAGTTTTCTTTGTGTTCAAAGATAGTCCATATTCTTCGCTGCAGTCTGCTATCTTATTCACCAATGTCCGTAGCTCCTTAAGTGTTTCTGCGATCAGAACGGTGTCGTCGGCAAATCTCAGATTGTTTAATCTAACACCATTTATTTTAATACCTACGGATTGCTCAGAGAGTGTTCTATTCATTACGTCTTCGGAATAGAGATTAAACAGGGTTGGTGACAGTATACACCCTTGTCTCACACCACGCTTTATTTCAATTTCTTCAGTGGTATTATTCTTTACTCTCACTACTGCTTTCTGATTGTAGTACATATTTGCTATTAGTCGGATGTCTCGTTTATCTAAATTCTTTTCTGTCAGGAGTCTGATTAGGTGATCATGCCGCACTTTTCAAAGGCCTTGTTGTAATCTATGAAACACATGAATACATTTGAGACATAACGTTCAGTGCAAACAACGCCTCTCTTGTTCCAAGTCCATTTCGGAATCCAAACTGGGTATTATTGATGTCCATTTCCAGTTTTCTGTGTACTCTAGAGTGTATAATTTTCAGAAATATTTTCAGTACATGGCTCATCAGACTGATTGTACGGTAATCACTGCATTGTTTGGCATTTATCTTTTTTGGTATAGTAACAAAGGTGGATAAAAGCCATTCTTGTGGTATTTTTCCTGATGTATAAATGCTATTGAAAAGTTTAACTAAAATGTGAATCGAGTCTTTTTCTATTAGTTTCAGGATTTCCGTTGGTATTTCATCTGGACCTGGGGCTTTACCATTTTTCATTCTTTTTAGTGCGTACATTACTTCTTCTTCCGTTATTTCTGGACCTTCGTCTCCTTGTATGTTACTTAGCTCAGATTGTTGTCTATCATCTGCAAAGAGTTCTTCAATATAGTTTTTCCATGTCTTCAACTGTTCTTCTAGTTCTGTTATTATGTTTCCGTTGACATTATACAGGGTATTTGGCTGCTTACGTTTTTGTGTACCTGCAAGTTCTTTTACTTTTTTATGTACATTAAAAATATCATGTTTTGCCTGCAATTGCTCTATTTCTTTACATTTTCTTTTATAAAAATCTTCTTTTGCTATTCTGATTTCTATTTTGATTTCTTTCTGTATTTGTTTATACCTTTGTTCGTTTTTTCCTTTCATTATTCTCCGATTCTCCATGAGAAGAAGGATCTTATCAGTCATCCACCTTTGCTTTATTTTTGGTTTTTCTTTAGTCAGAATTTTCTTCACAGGACCTGTTATCGGCATTTTTACGTTTTGCCATTTTTTTATGGTTTTTAATTTAATTCAATTCTTTCATTTTAATTCAATGCAATTCGATTCGACCAGATTTCTTCGATTCGATTCGATTTTATTTTAGTGTATTTTATTTTAGTTTAATTTATTTTATTTCATTTTGTTTTATATTTATTTTAATTTAGTTTATTTTATTAAGAAATGTGCATGGGACTGTGTTTACTACTCCACGTAGTGTGTGGTCGCACGATCTGTCGTTATTTTGCGTTTCATTGAGTTTCTTTTATTTTTATTTTTTCACACCTCGTCGCGATACATTGCATCAATTAATGCATTCTGTCCATAGCCCGTGATAAGAAAGCTTAATTTTCAAAAAGTATATTTACAATATTTAGATACTTTATAAAAATTCATGTATGTCGACTAGAACAAAGAAAATTCTACTCTCAGTCCTTTTTGGAACTGATTAACTTTACTTTAAATAATAAGCGTGCAATAATAGACCGATAGCAAATTTTTATATGTATATAAAGAGAATTTAAAATTAGTTTAATTTATTCTATTCGTATTTAATCATGATTAGAGACTTAGAGACAACTTTAGAGACTGTACAAAGAAAATATCAATAGTATAAAATATCATATGTACTACCTACATTAAATTTGAAGTAAATCCATTAAATATTATTTAAATAAAATCATGTATTCAAGTGAAGAAAAATTGTTAACTTTGAAAGAACTGAGTTGATGGTTGATGAAAAATGTTTATATAACGTTTTAGACTTACTTCATCTAAAATGTTCTCTATCCAGTATGTCAATGGATGTTATTTAATGTATATAACACGTATTAGTAAAGGATCAGCACGGGTTCTGGCTATTTTCCCATGTTAAATCCCATAAGAAATCTCTAAGGTCCATTCTGGTCATTTTCGGCTCATTTTGTGGTGGGGGTTAAACGGCTCGTCCGATCGTGACGTGCAAGGTATCGTCGGAAAGGAGAGGGGGTAACGAATACGAAAAAAACAAAGATGGCGGCATTGCCAAAAGGACGTACAACAACGTGCAAGGTATCGATGGAAAGGGGAGTTGGTAATAAATATGTTAGAACAAAAAACAAACGCAAAGACAATGCCAAAACGGCACTATATCTTTTCTCTGTTGTTATTAGTTAGATTACTACGTGTAACACGTTAAATGAAAGAGGAGAGGATATCCAATACGTTAACACAAAAAACATACGGAAGACAATGCCAAAACGGCACTATATTGTATTCCCCGTTGTTATTGGTCCGATTTTGACGTATGAGACGTCAAATGAAAGGGGATGGGATATCGAATATGACAACAATAAAATCAAACATGGCAACATTGCCAAAACGGCACTATATCATATCTTCGTTGTTATTGGTTCAATTACTACGTATGAATCGGTAAATGAAAGAGGATGGGCGAATGAATATGTTATTACAAAAAACAAACGCAAAGACGTCATTCACGTCATTTAAAGTGACATTTCACGTCAAATGTCACGTCCTGCGTCGAATGTCACGTCATTTACATCATTTCACGTCTAATGTCACGTCCTGCGTCGAATGTCACGTCCTACGTCGAATTTCACGTCCTGCGTCGAACATCACGTCCTGAGTCGAATGTCACGTCCTGAGTCTAATGTCATCTTTGTTTTTTATGTTGACGTATTCTTTAACCCCTCCCCTTTCCGACGATACCTTGCACGTCACGATCGGACGAGCCGTTTTACCCCCACCACAAAATGAGCCAAAAATGACCAGAACGGACCTTAGCGATTTCTTATGGGATTTAACATGGGAAAATAGCCAGAACCCGTGCTGCCTCTTTACTTGTATTTAATGTAGATAACATTAATTGACATTTACGAAGTAAATCTAAAACGTTATATAAACATTTTGTAGCAACCATTAAGCTCGAGTTTTTTCGAAGTTAACTAATTTTCCTTCATTTGAAAAACCGTTTCTTAGCTTATTTCAGAGGCCCCTGAAGATGATTTGAGAACAAAAGTACTTAAAGAAGATTTACGAAAAAACTGTGCTCGATATCTGCCTTTTATTTGAGTAAAGTCCATTATTTAAATAGTTGAGTCTTTGGCTTACAAATGTACGTACAGGAGAACGTAGACACGTACACAATAATTTACGTGTATGCCAAGAAACAAATAATAGAACATATTGTTCTATAAAATATTTAGGAGCAAATATTGACCGCCAGTGTACCCAAAAAAGAAATTTAGAATCCGAATGATTAGATGTTACGTTTCCTTATTCTTGCTCTATGACTGTGACAGTTGGAGAATGGACTGGACAAGAACAGTTCTCCTAACTGACAAAGACCATACCGTTGATGAGCTATTGTTGTTGTAGGCTCCAGTTTACAAAAAAAAATGTATGCTACTTTTTTTTCCCAAAGAGAAGGAGGTGTAATGATGTGCATCGCATCCGTCCCGTCAGCGCTCCGTACACACGTACTCCCACCAAAAGTTTCTTCTCCATCGACACGCACTAGAGGAGTCGAGTTCCGCTAGAGTACTGATCTAGTGGGAATTCAACCTTGCCTCTGGGTATTGACTGGAGGCCACCAGCCCGGAGTTCCGTCAAAGTTTTGATCTGATAACAACTCCACTGGTCCTAGGGTATTAACTGAACGCCAACCGCTTCTGCTAGTGTTGATCTAGTGGCACTTCCGTACCCGGTCTTAGACTATTTATCTGAGACAGACCTATTTTTTCCTACGACTAAGCAATGATTAGTCGCTGTCCGTTTCTCGCCGGACCGATTGTTGATTGCCCGTTTCATCTCTTCCTTTGATCCGTCCTTTAGTGTCTTCGCCGGTGTGTATAAATACATCGTAGTTATCGTTCAGATTTTATGACATTAATTGTATTTTACTTTTGGTAGGTATTAAACAGTGGGTCATCAAGTCATCGATATAGCCGTTCCTCGGAATAACGCTTGACTAATACTGTACATATTATTATCTCGGATACAATTTTATTTTGTTATTTTATTTATTTAGAATATATTTTTAGTTAAATTAAACCTGAGTTTGTTCTGTTCCTTTTGGTCGATTCTTGAAAATTCCTTAGTTATAAATGATAAAGGATAATAATTTTTTAATAAAACATATGTTAACAGATGTTTCTCCTCTAAGAACTAATTTTCGTTAGAACGAGTAATTTTGGCTTTATCGTATAAGGATTTAATGATTCCCTTTTTAATATTGATATTATGATTTGATTTATCTCTTGGTGTGTGATGATTTTCTATGTATGTACATATTTTTCCAAGAGACACCAGTGTTATGGATTTTTATGCACTTTCTGGAGTAGTTTGCGCTTTTATTCTATTTGATCGATCTATTATTCAAAATACCGCTTAGTCATTGAAATCTATAAATACTTTTGATGACTTATAAATATACTGCATCTGTTATATAATTTTATAAAATTGCAGAATCTTATTTGTGTAATTTATAGAAAATATTCTAAAAATAAATATTTCAAATAGAACTTAATAGCTATTTAATGTGATTTCTTGAAATAACATACAATTTTACTTTAGAAAGATTTCAGAGCAAGCAGGTGCTATTTTTATATCGTTTTTAATGTAATATAGATTTTCAATCGTTGTTTGTGTTTTTTGGTGCGTAGATTCGATTTTTTTAGGGTAGCAAGATGGCGTTTGGTAAAGTTTTCGTGAAAAACAATAAAAAAGTTCTAGCAGTGTATAGTTAAAATTTTCGTTAGCCATAAACGTTGGAAATTTGGTTAATGAAAGTTCTAGAACAATTTAAAACATTTATAGCTTTGGTAAATGTGTATATGTTAATTTTTTGCCAAGATTGAATTGATTGAAAATTGATTAACGCGCGGTTTACGCGCGCCCGCAATCGTCCGCCTCAGAGCGTGATATTAAAAGTTCCATAACTTGATAAAAAATTAAAATAGAAACATTTACCAAATCTTAAGCTATTCCTTTTGAGTTGTTCTTCTTCTTCAAGTGCCATCTCCGCGGCGGAGGTCGGCAATCATCATAGCTATTCGAACTTTTGAGACGGCTGCTCTGAAAAGTTCATTTGATGTACATCCGTACCACTCTCTCAGGTTGCGCAGCCATGACATTCTACGCCTCCCTATGCTTCTCTTTCCTTGGATCTTTCCCTGCATGATCAGTTGGAGCAAGGTGTATTTCTCTCCACGTGTAATATGTCCGCGATATTCCAATTTTTGTTTTTTTTTTTTTTCTTCTTCAATTTTTTTTTTTTTTTTTTTGTTGTTATATAACTTCAATTAGACAGATTTTTAAAGTTTGTAAGTGTGCATCGAGCATTAGTTAGATCGTGTTTACATACGATTTGTATTAAATAATTTGATGAATTTTGGTATTTTAAACAGGATCAACGTTCTTTGTATTATGTTATTAAATGTTTCAAATGAAAGGTCTTTATCGCCGCTGTCAATTGCTGACTACACTTAGATCGACAAAACTGTACTACGTTAATTCTCAAGATTAGCTCGAGGTCACACTGATCGGTGGGTTTGTCGTGTCGTCACAACTTGTCATTAGTTAGAAATTAATTTCTAACCAATGATCTAAATCATTAAACTGTTTGTTGATCCTATTAAATTCTTCCATTGAGGTTACCTTTATTAGTACGGAGTCCAGTATAATGTTAAATAGTAAGGGGGATGATAATAGATACTACATCTATATGTTTCGGTTCGTTTTGGAAATCACCCTTAATAGCTTAGGGATCGTGGTACTAGTGTAATAAGCCGGAACGATGTCTACGGAAATGAAATTTATATCAATGAATTCTGCTTCACTGACTAATGATTGTGCAATGATTTTTGTTCGGTGGAAAACGTTCTTTTTTATGTAATTTCCATTTAAAATATGCCCGATTTTTAAAAGCCACCGCCATTATTTACCATGAAACAACAAGAAATGACAGGAATGACAACTGTTTCTTATGGTCAAGAAGGGTAATTTTAACCAGTGTTGCCATAGTTATTCAAAATTATGTTTTCTAATGAAAAATAAAAATTTACCTTAAAATAATAACATTTTATTATTACCTACTTTTAACTGAAAATTATACCTTTTTTACAAGGGTCAGGTTAGATTTGGTTACTTTACTTTACGTTTATTATCATGTTTTCTTATGAAAAATAAAAATTTTGGCCGCCATATTGTTTTGAAATATTAAAAATCTTGATTACTTTTAACAATTTTACGCATTTTTTATAATTTAACAGTAAAAAGCAGTGATATTTAATATGTTTTAGTCATGTTTTTGTTATTAAGACATGTATATATACTTTTCTTTGCGTTTTATGTAATTTTTTTTATTCATAATACTTTTTTTGTTATTTTTTCTGTATTTTTTGATTATTTTGGCACTTTTACTAGTTTAAAGCAAAGAAAACATTAAAATTTGAGGTTTTTTTCACTTTTTCGGCGAAGTCCACAAAAAATTGGGCATTTTTGAGGCGTTCCGGCTTACTAAATAATTACCGGGATCGTTATTTGGAGGCTGTAAATTTTTAAATTAGCATTAAAAAAAATTCTTAATTAGATTTTTGCGCCTCTCAAACTCAAATATCACGAGCCTTCACTGAATAAGGCATTTAATCATCATAACTCGTCGGTGAGTCCCGGGCCTAACTAATAAAACATCATTTTTGTACAAAAATCATTCTTTATTCATCAAAATAATCTCCTTTAGTGGCGATACACTCATTCCAACGCTTTTCTAATTTTTCGATGCCGCTCTTGTAAAATGATTTATCTTTGCCTTTAAAATAGGCTTCAGTTTCGGCGATTACTTCCTGTCTTGCCACGTAGCATTTTTTTAGATCGGAAAATTGGTGGTAATCACTGGGAGCCAGATCTGGATTACACGGTGGATTGTCTTGGTGACACAACAATTTTTGTGGGAACAAATGAGGCTTTTTTGTAATTTCGATCTTCAAACGTTCCGATAAACCTCTATAGTAGTCGCAGTTGATTATTTCTCCATGTTTCAAGTAGTCTTCTTCTTCCTTCTTGTATGTAGGATTTAAAGCATGTTTCTTCTTCAATATTAGCCTCCTAAATTGTTTAAATTATCGCACCATCTTTTTCTTGGTATGCCAATACTTCTTCGTCCTGTTGATGACTTATGTGCCATTCGTACTATCCTATCCTCTGCCATTTTACTATTGTGTTAGTTCCACTCCTGTTTCCGTTTTGTGAACCATCCATTTATGTCTTCTATATTGCATGCTCTTCTTATATTTTCGCTTCTCTTCCTATCCAACAGACTTTTCCCTTATATTCGTCGAAGTATTTTCATCTCTGTTGTTTCTAGTAGTCGTCTCGTTTTAGATGTGCCAGGTCTTGTCTCCGCCGTGTATGTTAATACAGGTCTAATTGCTGCTTTATAGACTCTTGCTTTTTGTGTCTTTAGGTGTTTGTTCTTCCAGATTGTGTCATTAAAAGATCCCTCCGCCTTACTTGCTTTTAAACTTTGTTGTCCTACTTCTTTTTCAACATCTCATTAAATAGTTATATCTATTCCCAGATATCTAATAAACCTTGCTTCCTGCTTTATCTGGGTGCTGTCCACTTAGATGACTGCCGACTTGATTCCGGAGTGAAGTGATGGATCCATGTTTCATCCATTGTGACATACCGATGCAAAAACTCCGACTTATTCCGATTAAATATGTCAAAACAGCGCCTAGATTCATCAATTCGTTGTTGTTTTTGCTCTGGTGTGAGAAAATGCGGCACATATTTGGAAAACAGCTTCCTCATACCCAAATTTTTATGTATACTAGTCAAAATTCTACCATTTGTTAACTTTAGAGTGTCAACTATCTAGTAAGTATCTCTTGCAACTTTACTTTGCGGTTTACCATAATAATTTTTAGCATTTTTTCGATGTTTTCGTGAATAACTGCATCATTTGGCCTTCCGGGGCGCCCAGCATTATTGGTGTCGGTACGACCGCGTTTGAATTCATCAAATTATCGTTTAATGGTTGTAATTTTTGAGCCATTGCTCAGTTTTAACGATTTTTTCCTATCAAATAACAGTGATAAATCAATACACGAAATTGCTTTGGGTCCATTATTTATAAAAATCACAAAAGTAGCGTCACTTTAAACACTGCAAATCGGTAAATAATAATTCGACTGACATGGACATTTTGACAGTACGCTTTTGAAGGTTAGGACCACCGAAATGTCAAATGGAAAATTCATTAGAGTCGCCATCTCATGGTTAGACCCTGGACTTATTGACCGACGTATTACACATAGTACATAGTAGGTACATAAAACGTAATAAGGGTTGTGCATAAAAGATTCGGTTAGGTCGAGGAGTAAACAAGCTTCTAAATAGCTTAAGCCTGCATTAAAAACTCCAATATTTCAATGCTCTAAAGATCCAATAATATAATAACCGATTTAAACTAGGAAATTGAATATAGTCAAGGAATAATTTTTATTTCGAACAGCTTCATTATTTTAACGATCTAGCTGGTGGATTTTTATTAAAAGCAATAATTGATTCACTAACGAACGTTTAATAAGACCATTATTCATTAAAACCAACTCGAAACGTTGATTGCAAAATGTTCGTGTAATTTTACTGACTCATTCATTAGTATTGATTGTTCGTGGGAAATAGACTATTACGACAATTGGAATTACTGGTCACCTAATTATATTTTTTGTCAAGAGCAAAAGTTTTAAGTACCAATGTTTTTACTATTATAATAATTGAGAATACTTAATGCTGCATCAAACAATCAATCAGAGTTCATTAAAAAAGGGATCGATTTTATGTATTAAAAAATAGTATTAAAACGTTTTTATTTCGGATGTAAATTTTCAAGAAACAACAAGATCTTTTATGGTGTTATTTCTATAGTATAAGAATGGCATATTTAAGTGTGCTGGTAGTAGTTTCTTCTGTCTGAACTTTCTGTTGACCATATAGTATATCTTGCTCCCCTTGATGCGACGTCAAGTGCATCCAACACAACTGGATTCAAGATGATCGAGACCGAAAGCAATAGAAGCAAATGTCTATACTAACGGGTGTTTTTTTTAGAGGTATAGAAATAGAAGTTGGCAACACGTTTTTAAGGGGCGGCCATTTTGACAGCTGTCAGGTGATTATTATTTACTTTAGTTTGACATTTCAATATGAATAGACTGACGCCTGAACAACGCTTTCAAATTGTGCAAATTTATTTTGAAAATCATAGTTCTGTTCGGAATACGTATCGCGCACTACGTCCATTTTATAGTATACATATTCGCCCATCAGAGCAATTAATTCGATTAACTGTGGAACGTTTTCGCACCACGTTCACTCTTAATGATAATACGCATCCACAGAGACGTCATACAGTGCGTAAAGAAGATGTTGTTGCTGCTGTTGAGCGCAGTATAGTGGAAGACCCGAATCAGTCTATACGCCATCGTGCACAGCAGTTGGATATGTGTCCATACACTTTATGGAAGATTTTGCGAAAAGATCTTGGTTTGCGTGCTTACAAAATTCAACTCGTGCAGGAATTAAAGCCACACGATCACCTAGCAAGGCGTAGATTCGGTGAATGGGCCCAAAACGAAATTGCCGTTGATCCCGACTTTCATATGCGAATTTTGTTTAGCGACGAAGCTCACTTTTGGTTAAATGGCTACGTCAACAAACAAAACTGCCGTATTTGGAGTGAAGATAATCCTCAAGTGTATGTTGAGAAACCACTATATCCAGAAAAATTGACTGTTTGGTGTGCTTTGTGGGCTGGTGGAATCATTGGTCCGTACTTCTTTAAAAACAATACTGGCCAGAACGTTACAGTCAATGGTGACCGCTATAGAGTCATGATTACTGACTTTTTTTATTCCTGAATTGAACAACCATAATGTGCAGGAGCTGTGGTTTCAGCAAGACGGCGCAACATGTCACACAACTCGTGCCACAATGGATTTATTGAGGGAAACGTTTGGTAACCGCATAATCTCGCGTTTAGGACCCGTGAATTGGCCTCCAAGGTCGTGCGATTTAACACCGTTAGAATATTTTCTGTGGGGTTATGTGAAGTCGCTAGTCTATGCTAATAAGCCTGAAACGATTGACGAACTGGAGGACAACATTCGCCGCGTTATTGCCGATATACGGCCACAAATAGTGGAAAAAGTCGTCAAAAATTGGACCTCCAGATTAGACTACGTCAGAGCCAGCCTTGGTGGTCATATGCCAGAAATCATATTTAAAATATAATGTCAAAAAATTATGTTTCAAATAAAGTTAATTTCCTGTTCATATAAAAAATAATCTTTGTTTTATTCCACTTTAAAGTTCTATACCTCTAAAAAAACACCCGTTACTTTTAGATCACCATTTCCTTCGTACTTCAGGAACCTCTCCACACCTAGTCTTCTCAGTGATCTAAGGACAGTCATGCTCAACAGAGTTCAGCGACTGAACGTGACCGACAACGGAAACCGAAAACTCCGCCATTCATTGCATCGGAGATTAAGAAACGGTCACCATTAAATTGTTTGCGCTGTAGGTCAACGTAATTTTGTGTATTTTGTCACTGTTTTTTGTTCGCTGTGCTCCCGCGATGCAGCAGAAGTGGATTGACCCGTCTTTAGTCGTCTCAATAATAACACTGGAGGTCGAAATAGATTTTTCTGATAAACGAGAAGACGCCAAAGAATATTCCGGATACTTCTTCTCTCGGCAATGTGTTCTAGATGAAGAGGAAATAGGTAAGCGAGTCTCTATCGTTGCCTTAATTCCTCATTCAGACTTTACATCTATAGAACGCTCCTTATAAGCTATTGGGACGCTCCGTACCGAGGATAAGAACTTTCCCATGAAATCTATCTATGCGGTGTCCTACTTAGTTATAATTTATTTTTATGAACGAGAGAGTAATTAGCATAATTTTAACTGGTAGCTCCGACCACTCCATGGGCGTGCTCAAGATTAATTGAAAAATTACTTTGAATAATTGTAAAAAATAAATGAATTATTTCAGTGTTATAAAGTGTTATGTGTATGTAAATAAAAGTGACCTCTTTTATCACACACTATATTAGAACTGACTGGCCTACATTAAAAAGGGTTTTAAAAAATTCACATTTTTTGTAATTTTTAAAAATTACAAAATAGAAAAAGAGTTTTTAAAACCGTCTAAGGTATGTTAAATAGATGAATAAAAATATTAATATAAAACTTACAGCTACTTGTTACAAATCCAAATCAGATTCAGAAGATGAACTTTCAGAACCAAGATTTATAATAACTGGCTCGATCATTTTATCAGTAATATTGTCCAGCTTCCACATTTTTTCCTCTTCTTTAATAGTGTGATTTACTGCCTTTTCCCAGTTTTCAGGTTTTACATTATTTACGGCCTCCAAAAACATCATGAATTTTAAAAGTGGTATTTTTTCTTGAAACTTGACTCTTTATCTGTGCCCATACCAGTTCAATCGGGTTTAATTCACAATGATATGGTGGGGATCTAAGTACTGTCATTCCACGATTTTTGGCAATTTCATCAATTTCGTATTTTTTAAATTTTTCTTTATGAAGGGCACACAACGAATAAAGTTCCTTTCTTATAGATCCGGTATGGTACGTAATATTTTTTGAACTCAGCCAATTCTGCAAGTCTTTTTTTAACCACTTGGTTATGGGCAGTCCTTCTATAAGTCTGGAGTGATAACTTGCATTATCCATTACTATTACACAGTTCTTAGGAAGAAGATCTATCATTTGTTCGAACCATTCTTGAAAGACATCAGCGTTCATGTCTTCATGGTAGTCACCGGTACGAGTTGATTCAAAAGTTAATAAACCACCTTCAATAAAACCGTCTGAACTGCCAATGTGTACTATTATCAGCCTGCGTCCCTTTCCTGATGGTGGGTTTAAACCAGTAGATAAGTTATTTACAAAAGCGTGCCTTTGACTTGTAACAGTTTCATCCTGCCAAAATTTATTTGGTGTATGACCCTCGTTGATCCATGTTTCATCAAGATAAAATATTTTTCTTTTTTGGTTTCTCATTTCCTTTATGGTTCTTAGAAAATGTCTTCTCCATATGACAATATCGCTTCTTTCTAATAAAATAGACTTTCTGGGATTCTTTTTCCAGCGGAAGCCTATTTCTTTTAAAAGTTTCCATAACGTACTTCGACTCATTTCTGGGTAATCCTTATCATCTCGAACTGAGACAAGAACTTTATCCAATGTTGGAAATTCTTGTCTAAAGAAGAATTCATGCACTTTCCGTCGAAGTCCTTCTTTAAAATGATATTCTATTTGAAATTTTGGTTTCCCTGGAGCATTACGTGGCATTTGAAAACTACCACATTTCTCTTCTTTAATAACTCTGTAAATCGTAGATTTCCCAACACCAAGTGTACTGCTAACTAACTCAACGGTCTCATCAACACTTTCACATCGGTTGTCTGTAAATGATTTAAAACAATTAAATATTAATGTTTTTTCATTAACTGTTAGAGGACCAATTTTTCGGCGTTTACACGGCACTTCCAAATTTTCCATAACACTAGTATACACAATAAACTGCACCTTGCAACTGAAGTACCTACTTTTAGTGAACTGTTAAGAATTTTGAATACGCCACTTGGACCTTCTTATATACAAAATGGAAAAACCCACTATCACATTTTCTGTGGAATAAGTTTAGAAGGTAATTATCTAGTCAATTACTGTCGTAGATTCCTGGAATTAAAGAATTAAATGTTTGATTGTTGAAACCCTTACTTCGTGGAATGCACTCATTTCAGATAAAATAAAACGTTTTATTTTATCTAAAGAATTAAACTTTATTTTGCAAATAGGTAGGTACTTATTAAACTTTTATTGGTTATATATAACCAATAAAATAAACATCTTACATTTCTTGCAAATTCATTAGTACCTGTTAACCTCCATCACTCCGACACTGGCAACCTTATTTAGGGATTAGTAACCCTCACAACTATTGTATTCTATTCTGCTCCAACCTTTATACCTGGTGGTCATACTCAATTTAAAATTGTTTTCCTATATACTTCTGTAAACTTGTTGACAAATATCTGTTTTTCATTGAGTCACCCGTATCAACAGTTTAGGGATTTGCATACATAATTTATTGTTTTATTACTCTCTCATACATAAAAATACACTATAGAAGTCTTCTGCACAGTCTCAGATCAGCACAAGCATTTCGAGTTGTTTCTGTACGAACCGTATTCTTTCTAAGTGGTTTTTCGGTGACTAGTAGCTATTGAGAGGCCTCAAAAAACAATCCAAATCCAGAAGACGGAATTAGTTATTGCGGGAACTAAAGCGTCTTTTGATACCAAATCGAAGACATTCGATGACTCATTTATTGAGTCAGGTGCGGGATTTGTTAAATAAAGTGGTATATTACATAGTCAATAGATTATATTTTTACTGTCTATCTTCGCTCTTGACCTTTGACATCAACTTTAATAATATTTCCATTAATTTTAAACTCTCATGTATCTTTTTTAAGTAGGTATAAGAAATAATCAGATAATTCGCTGTGACAAAAATATATTTTAAATTTTATTTGTAATTATATTTTTGAACGTTGCTGTGGAGTGACTAATCCAAAAATATTCCATTCATGTTATCTCAAAAAAAAAAATCGTTGATGCTTAAAATTTTAAAAATATATTTATTAAAAATTGCTCAATGTCTTTAAATTATGTATTGAATAAATTTTTTATTATTTGTGTCATTAAATAACTATTTATAAATAAATTTATTAAAACTACTTTGATGTTATTTTATTTTTATTTACAGTCATCTATTCTAACCCTTATGTAATTGTAACACGCAAAGTGACGTACCACTTCCTGTTTCAAAATTGTAAGGATAATATGTACCTTTGCTAGGTTGTTGAGCTAAATTGGTGTCATTCCCATTTTCGGCCAAATTTTTGAGAGTATTTTAAATGTTCTTTTGATAGAATATCTAGAAAAACACAAAATACTTCACTGTAATCAATATGGCTTTAGAAAAAAGTGTAGCACTACACTAGCTATACAGAAAATTGTGAAAGGTATAGTTGATGACTTGGAGGACGGTCATTTTGTGTTTTTGATATTGTGTGGCTTATCCAAAGCTTTTGACTGTGTTTCGCATGAATTACTGTTGGAAAAAATGCATAAATACTGTATTAAACCGTATTCATTTTACAAATTCCCAATCGTCAATAGAACCACGTGCAAGCCAAACAGGGTCGTACTGATGTACGACCTATGTATCATATGATTTTTAAAAATATTTACTTTTGAAACTGTTAGTGTAAGAATTTCTTGAAATTTAATCATTATATCACAATTAAACTAAACTCTAAAAAATAACACGACCAGTAAATAACTTAACAATGACTATAACAGAAATATAACACAATATATTATTTTAAAAATCAACACGATATAATTTGAATTTAAAATGCTGGAAAGTTGGGATCTGTAACATGAGAATCTGTCTGGTCTAAGGTAATTAATTATATTTAATAGCCTCTTGACGAATGAGACGGCGAATATCAACACGTGCTCATGTTTACTGATGGGAATTTGGTAAATGAATGTACTTTAGGAGAAACACTCTTAATCTATTTAAATCATACTTAACAAATAGAAAACAGGCAGTTTTTCATAATAACAGCTATTCTGAGTTTCACACTGTCGAATATGGCGTTCCTCAATGTTCGATATTAGGATCCAGTTTGTTTCTTATTTATCTGAACGATTTATTTCACTATACTTTTCGTATAAAATGTGTTTGTTTCGGAGATGATTCTCATTAATAGTGATATTAATCGGTATAATTTAAAAATTAAAATAGATAGTGATACCCAGAAAGCAAAAAACTGGTTTTTACATAATGGGCTGAAGCTAAATGAAGAGAAAAATCAGAATTTGATTTTTAGTTCCGATTGGAGGTACTCAAGAAATAGTGTTAAACTATTAGGAATCTTTCTAGATGATAATTTAGATTGGAGGGTTCATACAGATTACTTGAGTTCTAGACTTGCTACAAGTATATCTTTAATACGCAACTTAGTTTATATGATTCCTAAAAGTACCCTTAGAATGTGCTACTTTGCACTATTCCATATACATCTACGGTACGGAATAACTGCTTGGGGTAATTCTTGTCACGCAGATCGAATTTTTAAACTACAAAAAAGAGGAGTGAGAATACTTACATGAGCAGAGTATAGGGCACACTGCAAATTTTTATTTCTGGATTTAGGTATTATGCCACTACCTTCACCCTATATATATATATATATATATATATATATATATATATATATATATATATATATATATATATATATATATATATATATATGAAAGTAAAAGATTGCATTTAATTTCAATAGGAACTCCACCATTGCTCTACACGTGTTTCGAGTTATTCAACTCATCATCAGGAACACTTGTGGAAGTTCAACTGAAATGAAATGCAGTCTAGTATTTGGTCATTATAACCAAAATAACAGCCAGGTACGCTAGCAGCGACATCTATACGAAGTAACAAGAAGTCCAGATATATATATATATATATATATATATATATATATATATATATATATATATATATATATATATATATTGTTATGATATGTAAAATCGAGAAAAATATTGGGTTGATTAAAATATTTCAAAGTTCAAAAACATTAAAATAATTCAGATAAGTAGGATAATAACCAACAAACATTTCGAAGAAGGAAAGTTTTTAAATTCTTGGATTACCTGTATTAAACAAAATGTAAGCTATGCATAAATTATTTTTTTGTTATACTTGAG
The DNA here is from genome assembly GCF_040954645.1 of Diabrotica undecimpunctata. Classification (NCBI taxonomy): domain Eukaryota; kingdom Metazoa; phylum Arthropoda; class Insecta; order Coleoptera; family Chrysomelidae; genus Diabrotica; species Diabrotica undecimpunctata. Next base: position 9,329,332 of record NC_092803.1, on the reverse strand, counting down.
TGACCCGCATAATTTTAAGTGAAATCCAAAGACAATTGAACCGGGTTTTCCAAATACATTAATGCAGTGATTAAAGACAATAGAAGAGATTGTAGAAAGAGGTTTTTGTTAGTTTTTAAGAATTATAGAAAAATATTATTTGTAAATAAGTTTTAGGAAATTTTATAATTATAGGTAAAAATTTGTTTGTTATCGAAATGAAAAAATGGGGGAATTGTGACGAGTTTTGACTGGCGGAGATTGAAAAAGATGGGATAGGTATGTAGGAATGAAAGTTTAGCTAGATTTAGGAGAAGAAAAGATAATCAGTTGGTTTTCCAAGTCTGTAAGACGAACAGTGATTGTTCTCTGGCGGTTCCCGAGAAGTAGCAAGCAGTAGTGTTGAATGTTAGTGAGTTTTTGTGGAGTTAGTGTATCTGACAGAAGCTGAAGCAGCAAAATATTGTAAGTCATATTTTTCTACTTATATTCCAAGAGTCACTGTTCAGGCCAACGAGAGATTCAGTTTATCGTAAAGAGAAGATATTCCAAGAGTCATTTTTCACTCGGGCCAACGAGAGATTCAGTTTATCGAGAGGAGAAAGGCTATCATAATTTGAATGATTTGTGCTTTTGAAGGAGATCATTAAGGACGATATACTTGCAACAATCTGTTGCAAGATTGCTGATTACATAGGGAGCGGTTGAGAGGAGATAATATAGTCTACAAGGAACAAGGATTTGGACCACTCATCATCAGAGAGAGATATTTTTGTTTTCTGCAGTTTTTTCTTTTATTGATAACACAATTTTTACACTTAATTTAGAAAGGATATAAATATTTTGATTAGGAGAGTTAGAATAGTTTGGGATTTTGAGATTTCAATTAATATTGTTTGTATCGTTAATTTTGATTGTTCACGTACGTAGAACAAAATTTTGAGAATCATTATATGAGATTTGTTTATTGAAAACTTTTGAGTGTGAATTATTTCATTATTTTTATTTCAATATATAGTGTTAGATCATATGTGTTTTTTATTATTCCGGTATTCTTTGGACCTTACCTTTCACATGTAATAGCATAGATATTGAAGCACGAATTTAACCCTGAGATAAAAGAATAAAAAAATTGTGATAGAGTCATAATCATATCATTTAAATAATTTTAATTAATCAAAAAAATTAATTAGCTAATTATTGCTTGGCGCACCAAGACTTTAAATATCGCAATAATATATATATATATATATATATATATATATATATATATATACAAGATGCTGATTGAAATTCATGTCAACAAAGGTAAGTTTAACTCAACTTTCATGATCACGATACAAGATCTAGAGATGCTATTAGAGCACAACGTTTTAGGTTGACAAAGAGCATAAAAAATTCGACTGATGTTGATTTGAAAAACTTTTTGCCAGATGAAGTAAAAAGTCTTTACTTATTATCGTTTAAGCTTAAAATCGAATCACACTTTTTGAAACATTGTTTCTATTCAAAAATGGAGTACCTACCTAAGTACAGCTTTTACACAATCGTACTAGTTTGGTCAGGGTATTTGCCTATTATGGCGATATTTCATGTTTTTATATTTTGACTTAGTGTGTTTGACGCTTCTTAAATTGTTAATATTAAATATCTGTTTGTAATGTTTAAATTCGCAAAATTTTATATGTATGTATGTAAAAATTGTCACTATTGGTTTGACTTGTCAAAAACAAAACTATTATTGTATTGTTACGAACAAGCATTCGACGTGGCCCGTGTAACGGTTGCATCTCGAAAGCGACTAGGAATTTCCAGCGATGTATGGACCGCGGGAGGGATCGGCCCGTCCTATAGGCGAATTAGACGTGGGATACTCCAGAATGTTCTAGTACATAATTACTTTTATATATAAACATACCTTCTATGAGTTAAGTCAGTCGATAAGATATTTTCGTGCTGTAAATTTATAAATAAATATATTTATATAAATTCGAACCGCTCGTTTTATTTAAAAACGTTACAGTATATTGACTTAATAAATTCTATTCTATTAAGCTACTAAGCGGTCTATGATTAAGTTTGTTAATTGGCACAATTTTTTGTAAAAAAATGGTATCGATAATGACATAAGTTGATGCCTCGAAAATAAATAATTAAAACAAATTATAGTACTTAATAATATATAACAAGGTCATTTTCCAACACTAACAACTATTTTGTATTAATTTATATCAAAGTCGACGAGGAAATTGGAAAAATTTATGCATCGTATATAAAACTTGTTTTGTTAATCACCACGACGCTATAACACAATACAATTCCTGATCATTAAATCTCAAAAAGGTCAGCATCAATTAGAAGGATACCACACGTCATGACATCCACGAAAACAAAAAAAAAACTCGTTAAAATTAAGTGATTATCTGTTGAGGAGGCTTTGTATAAAGTTAAAAGTTTATTCACACATTGTAAATAATACGTACATATAAATTTAGTAAACCAGCGAAAATGTGTATTCTGTGTAAAACGTGTTCTACTTTATTGGCGTTGTAATAGATCGAATAGCGAAAGAAAACTTACAATGAAAACGCAATATGCATTTAACATCTGAGATAGTTTAAGTCTTAAAGAATCCTATGAAATTTGCTAAATGTGTCTAGCATCATTAATAGAGCAAGTTCAATAGTTTAAATATTTAGCCTCAGGGATAAATAAATTTTTACTAAACTTTTAAACTATTTGACCGATCGGGGGGAGATTTCGCACAAATTTAAAGGTAATTCAGAATGACGGTATTAGATTTTTGTTTTGATAAAGTGCAGCAACAACCGTTGATACGTATTTCGACCTCCTTAAGTCTCTTCAGAACGGTATAGCCACTGCTATAGAGCAGTGGCTATACCGTTCTGAAGAGACTTAAGGAGGTCGAAATACGTATCAACGGTTGTTGCTGCACTTTATCAAAACAAAAATCTAATACCGTCATTCTGTTTTGTTATTTACTTCGTTGGAAGTACGAGAAACTGAATTCACTACGAATTTTGACTAGGATGGACGGCTTGTGGAATGCAATTTTAGATTCCCTTGCCGAGTAATTCATCCAGCTGTTTGTTTCGCAAATTTTAGGAAACACAGTGGTTAAGATTTGAATTCGGTTTCGCCAAGTAGAAATCTTTTGATTTCTCTTTTTGTTAAAGGTAATTCCTCGATGTCCAAATGTATTTTATTAATAAAAAAATTAATAAAATTTATAAATTAGTGCAAAAAAACTGCTTTTTTGCAAATATCTCCGAAAATTATTTATCAATTTTAATTTAAAAAACGGAAAAATAAATATATTCTTGATATAAAAAAATGATATAAATTATATTGTTTATGTAAAATATAAGGGAAAAAACTTTTAGACAAAAAATCAAATTGTGACCATAAATTATTGTTTAAAAAAAAAACGCAATGTAAAAATACAAGTACTTTTTCATCTATTCGTCATCTAGTAACCCCCACCTATGTCTTAAAAGCTTCAGATATCTGCGAAAAATTTTGCCGTGGAATCGATGATTTTTGCATAACCAGACTGGGCTACTTGGACAATTTGATGGTAAACTTCCCACTTTAATTTCTTAAATCTCTATCAGAGTATCAGCAGAGTATGGGGCGGTTGGGCCAGACAGTGTGACGTCATCCAATATCGGTAAGCATTGGATCTACATTACCGACCAACCGTCACCGAAACCATATAAGGAAGGGGCCAACAAACACGTAGACACAAAAAACAAAGATGGCGACGTATTGCTAAAAGCACACTTAGCTTGTAACGTCTAAACGGCTCAACGTGCAACAACGTGCAATCCGAATTATTGACTCAGCAGAATATCGCGTCAGCTGCAAACCCTTGTTTAAGAGCGTAGACGCAAAATTTCGGGTCAATGCTTTTTAAATGCATTCATTTTTTTCGAATCCTGAGAAAACTAATAAGTATTTTTGAAAATTTTAAACGCAGAATAAAAGAATACATTATTACTGAGGGCCGAAAGTCCCTGAAAACTTCTATAATGTTTATTTTAATAAGTTACAGGGGTGAAAAAAAAAAGAGAAAATTTAGTGTGATTTTTAATTTCAAATATCTCATTCAAAAAAATTTTTTGTTTATTCTAAGGGACTTTCGGCCCTCGGTAATAATGTAATCTTCTATTATGTGTTTAAATTTTTCAAAAATATTTGTTAGTTTTCTCAGGATTCGAAAAAAATGAATGCATTTAAAAAGCATTGGCCCGAAATTTTGCGCCTACGCTCTTATTAAAGAATATGGCATTCTTCCTTTACCTTCAATATATATATTTATATATATATATATATATATATATATATATATATATATATATATATATATATATATATATATATATATATATATATATTGTTGTACTTTTGAATGTCCATAAGCAATAAAAAACCGATATACAAATTTTATTACTTAAATAAAAATTAAAATTATTGATATTTCATAAAGACACGGGCATATGAATTTTCAAACATCCTGTATAAGACAAAATATGTATTTTAAGTTGTTCGAAGAATTGTTCATTAGGCCTCAGAGACAAGACTTTCAAATATTATCGATAAGAAATTTAAATAAGTCGATTATTGTGGAATGGTTTTACCCGGAATAAAAGTGTATATAGAAAGTGTTGAACAATAGACCGGGATTTGCGGTGGTTTTCTCCCCGAAAGATTATATCGGTAAAAGTTTATTAACAAAAGACATTGAATTGAGAAACAGGTATCGTTTGTAGCTATTAGTAAGAAATATTTGTAAAGCAGATAGATTTAGTTAGAATAATTAAAGAAGTTTGTTTTCTGGAATAACCCGAATGACGTTTTATAGAGAGAGTTGGGTGGTAACGATATACGTCACAAGAGGTGGATGATTTTTATTGGTCAATTTTTGAATGCAAGGAGGTTGATTTTGGCTATGAGATAGGAGAGAGAAAAAAAGGTTAGTTAGTCAGTTTTCGTCGTCCAAGAAGGAAGGAGCTTTGTGATTTGTGTTTGTTTGAAGTCCCGAAGACGTAATTTACCGGGTGTGTTTATTTGCGGTGTAAAAGCTGACCAGTGTGAGGAACGGGGTACAGAGAGATAGAAAACCAAAGGGCATAAGAATATTAATAGCAGACGAAGCCGGAAACATTTGGAGATACAAGGACAGATAGGAGAAAGGTGTACGTCATCTGGACCACAATAGGAGCAGAAGCAGAGAAAGGATTTTTTTGTTGTGGCGTGGCCATAGAATTGCAACGGCAGAGAAGGAAAGGTCAGTCAAATTTCATTAGAACCGGAGTGTGATTTTCATTTATTAATTAAATAAATTGAATAAATAATAGAGACAGTTAATTTTGCGATCACTTAAAAAAAAGGAATTATAAAAAGACCTTAGTTATAACACATATTAAAAATCAATGTAAAATAACATTTGGGTCCATGATAGAAAACAACTTCTCATATATTTAAAGTTAGTATATTGCAAATATTACAGGATTGATTGTTATATAAAATTTCATTAAAATAAAGGACATCTCACATATAGTTCAGTTGAAATTCTATGTATTTTATTCAGGTCATATTACCTATCCCGATTAGGACGCCAATTGGAAAATATTTTGAATCCACGATCAAAGGTAAATCGTACAATTTAAATAGCCTGAGATTGTAATTAATTAATGCTGATTTATTGTGATTAATTGGAGAGTAGTTCATTTAATAAATATAGACAGGATTTTTCCTAAGTAAGCAATATAATACAATTTAAATAGCATAACAATATATATATATATCTATATTTGAAAGTTTGTTTACTGTTCATAATAATATACAAGATGTAAAAACACATGATCATCAACATCAGACATTATACCATATTCCAGATTGTGTGTTACACTTAATACAATAGATAATAATCTGTATAATTGTTTTTTAAACTTGAACAAAAATATTGATATTAAGGCAATGAATTCTAAACAACTTTATAAATTAGCAAAACACTTTTTGCTGGAACACTGTTTCTATAGTATACAGGAATTTGTTTGTTTGAGCTCCTAGTGTGGGCGTTTTTATGAAAACTATTTTACACCTAACTGAATTGTTTTTTTATATTTTTATATGTCTATTTTTTACTGTATATGTTATAATTATGTGCTCTTGTATTATTTCTTAGTAATTTCCTATGTATACATAAGTGACTTATTTATATTGTGACATGACATGTAGTGTTTACTATGTAAAAATTGTCAATAAACGTATCTATCTATCTATACCAATTAGAACATACGTGTCTTATACATTGTTTTTATTTCAGGAATGATCCACAGTTCTGGTCTAGTCAAACGGAAACACATCATTGCCGGAGACGATGCCAAAGTTGTTGCAAGATTAAAGAACGCCGGTGCCATTCCTATTGCTTTGACCAATGTTTCCGAACTTTGTATGTGGTGGGAAAGTGCCAACAACGTCCACGGACGATCCAACAATCCCTACGACGTTAATCGCATCGTCGGCGGATCATCTGGTGGAGAAGGGTGTGCCCAGGCGGCTGCCATAACTGCCTTTGGTAAGATCTGTATTCACTAGCAAATGTTAATAGCTCAAAAGTAATGGTCATATGTAATTTAGAATTAGGTACAGTGCCTACGCGATTTTATTATCTCTTTCTAAATATTCTGCTATTGCAAGACTTAGAGATAAATATAATTTTGGTTATTAACAAAAATAGTATTGAAATGAAATAGTGCCCCTCCATAATAATTAGGCCAGTGTTAACATACGGGTCAGAAACGTGGTCACTTACATAGAACGACCAAGAATTGCTTAAACGTTTCGAGAGAAAAATTCTAAGGAAAATATATGGAGGAGTCCAAGAACAGGATTTGTGGCGTAGGCGCTACAACTTTGAGTTATACAGAAGTTTTGGGGAACCTGACGTTGTAAAATGTATTAAATTAGCACGCCTTCAATGGATAGGACATGTAATTAGGCGAGATGAAGATGCAACGATCAGAAAAATTTTCGACCGAAGAGAACCAGTGGGAAGACGAGCCAGAGGAAGACCAAAACTTAGGTATCAAGATAACATAGAGGATGATCTAAAATCCATCGGAGTTAAAGCATGGAGAAGAGTTGCCAGAGACAGGAGCGAATGGAAGATTGTTCTGAAAAAGGCTTTGGCTCATAACGAGCTGTAATGCCACTGATGATGAGGAACTCAGTGGTAAACTTTCACATTATTATTCTGTTTAATTAATAGTTTTCATTACGTTATAAAATATTTTTGCGCTTTTATTTTTCTTCTCCAAAATTTAATTTTCTTATCAATCTAACGTTGGGCCAACTGATATGGGAAGAGGCTCGTATATGCCAGTCGTATTTATCTTACTTACCTGGTAAAAAATCATGTAAGAAGATTTTGAATATGTAAACCATTTATAAAATTAATAAATACTTTCAAATTATTTCCAGGAATTGGATCTGATATTGGCGGATCCATCCGTATGCCATCATTCTTCAACGGCATCTTCGGGCACAAACCATCGCCCGGTGTAGTGCCCAACCACGGCCAGTATCCAGAACCAGTAACGGAAGAACAGAATCGCTTCCTGGGCCTCGGTCCAATGTGTCGCCGAGCCGAGGACCTACTACCTCTTCTCAAAGTGATCTCGGGACCAGAGAGCAGCAAGTTGAAATTGGATGAACCGGTGGACGTGAAAAAGCTCAAGTGGTTCTATCAGGACAATGATAGTGGGTCTTTCATGGTGTCCCCTGTATCTAGGGAGATACGAGAATTGTTTATTAAGATTAGTCAACATTTAGATAAGGCGTATAATATTAAAGCTACTAAGGTATGTATAAATATTACAGTTTTAGGGTATTTTATTGCGAGAAACGGTATTAGAAATATATACAGTGATGAGTGCCTTAAGAACCGGCAAAATAACGCAAAAGATAGAAAATATAAAACGTTGTGAAATAAAAAGAGATGAAAGTAGTAGAGGTGGGAAATAATCGGTAGAAACCTTTAATTAACATTATAAATCGAGACGTTAGCTTCGAGCTAAATCACCTCGGTCATAATTATTATGTGTAACGTATGTGTGACGTATTTCCATTTTTTAATTTCACATAAAGTAAAAACTGATTGACCACAATAAAGCAAAAATGTGAATAAAATAATTTAATTAATAGTAATTATTTAATCTAAAGTTTTAAATTATTAATCAAGAATAATTTCTACTATGATGTGAGGATTTCATACTCTTGTCACGGAATAATCACTATCCTTCGTGGATTAGTGGTAAGAACTCGACACAGACGTCGCAGACGATTAGAGTTCAAAACCCACATGTGGTTTTCTTTTTTTTTTTTTTTAATAATTTGAAATTATACAGAGATCGTTTTGCTTAAGTAAAATTCTACAAAATTAAAAAAAATATTGTAAATAAACGTATTTACAATATGTTCAAATAAGCCTTCATTAGCAGCAGAACAATAACCCAAACTGTCACTAAAGAAATATAAAAGTTTGATGGATCAGAGTTCAAGTCACGATGTTCTCATGCAGGTGCTCAGGGTTCAAATCCCACATGAAAGTTTTACTTTTTTAAAAATTTGAAATTATGCAGATATTATATCGTTTTGCTTTAAATCACTAGACATTTATTTCAGTTTTTATTAGAAGTGTTTATAGTAAAACATGAAAATCTTATTCAAAAAACAATGTCGTACTTTCGAAAATAAAGTAATAATTCTTCAAACATAAAAGAACGTTCTAAATAAATGTACTTCCAAAAATATTTAAATAGGTAGAAATTCTATAAAAATAAAAAAAATTATTCTAATGAAATGTATTTACAATAAATGTTCGAATAAGCCTCCATTAGCAGCAGAACAATAACCCAATCTATTATAAAAGTTTCGTCTAACATTAGTTAATGTTTCTGGACTAATACCTCTCATTGAATCCGAGATCTTTTCTCTTAATTCTTGGAGAGAATTAGGCCTATCGTCTTCAATTCCATATAGCTTGGACTTGATATATCCCCACATAAAAAAATCACAAGGTGCAAGATCAGGTGATCTTGCAGGCCAAAAAATATCTCCGTGGCCACTAATCAATCGATTAGGAAAAGTCGCACTGAGATATTCACTGACGATGCGAGAATTATGTGCGGGACAACCATCGTGTTGAAACCATATGGAATCGAAAGGTATTGGTAAATTACGAAGGGTTGGGACAATTTGATTTTGCAGAAGTTCCAAGTATTTCCGCCCAGTCAACATACCGTTGGTCAACATACGTCAAGTTCGTTGGATTTATGAAGTTTATAGGGACGGTATCCATGTCTTTTCAAAATTTTACCTACTCTAAATCTTGAAATTCCATATTGTTCTCCGAGACGAGATGTTGATTGGGTAGGATTTTGCTCAATACTTGCACAAATTAAAGTGTCCCTTAGTTCCAAATCTGGATTTACCTCCCTTCGTCTACGAACTCCTCTTGGAGTGAACACGGATCCATAAGTAAAAAAAATACGTATAATAGACTGAATTGTTGATCGTGCTGGAGCCGGCCTATTTGGAAACATATTTACAAATTGTTGTCTAATCATGTCTGATAATCCATTCACATGCCAGACAACAATTTGCACTTTTTCCTCGACCGTTAAAACCATTTTCACGAATTGTTTTTTCAATAAAAAGTTTCTGTTTACCGTGCAAAAACACTTCTCGGTATGTTATTATTTTTGATGGGTTGATGATTTGGTTAGCTGTAAAGCAGGCAGCTGTTCGCGCGCATCCATTACAATGTTGTTAATTGTTTTGAAAATCATTACCTGTACAGAGGAATTTATATTAACACTGAGAATTTAGTGATGGATTTGGCATTAAACAGTCTTAACCGGATTATTTTGCAATCACAACTGAAGACTGTAAAACTGAAATTGAATTATTTTGTATTTCTATTTTTTAACATTGGAATAAGAATAAATTGTAAATAATGAGTTTTTCGAAAACTTTTTACCTAATATGTATCATATTTTCTATTATTTTTTGATTGAATAAAACAAAAATTTTATCCTTGGTATGAATTGAACCTCCAATCTTCTTGTCACTAGACCACGTCTGTAACCATTACGCCAATTCTACACACAATAATTATTTTCGGATTGAACATACCTACCTTTAGTTTAATCAAATATTTCAGTTAAGTTATTTTTATTATTAAATAAACTTAAAGATTTATAATTTAAAATCGCTAATAATTAATGTTTTTTACTATAATATATCTTAATTTATTCAATCATTTATTCTAACATCAGAAATTATTGAAATAAAATATTTTCGAGGTCATCCGTATAATTATGACTGAAGTGAAATAGCCACGTAAGGAACTAGCTTTATCTCATACTATCTCACAACTTAATCTGTCTTCTATCCTTTCCGCTATTTTGCCGGGTGGTAAGGCACTCATCACTGTATAACAGCCAGAAATAATTTTGATTGTTTTGAGATGTAGAAGACCTGTAGTAAGCTAATAGTACTCAGTGATTTGTCATTGCCTTCCTAGAGAAGACCTAAGAATCTGTTTTGGTTTTCAGTTTGTATTGGTAGTCGGCACAACATGCAGATAAGCTCACTCATGAGTTACTGAGACAGCACAGTCAGTTATAAACTGTCTTTTTCCTATTTCATTGTAATAGAAGAGGTTTCCGAGATGTTTTGTGGATTAGAACATTATTTACACTCCCTTCTATTTAATTTTGGTTTTCTTTGTTATTGTTTTCAGAAGGTTCGAGACTCATGTCGTCTTGTGTTTTTCCCAGCTAATCTGCTACATTTATACCTCCTTCTTTAATATACCAGTAATATTTTCCCTATTTTTAGGTAAACTATAAAAAATTCGCCAAGAGCGGAGCTATGTGGTTCGCCAACATGAAATCGCCCAACGGACCATCATTCGAACAACACCTCGCCGACATGGAAGGATCAATTAACCCGTGGTGGGAACTCGTCAAGTGGGTATTCCAAATGTCCGAACACACTTTTATCGGCATCGTTACGTGTCTGGCCGAAAAGGGAGGATGCCAGTATGGGGATGACAAATATCATTATTTGGTACAAGTAAGTGAATGTTTTTTTTTGTTATTATTAATAAATAAACATATATTGCTGGACATTTTTGAAATATTCGGAAGGATCTACGTGTTAGATGGTTTAGTGCCTACAGACTATTTCTTTATCTAAGTTTATTATCCACTGATAACTAACATGGATATTTAACTTGGGAAAAAATCACTACAGGAGTTAATGGCTCTTCATCTCTCATTCCATCCCATTAGTTGCCTGTTGCCTCTTACGTTAATTAGTGACCTTAGCAGTATTCTTTATGGCTGTAGGAACCTGTGCTGTCGTTAACGGCCGTTTATAGATTAATAATCTGCAATGATTTCTATTTTAATTCGCAAGCTCCAGAATCTCAGTTTGATGAGCTATCTCACAGTACTTGGAGCCTGCTTCCTCTCCTCTTAGGGCTTCCCCCAAGGTGGCCCTTGGCTCGCTCTGGTTTCACTAATTGCATATCATGATAACACTATACGCAATTTCGTTACTCAAAAACCCGATCTGACCTGCAACCAGTAAAACCTGACCTTGTCCTTTGAGTTTGGTTTGCTAGTATCTTGAGGGCTGCCTAACTGTCCGAACAGATACATAGAGAACCCTCCTGCCGCTTCACCACTATACGCTACCGCCAGGATCAACAAACAAACCTCATGGAAAATCCCTCTGAAATACTTAGTGTTAGCAGTAGGTAATATATATAATAGATAAAGAAATAGTCTCTAAACGCTTCGGTGTGGCATGCCCACTTTTATTACTTAAAAAATGAAAAAAGAATATTTTAAACTAAATTAAAACACTGTATTTCCATTAGACTTTCTTAATTTTGCATTTTTTTAACAGTGTTTGTATAAAATATTTTTTATTGAGCGACAATATTTCTGTTCTGTTTCATAGGAACGTAACAACCTCCGTCGAGAACTCCTAGACCTCCTTGGCGACGACGGAGTCTTCCTCTACCCCACGCACCCCACAGCGGCCCCCTACCACAACGAACCACTAGTGAAGCCTTTCAATTTTTCCTACACGGCTGTGATAAACGTACTCGGTCTGCCAGCCACTCACTGCCCAATGGGTTTGGACAAGCAGGGCTTGCCCATCGGCGTGCAAGTGGTGGCCGCCGACGGAAACGACAGATTATGCCTGGCAGTGGCGAGAGAGATCGAGAAAGCTTTCGGAGGTTGGGTTCCTCCTGCTATTAAGGCTTGAAGGAGGTAGTCAAAGAGTAAGAAAAGCTGTCAGAGTGGTGGTAACTAACAAAATCCTTCGGTGAACGTTGCATTTATTCAGAAAAACATTTTACAAATTTGGATGCACCTGAGTTACTGCTATTGTTAATTTTCACTCTTATTTTACCAGTGTTAATTGTATCAGCCATCCTAGTTTTTCCAGGACGTATAATTCGAGTTTTAAAATAATTTCCTTTAAATGATAAAATATATAACATGTGGATAACATGTTTAAATACCTAATTTCGTGAAAAAAACAGTATTCTAGTAATTTTACGCTTAATTTTCGAATTTTCTTGTCAATCACTATATACATCACATTTTTTCGCAGCAAATTATCAATACAACCTATTAGTGATGTAATTTGCTAAGATCAAATCACCTAAATAAATTGTTATTCAATATTTTGTTATTTTGATCTTAATAGTTCGTATTGCCTCTGTATAAACTTAACTGTACGTTGGAAGATAAGAAGCCAAAGAAGAGAAGGTTGCACTGTCTCACCTTGTTGTATACTGTAGACTGTTTAATTTCTCGTTCGTTTCGGTTTATTTTTGTTTGAAATATTTACTTTTAGAGCAATTTTTCAGCTTGTCATATTCTCCATGTTTGAGATTATTCAATTTTTGAGGCATTTGTTTTTTATCAACTATTTCAGCGAGCAAGCAAGACTTACTTTTTTGTACAAATTTCTAAAATCCGGCTCGGAGGACCATGTGTGATGTTTCATCTGTTTCAAATTCTGTTTCATCATTTATATTGCTTTTATTAGATTGTCTCGTATTCTTAAGACTGTTACATTTAATCATATCTTCCTCTCTGTCCGTAAAGGATGCAAGTTCAGATCAGTGCCGGATCTAGCTTGCGAAACTTTCATTGAAACACCAACCAAAAGATATAAATAATAACTTTTATGCATTAAGTTCTCTTAATTTTCACAACTTACGGCTTTATTGGGTTTAATTTGGCTATCTGTGGTTTGAGTTTCATATCAGCTAATATTTTTTTGTTTCAACAATTTTTTCTTTAATTTTGGACATTTTTGGGGGATTTCTCTATTTTCCCCTTTCGTTTATCCGCCCTGGTTCAGATTGAAGTTCGGTCAATTCAATGAAGTTCGAGGATATACCAAAATTGATCCTCTAATTGAGGGCTTTAATTTGGCAAACACTTTCATCTTAAATGACGAGTATATTTATTTTACTATAAGTTGATGTACTAATACTAACACTGTTGAAATGAATTGACTTAGGTCGTTCTAATCACAGGCCTCGGTAAAATCTGTGTTCTCAAATATAGTTTGGTGTCCTTACGGGTATATTTTACATATTTATTGATAAATCTACAGATATACTATTTAAATAAAAAAAATAATTTTGTTGAGTGATTGCCACATGATGAATAAGATTATTCATAATTTTTCATTACAGATTTTTGCCAATTTATGTTCCAGCGTACAAATTACTTTACAGAGTGTCAATATTGTTTTTCTACAAATTTTAGGTAAAAAGAGTACCCCACTCTGGCGGCGCATTTTCGGAACAGGCCTAATGCTATGTGATTTAAAAAAAATCCAGTGATAGGCATGAGATTTTACTGAACTTTTTATATGTGTACATTTATTTTAAAAGTTTATATATAAACACGTTTATATTTATTATTTTTGCTAATAAACTGTGTATTTATTATACAAATAAATTTTTATAGACGTTAGTAAAAATGTTGTTCTGTTTATTATTAGGGCTATTGTTAATGTTTCGAACATTTGGTTAATATTTAAGTGAGTCACCGACTTTAATATTATATAGAGGTGTAATATTTATGGGCTATTGTAAAACATATTACAGACTGCATTTTAAGAAGGTGAATAACCGCTACCTACTTGTACTACTATTTTAATCGAAAAATTTATGACACAATTATTGTCATTCCTGAGGCTGGTAGATAAATGGGAGAAAAATGTATTTTTTTAGTGCGCGTGTATTTTTTCCATGTATACTATTTCCAAAACTTGTCCAATGTGCTTTTTCTACTTTTGTGGCAACCAGAAGTAAAACTTCCCGAATCATCATCAATTTTTTGGTAAATTGTACGTTTGGCTGTACTAATTTACCGGACGGACTGACGGACGGACCTCGTAAAATTGAAGGATCGATTTTTTAAAATTTTTATTCCGATTAAATGACTCTATTTACCAAATTTTTCGTTAAAATCAACCTTAGAGGAAGACAAATACTTCAGGTATGTACAAGTGACAAATAGTAATGTATATGGCGTTATACAGGGTTGCCAAAGCAAAAGATCACGTGCAATGGTGTCAATATTGCTGCTATATGTAAAATAAAACTTGATTTGACTTGATTGTGGTGCTAGATTTGGTATTCTTTTGCAAATATTTGAAACGAAATTGACGTAAGATATTCTAAACGGTGGATTTCTTCACTTTAGTAAATAAACTGAAATTAAGCCTTGAGATCAATAGCTGACAGCTTGCAGGCAACGTTACAAAAACACCTACAATCTTAAAATCGAACAAACCCAAGGCCTAGTACTATAATAAGAAAAGGAAACTAAAATTATATAGATATTTTGTACCTATTTTGAAGAAAAAAAATTAATTAGATATTTCCTTCTAGTCCAGTAACGTAGAGTCTACGATTCATCTACTCCACGCCAATTTCTGATATTGTGTAGTCATGAGTTCTAGTTTTGCCCAGCTTACCACAGTCTATTTTGCGTTGCAGTAATATGACGAACATCTCAGCAAGCTACTTTCCTGCTCTTTTCAAGACGTGCTCGTTGGTACCGTGCTTTGTTAAAACAAACAGGTTTTACAAAAACTAAATTAAAATTTAATTTGATCACACAACCCAACCCACAACATGGGACTGCATAAGAATTCCATATTATGTCTATAGTTGCCGTAAATCAATTAAACCGGGTTCATTTTTCTATGCACAAAATTTCACTGAACAGCACTGGTTCCGTTTAAAATATGGCTGATTCCGTCTGCATGAACGAGATGCGCGTACTTATCTTGACAAGCAGAGTGGGCATTCTGATTGTTTTATTATTCTGTGACACCGCAGTGCTGGAATAAATGTTTTAAATTTTTTTGAATACTATTAGGTACTGTTTTATTATGTTAGGTACACACCTTTTCCCATTAAATATTAGAATTTCAAGTACATTTCTGCAGTATCAGTTTTTTCCGAAATGTGGAAGAAATTGTAATATTTCTTGAAAAAGTTGTCACCTAAGTTAACAGTGGCGTCATCTTTTAGAAAATTTAAAAACCAATTTGTCCGGCACAACGGGGTTTTTATGAAAGAATATAAAACTACTAAGTCTCTTCTCTGTCCAGCCTTAAGTAATCCAACTTTGGACATAGGCCTCCCCCAAATCAATCCAGTGTTTTCTATATTGCGCCACTTGCTTCCAGTTGTGTCCTCCGATCTTCTTAATGTCATCAGCCAATCTCATTTGTGGTCTTTCTATGCTTCTCTTTCCTAACCATGGTCTTCATTGTTGTATTTCGTGGTTCCATCTTTTATCCTTCAGTCGGGCATTGTGTCCTGCGAAGCTCTATTTTAATTTGGCAGCGTGTTCTCCTGCGTCTTGTTCAAACAGCGACAGCTCGCATAAACGGAAAATCAACAGAAAAATGTAAAATACAAAGAGGTGTCAGACAGGGTTGTATACTATCCCCACTGTTATTTAATTTATATTCAGATAGAATATTTAAAGAAGCGCTGCATAATTTGGAATGGGACGTGAAAGTTAATGGAATTCTGATAAATACAATCAGATATGCAGACGATACAGTTATTTTAAGTGATGACATGAATGGATTACAATGCCTTTTAAATGCCATTGATACAGTGAGAAGAGAGTTTGGCCTAAACATAAACTGTTCAAAAACAAAACACATGGTGTTTAGCCGTTTAGTACATCAAGATGCACGATTATATGTTGATGGTCATATAATTCAAAGAGTGTCCAGTTTTAATTATCTTGGTTGCCATATTACTGAACAACTAGATCCAGATCAAGAGATAAAACGTAGAATCGAGATAGCCCGCACGACATTTTTAAAAATGAAGTTATTCTTCTGTAATGATAACTTGCAACTTAAACTTCGAAAGCGCATGGTTAAATGCTACATTTGGTCAGTCCTCTTATACGGTGTCGAAGCATGGACATTAAAAAGATCCACCATTAAACGTCTGGAGGCCTTTGAAATGTGGCTGCACAGGCGTATACTAAAATTCCATGGACGGCTATGCTGACAAATGTGGCAGTCCTTGAGAGAGCAAATGCTGCTCGCGAGCTGCTTGATAACATCAAATGTAGAAAGATGGCCTATTTTGGACACGTAGTAAGGGGAGACCGATATAATATTCTTCAACTTATTATGATGGGTAAAATCGAAGGACGGAGAGGAATTGGTAGAAAGCATTCCTCTTGGTTGAAGAATATCAGGGAGTGGACAGGAATGAGGAAAGCTGGGAGAATAGCTCAAGACAGAGACAGTTTCGCCATGTTAATCGCCAACGTCAAGGGGACTTGATAGGGCACGTTAAGAAGAAGAACTTTTAGGATTTCGTTCTTTTCTCTTATTTCTTTTCCATCTTTATTTTTCACTGAGATTATTATAGGCTTGCCTAAGTTTGATCTCAAACATTTCAGGCCTCGGTTCTTTTCTATTATTTTTTCTACCTTGTTTTCAGTGTAGATCCTTAAAAATCTTCCTCTACTCCCTTCTTTATTTGTTTATTTAATTCTTTGAAACCATCGGTGTTTCGCTTTCCTTCGCTTAGAAATGTGCGTCTCCTTTCCATCAACCGTTTTGTTCCATCACTTGTTCTGTCTTATTTATTTTTCGTTTTCTTTGCAACAGTCAGTTCTGCTTTCAAGAGCTTTCGTTGCATTTCTTTATTAATTGTGTTCATGTCGGAATATTCTTGTTGATAATGTAGATTTCTCTGTACTCATCCCCCTTCTGTCGCATCTTATTTTTATCTATCTGATTACAATAATTATAAGGCCTGTTTTTACTGGTTTTCGTCTGTTTAACAGAAATCCCTGCTCTTAAAAGGCGATAATCTCTGCCAGTTGTGAATCGATTGAGAGCAGTTATATCTTCAAAAATGTCTTTGTCCCACACAAGAAGTAATCGATCTCGTTTTTCGTCTTTTTATCGGGAGATATCCACGTCCATTTTCGGTTTGCTGGTTTCTTGAAGTGTGTGTTCATGGCATATAAATTTTGTTGTTCTAAGAAGTTATATAATTTTTCTCCTCTTTCGTTTCGTGTGCCATAACCATGCATCCCTATTTTAGTTTCAGTATTTTCTTCTTTTTTACCTAATTTTGTATTTTTTTCTTTTTTACCTAAAACTACTAAGTATTTAATAATAATTATTATAATAATAAATTACTGAATCATATAAATGTCGAAATTAACTTTGTAACTTGACTTTTATTTTACTTATTTATTTTCATGCGTTAATCCACTTTTGACTTTGTAAGAGGGGTTGCTAGTTAGTAGTAAACCAAATTTTAACATGTCAACTTTATTTGTCAGTCAAATTTGACTGTGACTACTACTCCCACATAAGGTACAATAAACTAATAACACATTATTTATCAATTGTGACCGATTTATGTATTTAATTTCATATATTAATGTTATTCGAATAAACTAAATAGATTTTCAATGTCTCTCCTAAAAATGCAACATCCTGTAGATATACAAAGAGAAAACTTGTCATAAGGAATATATAGTTACGATAAAATATGCTTTTCTGGTTTTATATGTTTTACATTTTGGGCTACTGCATTTGACCAAACGTACAGGTGATGTATTTAGAAATATAATAAAGAATAAAGACTTTGGAGATAACATTGTGTGATTGCACTTTATGTAATAACTGTTGTATGTGATTGTAACCCCACTATTATTGTGTATATTACGTGCCTCCCTGGTAGATTTAGGAATACGAGGAAGAACTGATAAATCATTTACCAAACTGTCAAGAATGTTTAAACCAATATACTTACTATCTATTTTTGTTTATCGTTGAAGGTTTTAACTATAAAAGACAAATTATCGAAAACCAAAACATATTTTGAATTATTATTGTGGAAATACAACTAATACGTAGTTAAAATCATAAAAAAAAACAAATAGGCAAATTCGACAGAACATCGAAAAGTTTTGTAATTTATACTCCAATCTTGATAAATGCAAGTCAAACCTGGACAATCTAGGAAAATTAAATCTAGGTATGGCCTAGTTGAACCCGTTAATCGTTTTAAATAATGGAAGGATGTAAAAAATGACGTTCTTTTTGAAGAAATCTAGAAAATACATTTAAAAGAAATGTTTATTTGTTATAAAACCTTATTGAATACAAAAATAAACAACTCTTTTATGATAAAAGTC
The DNA here is from genome assembly GCF_040954645.1 of Diabrotica undecimpunctata. Classification (NCBI taxonomy): domain Eukaryota; kingdom Metazoa; phylum Arthropoda; class Insecta; order Coleoptera; family Chrysomelidae; genus Diabrotica; species Diabrotica undecimpunctata. Next base: position 9,310,511 of record NC_092803.1, on the reverse strand, counting down.
AGCTTGGAACCAAAAAAATACAATACTTTTTATTAAACATTGAAAAAAACTACACCATTCTATCTTTTGTTTTTAACAGCACAATTCACAAATAAAAAAAAATGTCGTTTTTTATCACGTAACCATACGTGCACAGTTGCTGTGTGCCCTTTTTTACAAAAGCAACACTGAAACCATACTTTACGTTTTTATTTTGGGTACAGGTGTGTTCAGTCATCATCATCGTACTCGGAAAATGCTTCTTTTTCTGAATCAGATTCGAATTATTGTATAAAACTTTTTGGTTGCGCGCTTTTGTTCCTTGGTGGGATAGTTTCCTCCGGATCTTCTTTGATTTTGATGTTACCTTGTTTTTTATTTCGATCCCCGTCTTAGTAGATTAAGATTCAGTGGAGAGTTCTCTTCAAAATTTACTGATTTCACTTACTGATTTCTTGGTCGTACTCCGTCTTCATGTGCGGTGTGGTCTTGGGAAGAGCAATGCAATGTTTGTCTTAGCAAACAAAATTGCCTCTAAATATTTGTGACTGGAGTGACCGTGGACAATTAACAAAATTTTATGAGACTTGCCTTAATGCTTTTGGAAAAGATTCTTCCTAGGCAAAGTTAGTGCCTGTGGGACACCAATACAATAGTTTCTGTTTCAGGGCATTTCATACTACTGTAACATTCGAAACCTTTTTCGCTCTAGTGCAAACTGCTGTGCCGAACCATTTTTAAGGTCCATGCGTTAAGACAATGCAGACTCATCAGCATTAAAAATCCTGGTTGGATGTATATTTTCGCTTTCAATGGTGCTTTTTAATATTTTAAAAAATTAGGCGACTTAAGGCCTATTTAGTTGGTTCTGGTTTTCGAAGGAAAAGGTCAGGATTTCGGTAATGAAATCCTCTAAGTCAATATCTTCGTGCTACTTTTTTGTTATTATTGAACTGATGTTCTAATTTATTCTTCATTGCTAATGAGATAGTTATAAAACGTATATTCTTGTTAACCCGAAAAATCCTGGTTCTAAAAACTTTGAATACTCTACCAGTTGGCGTTCGACTTCTGGGGGAAATTTTTTGTGTTTTCTTGGTATTTTCTCTCCTAATTTCAAGTTTTTATTTTTTTAACGTTACCTGAGGTATGTTATAAACTAGATTGGTAAGTTTAGGAACAAGTACTATCAAAAATACTTTTTATGTAGAAAACTACCCATTAAGAACATGCATTTAGAAATTCAGCTACATCGTGTCAAGATTTTCGCTTACCTTCAGTGACACTGACTGAATAAAGTTTTAACTCACATAAAAGTAGAAAACTATCAATCAAAGCTAACTGTGATACATTTTCCATAAAAATCCTCATCGGAAAATTTCAAATTCGTAAAATAACAATGAAACACTGCATAGACACACTAGAGATTTAATATTAATATTCAGTAATGGAATATAACCTCTGTCTGTAGATTTTGAAAAATAGAAAAATTGGATATCTTATATCCTAAAATTAATTAAAACACGGATTAAGTATGCTAATTGCCATCAAATTGTCTTTACTTGAAAGTTTTTCTTTTATAACTTTTATTTGAATATTGTTTCCAGAATATGGCCACCATGGCTGACTAAAATATAGTCCATTCGCTTAGATATCACTGTTTGCATCATTTGGGGACATATATCGATAATAAAGCGACCAATTTGTCAATCGTCTCTGGTTTATCTGCGTAGATTACCGATTTCACATACTATAGAAAAGAGTACAGCAGTATTAAATCGTACGACCTTTCACAGGTCCAAAACACTAAATTATCTGTTCATCAAATATTGTCTTCAATAAGTCGATTCTGCCAGTGCTTTCTGATTTGATGTTGGATCATTTTCTTGAAATCATAGCTGCCTTACATCCGAAAAATTATTGACCATGGCTCGAGGGTTGCAAAATCTAGTAATTTCCCCTGAGTCTTGGGATTTTTAGAGGTCCGAGAATAGATAAAATTTTACTTAGAAAACATACAGAATACAGATTTACATTTAGACATGTTCTTTTATTATACAGACACTTTATTTGGGCGTCCAAGAACGGTTCTAGAACCTCGCAGTGAAGATGTATATTTGCATTTTTTTACTGTGCACGATTTTGTAGTCCTAGAATAGTTATTCGACGTCAGATGACACTGTTATCGCTATAAACGAACACACCCACCTGTTCTGAATTTCTAGGGAGGTGTGAAGATTTCTTCTAGCAAACCGACATCTTTTTTGAAAAAGTAAACAGATATGATATCACCGGCCCATTAAGCACACACCAAACATTTTTTCTAGATTGCTTAAAGAACATCTTCAACCCAGTTTTGCTTATTATAAGCTGACCAATCCAAAAAAGTTAAATCATTAAAAACACTTCTAATAAAAAAGTCGAATCAATGACCATGTTGGCTTAGGTCCGTTCACTAAATGTACGCCATGCTCGGTGATTATGAGGCTTCAATTAATGCACGAGTTGGCTTTCGTAAACCAAGAAATCAGAAATTTCTGCAAAATCTTAAATAAAATAGATGGACTTCCATGCAGGGGCGGCTCGTGATAGTACAAGATGGTGAGGCACACTACACTTAAGGAAAATTATTATTATTATGGTTAGCTTCTCTTTGCTCCAGTCATACCCGGCTGGAATAGGTCGTTTTACGACTTTAACTATATATAATTTATCTTAATATGAATGACTTGAAAAATTCTGCTGATTGACTAAAAAATTTACGAGATCACAAGTATTACGAATATTTACATTTACCTGGGAAAGTTGTGACGAAGTGCTCGGTGCTAAATCCATTTTTCACTAAAACCGAAAATCCTGCAGACAAAAACAAACCCACCAAAATTATTAAAAAAACAATTAGAATTGCACTGCACTTATTATATAACATGTAATCTTACTGTTTTTTTAATGAAAAACAACACGAGATACGTCAAACGTGATCCTGCCGCACAAAGAGGTCAACAGGAAGTAATTTAACTACTACTTACTCTTACTACAACAATTTTGCAGAAATGTTCCAAAATGTACCAATGTTGCCAATCTGGTAAATGCATAGAAAAAAAATATTTTTTGTTAAATCGGAAAACAATAGAACAATATGTATAGTACCATCTACTAAAGGAAAATACTCTACTACAACATAACAATGTTGTTACAATTTTCAAATAAAAATCTATGTTTTATTTAAAATGTACTTTTATACCCCGAGGGAAAAAATGTAGCGAATTGGGTACCTTTGTACCCAAACGGCAACGCTGCTAATTAAAAGAACTACACCAAACCAGAGCGGCATGCCTCTCTTGTTCGGTGAAATCGTGGGCAGAAAATAAATAAATCATGTTGAATTTCGCTAGATAATAATGGAAGTTCCATGGTTAGATATTCCATTGTTATATATGATGGCAGATGGACTCATTCGATTCTTCCCCTTTGCTATGATCTACAGCAGGAACAGCTTCTTGGTTTGGTAAGTCTTCTAGGAATATGTGGATTATCATTTAAAATAAACTTAGTGCACAAACGATGAGACATTATGTCGACCATAAAACGGGCGCAATGCACTAGGCGTTTTAAGAACGGATCCATGGTTTTCGAAGTAAAAATTCGCAATTTGTAAGCAGTTCAGAAGTTAATCTAGAGGAACACAAACCAGCTAAGATTTGAAAAAATGTCTGCCATAAGAAACAGTATTGCCAACTCTAAGTTGAAAAAAAATATGCGTTTCGTTTGTTTTTTAATGGAAACATTAGGTATAAGAACTTTATTTTAATTACTCTCTATAATTTTCTTACATACAAATCAAATACAATAACTTTTTCTGTGCCTTGCTTTGATGGTCTCTAAATATCTTCAAATATTTTCACTAAACTGCCCAAAACGCCGGTTATGCAAAAGTATTTGCAGTTCATTACTTTATTAGAATTATAAAATGATTTGAAGCTAGTTTCTTGAGTAATTACTATTTAAATGGGAATAAGCCACAATTAAAGGTTAAAGTACGTTTATTGACGTTTCAATTTCGACTTCGGAAATCGTTCTCAAAATACAATTAATAATGTTTGTATTTTGAGAACGATTTCCGAAGTGGAAACTGAAACGTCAATAAACGTACTTTAATTGTGGCTTATTCCCATTTAAATAGTAATTACTATAAAATGATTTATATAAAATGTATGCAAAAAACTACCCATATCTCGTCGATTTATACGTAATTGCTAGGTCTCTTATCTCAAAGGTACCTGTAGTACTAAATGAATTTGTCTCAGCCGTCGGTATATGAAGATATGCATTTCTAATCTTGTCTTTTGCAGGCGTATATGATGAGGAAAAATCCCAAAATATGTATAAAATGGTGCTGAATGTACTAGATAGGAATATTTATATTTGGTAGATACCAATTTAGGTTCTTATATTTTTTGTAAGACAAAAAAGATATAAAAAGTTTGGTATAATTATGTTATCAGTTTGTCCTCTTTAATATATACTAACTATTAGCCAGAAACTGAGATTTTGACATAAACTCTCTACGTTATATATTTTTGTACTATATTTCTTCCTAAAGATATATGTTTACACCGAAATTTTGTATATATTATTCAAATATTGAGGTATTTGTTTTAAAATATGTAATACTGTAATTTTTAAATATACTGTGTCTTTATTATTTGTGTTTTATTATATCCATCCTTATCTCATTTCCCCTATTCTGCACCATAGTAATGGTAAAGTTGATAAATTATTATCACTACAGCTGTTTCGGCTGATTGCCTTTCTCAAGTGATCTGTTTTTGGCATGGGTTTACACTTTATAGTCTCTAATGAAATAGGTTGAGGAGGGGAGAACTGTTTGTCTCAAGCTGGTCATTCAGAATTATATCTGTGTTTTTTAATTTGTTGATTTCCATAGATTCTAACAAAGATAGCTTAAGGCCTTTATTTTGAATGTGAAGAATTTTAAATTCGTCATTAAAAGAATGATTATTATCTAGAAGGTGAAGTGCGTATGTAGAATCTGTTTTTCTATTATTGAAAGCCCTTTTATGTTCTGCTATTCGTTTATTAAAATTTCTACCAGTTTGACCAATGTAAGTTTTTGGGCAGTCGCCACATTTAAGTTTGTACACACCACTGTGTAAGTGTTTTTTATGTTGGCTCTTGTTGTTTTTAATATATTTGCCTCGGTAGAGATACGTAGACGACGTACACGATGTAGATATTTCACAGGAACTAACAGGCAACTCGACCAATTTTTATCGTATATTAATTCACTTCATAGTCATATTGAATTTACAATAGAAACAGAACAAAATCAATCCATAAATTTTTTAGATTTAAAAATTATCAGACTTAAAAACAAACATGACTTCTCCATATTTCATAAACCTACCCATACTGACACGACTATTCACAATTCATCATCCCATCCCACACAACATAAACTGGCAGCCTATCATAGTATGTTACATAGATTAACAGAAATTCCTATGTCAAAATACAATTTTGAGACAGAATTAAATATCATTAAGCAAATAGCAGTAAACAATGGATACAACGAACAAACAATTAATAAAATGTTAAATCAAAAACTACACAAGATAGCCCTGAACTTAATATTTCCACCACCAGAGAAAAAACCCAGTACCTTCTGCTCGATTACATATACAGGCAAAATATCAACAAAAATAGCCAAACACATAAAAAAGAAAGGAATAACACCAGCTTTCAGAACAAATAACAACCTAGGTAAATATATTAAAAACAACAAGAGCCAACATAAAAAACACTTACACAGTGGTGTGTACAAACTTAAATGTGGCGATTGCGCAAAAACTTACAATGGTCAAACTGGTAGAAATTTTAATAAACGATTAGCAGAACATAAAAGAGCTTTCAATAATACAAAAACAGATTCTACATACGCACTTCACCTTCTAGATCATAATCATTCTTTTAATGACGAATTTAAAATTCCTCACATTCAAAATAAAGGCCTTAAGCTATCTTTGTTAGAATCTATGGAAATCAACAAATTAAAAAACACAGATATAATTCTGAATGACCAGCTTGAGACAAACAGTTCTCCCCTCCTCAACCTATTTCATTAGAGACTATAAAGTGTAAACCCATGCCAAAAACAGATCACTTGAGAAAGGCAATCAGCCGAAACAGCTGTAGTGATAATAATTTTAAATAAATTTTGTGGAAGTGTTGAAAACAAAAGTTTTCAGTGTTTTATTGTTAGAATGGTAAAGTTCTTTACAGACATTTCGCCTAAACAAACTATATCACCTTTGTCTGTCTGTAGTAGTGAGAGTCTAGATTCTGAACACTACCTTGTAAGAGCAAAACTCAGAGCATGTTTATCTAATGCTAATAGAGGTAAAGGAAATATAATACTGAGTTACTAAAATCTGAATGTGGGGCAAGTGGAAACCATGTCACATGATTGAAATTTTTTATTAGAAAAAAGTTCTTTAAAGTTTTTTACGTTTTAAAACCGCATTCGTATTAGAAAATGGTGAAGTCTTACCTGTCGGTAACCTAATAGAATGGATATAAAACTAAATTTTTTAGAAGGCCTTAAACAGAAATTATTGATTTTCTACGTTCCTCTTACCCCGGTGTATCTCATAGTTTAATTTACCAAACGCTGCCCAGGCTAATCATATGCTACGTGGGAGCTCACATATCTGGTTATCTCTGCCCAACCAAATTTCATGCCCTAGGTACTTATATGATGCACAATATCTCTTCCATCTACAGCAATATTTCGATTTAGCACCAGATTAGTCATTATTTGCGTCTTGTTCATATTAATATTTAGTCCGACCTGCAAGGAAGCGTGATATAATTTTTCAAACATTATTGCATCATCCATACGATCGGCTATAAGGACGAAGTCATCTGCAAATATCAAATGATTGTTGATATCATACTCGTTCAGATGTGCCTTCTTACAAGTATGTTCTAAAAGCGTCGTGAATAGCGTTGGAGAGACAGTGTCTTCTTGCCGTACTCCTCGATATATACAGAAATTATTTGTTTCTTGTTCAGATAGTCTTACGCTAGTTGTGGCATTTTGGTAGATATATTTGAGTATGTTAGTGTAGTAATGGTCTATTCGGCATTCTGTCAATGCTTTTAACATTTCTGATGGCTTATGGTATCGAATGCTTTCTCGTAGTAGACAAATATCAGTACCGATGGTTTGTTGTATTCTGCAGACTTCTCTATCAGGTTCTTTATTACTAGTAAGTGGTCATTAGTGCTGTACCCCGACCTAAATCCAACTTTGAAGTCGTCAAACAATTGAAGTACCTGGGAGCGATCATAACATGTGAAAATAAATATGAAAAGGACGTGGCAACCAGGATCATTGCAGGAAACAGGGCATATTACTCATTAATGACCGTACTTAAATCAAAAATACTCTCAATACCAGCAAAACTAAGAGTGTACAAGACAATAATTCGTCCCACAATAAAGTATGGTAGCGAGACATGGACTCTGAACCAGCGGGAAACGACAAAATTACTGGTACTGGAAAGAAAGATACTGCAGACTATCTATGGGCCTTACAGACAAGAGACAACAGGAGAATGGAGAAGAAGACACAATGATGAACTCGTCAGTATATGGAGATGAAAACATAGTACGCTACATTAAAGCCAACCGAATAAGATGGGTGGGCCACGTACTAAGATCGAGTGATGAAAGACTACTGAACGCCACATTCTGGGAAAGGCCCGATGGCAGAAGGTCAGTTAGTCACCCAAGAAAGAGATGGAAGGACGCAGTAGCCAGTAATCTACGCAAAATGGGAATACAGCAATGGGAAATAGCTGCTCAGGACCGACAACAATAGAGACAAGTAGTAAACGCAGCCAAGACACATAGAGTTGTAGAGCAAAATGATGATGATGATGATGGCCATACTTACCCATTGTTACTTCGGCATCATCTTGTTTAAACCCCATTTTCGCATGTTTCTAGGTCCGCATAAAAATTTTCAATTTCTTTATCTGAGAGGGTAGTTGTTGGAGCATATGTCTGGATTACCTTAAGGTTACCTATATCTTGCATTTTAGTTTCCCCTTTCATGGAAAATAACTTTTGAGGTTTTAAGCCACTAAAACGCCACGCTTGGCTAGTGCGGGTTGGTTTGGAAGTGGGGTGAGGAAAAGGTGGAGATGGAGAAAAGGTAATTTTAAATGAATCGTTATACAAAATCTACGTATAGATAAGAACACTAGACTAAATGTAAAGAAACTATGTTTACACACAGCGGCTAAAAGCATTTTAAAATCTAACAAGGCCAGAAAAAACGGAGATTGGTTCAACGAAGACCATAGATCTAAACGCCAACAACACCAATGCAGAACGAAATTAACTCTAACACAAGATTATGAAACCCTTTGACAAGAAGAAAAAAGAGTGTTTAGAAGGATCAGTATGAAAACATTCTAAACAAGATTGTTATCCACCATAACTGAAAAGACTCACTCTCATCCAGCCTTGTATTTCTTTCAGTTATGCAGATATGCTTTTTAGTTAAAGATGGGACCATTCTGGCCAGTTATGATCATTTTTATGGTCTTCTACGCCATATTTGTATGTATATTTTTAGAAAATTTACTACATATTTCACAGAAGTGCTTTCGTTATCATTAGGGGACTTCAGAGCAAAAGAAAACATTGTTCATTAATTATTTATTCTTTAAATGTTATTATAAATTAACAATATAAACAGATGTGGGGATGAAAACTGGTACGTTTTTACAAATAATATTAAAAACTGTATAAAAATTATATCAAAAATTGCTAAATCTACATTAAAAGCTATAAATAACACATTAATTTACACGCCCATAATCCCTCAATCTATCAATAATATCTAAAATTTCCCACCTCATAGAATTGACCTTTTCGTGAGTTAGTTTAGGACAACCTGTAAGTCTTCCATAGTGGCCAGCATAACTAGCAAGCTGCTCAGCATTGCACAGTAGATGTACTCCACAGTCATATCCATTGGTCTGCTGAAGACAAGGCACATTATGAACTTTTTCCTGGATTGGAAGTGAAAAATATTTCAGAATTTTTTCTCCTAGATCTAAAGCTTGGCCATAATTGCAGCCTTGGGAAGAATCATAGTGGAATACCACTCTTTCAGGTCTTGAAAACACTGAAAAATAAATAAAAAAAAATATATGTAGAAACATAAGAAAATAATAAACTTTCTAGGGAATGATCGTATTAAGATTAAATAAAAGCAGACAACCTATCTACATTTTAATTACTTGTAGATTCTAAATTTTTCAGATATTTTACTTCCTATTAGTACTTCCCCTTTTACTTTTCTGTTTCATATTTTATAAAATTACTTCAAATATTCCCTTATTTTATTAAACATACCTAAAAGACTCCAGTGAGATCCTCCAGAAGAGTCAATCATTTCATTGTCATTTAATGCAAAGAAAATAAAGTCCCTCTGGGTAGAATCTATTAGTGGTTCTAGAAATACCTTGATTTCGCTTTGAGGAGATACCTTTATGCATTGCGTTACTTCGGGGGAAACAAACAACAGATGTGAACAGCCTTTAAATAAATCTGATTCTAAATATTCGAAATAAAATGAAATGATCGTGTCATTTAACCAGAAAGGACCTTTTAGGAGTTCCACGTCAGATGTTCTCAATAAGCTCTCTTTGTAGCTTAAAACGATATTATCAGTCATTTCACCAAATATGGAAATCTCATTTTACTGGAAGTTTTAATGTTATTATTGAATTAAAAAAAAGAGAGGTTATGTACAATATTCTTCTTCTCTTTCCTTGTTTTGACTATACCCCGCAGGATAAAAAAAAAGAATTTTGATTTCTAATTTTTACAGTAAAATTCACAACATACATTTGCTGTGATTGGTCGTTACCGACATATGATTTGTGAGGTTATGTGTCTTATATTGGCGGATGGCGGTTTTATTTAACTTTAACACCAAGCACACAAAATTTTTTTTCTCTGTTTGACGCCGGTTTTATTTTTTATTCCAATTCCAAGCTTACATAAATAATTTCAATTTAAAACTTTTTCATTTTAAGAATCTGTTCGTTAGAACACCATATTTTAATTATCCAAGTCTTTGTTTTAACAAGAAATTATGGATTCCTGTATTCAATCTACTTCAACAAGCTCTGAAATTCTCTCAGGGGCCTGCCACCTTTGCAGCAAAACATTTAAAAATGTCGAATTACGAAATCGTCACATCAAGAGAATGCATAAAATAGATATGTCCAAGAAGAAAATGAATCATATAGTTTGTCCGTTCTGTGAGCAAGAAAGTAATTGTGAAAGTCATCAGAAGTTACGAAAACACCTCAAAGACCACCACCGGGTGAGTATTGAACTAATAACTTTTGAATTTTCTAGTAAACAAGAATATGATACATGGAAAGATATGCTGAAAATTGAGACACGTTATACAATGAGTAGAGTGATTAAGAGAAATGAACAAAAGACATTATACTATGAGTGTAACAGAAGTAACATCAAAGGTAGGTGCAATACTTTGTTACTTGTAATAATTAAAACTTATACTTGTCTATCTTTAGGATATAAGCCCAACCATAAAATTAGGACAGAGAAATCTGGTGGATCAATTAAAATTAAAGGAGTGTGCCCTTCCAGGCTGGTCTGTACACTGATAGATCAAGGACAAGTTTCTGTCAGTTATTGGATAACACATGCTGGACATAAAGATGAATTAAGAACCATGCATCTCTCAAAAGCACAAGAAAAAACGATTGTAGAGAAGTTAATGTCTGGGGTATCACCCAGCAGAATTTTAGATGATTCAAGAAAATTGGAAACACCTAAACTAGAAAGACTATTAACAAGTAAAGATATCACAAATTTGTGCAGGAAGTATAATATACACAAAAAACGGGATCAAAATGATAAGGTAGCAACAGCCTTAGAGGTTCAGGAATGGAATGCTAACAACAAGAATTATGCTTTCTTATTCAAGAAAGAAGGTAAACACCAAAAATATTTTTAATACCTCCAACTATTATAATTAATCTTGTGTGGCTCATATAACAATCCTTTTTATACCAGCAATAAACATTTTTAAATAAAATAACTGCTGTTTGTAGTTACTGGCCTTTTACATAGCCAATTTTATTGTGGAGGTGGTGATAGTTTATAGGTCAAATTTACTGCTTTGTTACCTTTGCCTCCCTCATGTAATAAATCTCACACTTGTCAAAATCAACAACTTTCACCCTTTAACTAACTATAGAGTTTTAAGTTACTTTCTTTTTATCATCATCATTGATACAACCTTTTTTCGTTTTTGGCCTGTTTAAGAATATGAATTTGTCAGAAAGAAGCTGGAACAAAGAAATGTGATCCAGGAAAATACCATCCAACAACGTCTTCAAGACATACAACACTGGAAAAATGTATTGGACAGCTTAGTTGACTTAGATGATGAAAGTTATACAGAATTAAAAGACACAATCATAAAAAAATTTATGAGAGATGTTGAGGAAGCAAAGCATAAGGCGAAGGAAAAATTTCAGGAAGCCACTAAGGATATTACAAAGAAGCGAAAAATAGAAAAGCAGGAATATTTTTCTTCCAATAAAAAAAGAAACTGATTAAAAATTAAATTTGAACAATTCTTGTAGCTCACATGTATTTTTTGTTTTTGTATCTATTGAATTTTTATTATAGTTTTATAGGCTCATTTACAAGAAAGTTAGTTAATTTAACATTATATGTTTACCTGATTAGTAAAATAGTAAAATTTCATAAAATATATGTAAGCATTCTTAAGTTAGGTCTGAATTTTAAATCATGTTAAGTAATGATGTTATTTGTAGATTTTTATATTAGAGTTGTATTTTGAAATCGGGATGTACTAGGTCCTAGGCGAGGTTTAGAGAGGTTTTACTTTCGCCATTGCACCAATAAGGCCCCCCTCAAAGAATAAATTTTAAACATAGCTATTTAGTGTTTTATTTGATTTGCAATAGTTATTTCCAGTACGTATTTGCTTAATTTTGTTCAGAAAATTTTTCACCTCAATAAATTCAAAATATGTTTTTATTGTACATTGTAAAGATATATTTTGCCTACCATAGGGGTATTACTATTAGGGGTAGAAGATGGGGGATAGAAATTCTTGGGGCGAAGATAGGGTAAGCAAAATAAACGCTACTTGTGCGAATGGGCACTCAGGGGTTAGTTGGAGAGCTGGGGTCGTGGATAAGTAAAAGACAAAGGGGTTTGGATTGGGGCAACTACAGAAAAATGAAATAAAGGGTCATAAATTTCTTGGGACAAACAGAATGAAAATAAATCGGAAACACCTCAAGAAATTTAATATAGGGTGCCACTTGAGGTGCCTAATTATACCTATTACAACCAGCTAGTTGTAATTGGAGATATAATTATTAAACATAAAAAAAATATATCTTTTCCAAATGGAAACTCAAAAAAAGGGTTAGTTAAAAAAATAAACAAATGTTAAGAAACAAAGTTTAACATTTATTTTTGTGTCACCACAAACAGTTACAAAACATAGAGAACACAAGAATGCTCAAAAAAAGACAATACAAAAATATAAGAACAATAGCTGCAAAATACAAAAAAAACTTACATGTGTCATCTGTTTACAATTTCCAGGAGTTGAAGATACTACAAAAACTTACAAAATTTACATGTAAGCTAACCTTTCTTTTAAAGAAAACAAAACAAATCAAAAATTCTAAAACGGCTGTCATAAATTAACATTAAATTTAAAAAAACTGAACAAATAAATTGACAGGTAAAGTCAAACCATAAAATTTACTACTTTAAATATTACAAAATCTTTTTTGTATGAAAGTAATTATTACTTTTTTTAAAAAATGTCTGCTTAACTTTAAATTTACACAAAAAAATGTTACCTTGATTTCACTATTTCGCACATAACTCTGAAACTTGTTACATCTCTGGACTGAAACTGCAAGAACGAAACTCTGGAACAAAGGGAAACCATTTCCATAATCTGGAACGAAAATCTGACGTGGATGGAGTTGCATCCTGGACACGAACACACGAACAAAAGGGACTGGATCTCACACTGCAAATTGGATCGACCATTTGAGGCTGAAGCCGGCACTGAGCACAAAACTTATGACTCGGCCTCTTAAACAACCGGAACAGGTGGAATTAGATGATTAACTGCTACTAAAATTGATTTCCATAACGTAAGACGAAGATTTCCCTGAAAAGGGACAAAAACAGAAAACTACAAATTCAAATTGAATTTGGACATGACGTTGGAGATCAGATCACCGCTCTTCACCGCGGCTCCAACGAAAGTGACGAAATTATCTTTAAAAATTGCTCGCATAAGTTAGAACAAACAAAGCACTTAGTGTATAAACTAAACACAACGGAAATTAAGACGTAAATTAATTTGAAAACGCAATATCGGGCGGTTTGAACAAAGAAATATCGAAGAATTTGCGCCTGTGACATAAAAAACAATAAAATGATTCATTATCGACGGCGGCGGCCTAAAACGAACGAAGGATTATATTGGTTATAAATTGAAGGATACGAACTAAGAAACATTGAAAAAATTCTTCGTTATTATAATGCATATATAAGGGGATTTCAATTAACACATATACGAGGGGATTCCAATAAATTTCAAATGCTACAACATTTATGGTGAAATCTAATACAATTTAGTGCAACTTTCTAGAAATAAAAGTCAATGTCAATTTGGATATATTTATATATATATATATATATATATATATATATATATATATATATATATATATATATATATATATATATTGCAATTTTTATTATAAAACAGCTAATGGAAAAATTTAAAGTGAAACGGAAAGACTTTACATACATAATTTTTATTAAACTTGAGATGGCATATGCCTACAAAAAAAATTAAAACAATAATACCTAGATATTTAATAAAAAAAAAACAGCACCAGGATATCATACACAGTCAGCTTATTCCTAAAATATGTAATACTAATACCCAAGTTTTATTTTAATAAACATGAAATCTGCCAAAATTTAAATTAATGTACGCTTACCGATCAATCACAGCAAATGTACCTTGTTATTTTCAGTGTAGGAAAATTAAAGACATTTCAAATAAAACTGTAATCCATTTCACTTCTTTCTTCACTTTCCATTTACTTTGCCTGAAATGGATGACAACGCCCAAGAGCCACCCCCACTGGAGAAGAAATTAGAGAAGCCGTTTCAAAACTGAAAAATAACAAAGCTCCCGGTTTGGACAATCTTCCTGCGGAACTCTTTAAGAATGGTGGTAACGCCCTTATTAAACACATGCATAAATTAGTAACCAAAGACAACAATTTCAGCGAAGAAATTAAAAGAAGAATAGTGCTTGCCAATAAGTGCTATTATGGATTGAGGAAACATATGGCCCCAAAACTACTCAGAAAAATTAAAGTTACCATATATAAAACACTAATAAGGCCAGTGTTAACATACGGGTCAGAAACGTGGTCACTTACACAGAACGACCAAGAATTGCTTAAACGTTTCGAGAGAAAAATTCTAAGGAAAATATATGGAGGAATCCAAGAACAGGGTTTGTGGCGTAGGCGCTACAACTTTGAGTTATATAGAAGTTTTGGGGAACCTCACGTTGTAAAATGTAGTAAATTAGCACGCCTTCGATGGATAGGACATGTAATTAGGTGAAATGAAGATGCAACGATCAGAAAAATTTTCGACCGAAGAGGACCAGTGGGAAGACGAGCCAGAGGAAGACCAAAACTTAGGTATCAAGATAACATAGAGGATGATCTAAAATCCATCGAAGTTAAAGCATGGAGAAGAGTTGCCAGAGACAGGGGCGAATCGAAGATTGTTCTGAAGAAGGCTTTGGCTCATAATGGCGAGCTGTAATGCCACTGATGATGAAATAAAACTGTAATAAGTCTGCTTAATCCTAAAATACGAATATTATCCTCTTCTTACCAATACCCCATTTTCAGTTCAATAAACATTAAACCCGCATAATTTTAAATTAAGACACCCACCCACCAATCACAGCAAATGTATGTTGTGAATTTTACTGTGGTTTCGTCTAGTATCCAATACTAAGCCAATTCCTTTACGCTCAGCTCGGTACTTAACACAATTTTTGTCTAAATCCATAACTTTTTTATATTAACTCGGCCACGTCGTGTAGCATGTGGTTCTTTACTACGAATTACTGTCATACACTGACAGAACCCATGGTTGCCATGAAAATAACGTTTTTGCAAATGTTAAAAGATGAAGAAGCTCACATTTCAATAAACAAACACAAAATCTTTATAAACATTTTATTTTGAGATAAAAACCTAAAAAGAAAAGGCTTTCTGGTATAAGTTACTAACAAATTATAACAATAAGTAATTATCACAATATATCTTAAAACTACCTAATAATAAGTACATACAACAAAATAAACACTATCGTTCTGGTAGCACCCACAATAGCATTCGATATACTAGTGTGGGTACCACTAGAAATGTAGTTTAAAATATGAAAGTTTTGTTTTCACCAATATACACAAATAATACTTTTCCTTTTTGATTTTTTCAGATCAGTAAAGTATTCAAATCTTTATTTAGAATTAATTCATCCGTTAACTCGAACCGTGGAAAAAGGAAATTTTTATTCATTCAAAAAATCACAAAATATTTCTATTTGATACATCTATGTGTTATTTCCTCGTAAATCCATTGCACGTAATTCAATATTGACGTAATTTTTTCACAACGTTACCGTATATCTAAGAGGAAATACTGAATAAAGAGCATCTTTTGGACTGTGTCCATCACAGTGTACTCTCAACGACCTATGACCTTAGTAATTCAACGGTAATAGATTTAGTTCAGTATTGGGCGAAAAAGATATATCTAAATATCCGGATCCTGATCTGGTTTGACAGTTATTATAGGTCTTTTGAAACGAAAAAACAAAGATAAAAGAAAATAGTGGTTGAGTTTACCGAAAGTACAAGCTGAATATAGTCGCAAATGTCAAAAATATTTCGGTTTGGCAGTGTTGGCATGTTTTTATAATGCATATGTTGTATGCTTCAAATATAAAGAGATAAAGCTTTTAAAAAGTACATTTTGATTATACTATTTTATGAATTCTGCAATTTTTAATTTATATGAAGTAATAACGAGTAAATATTTGTGTCTTTCGAGATTAATTGTAAACATCTGTTGTAAGTAATCTGGCTACTGCTAATTTGACGATTGCCAAATCTATCCCCTAATCTATCAAAGGGTAATTGCTAAAAAAATTTCTATTAATTAACTGCAATGAATCTACAAAGAAACAATTATTTACTCATTCTTGTTTTATATAAATCAAAAATTGCAGAATTCATAACATAGTATAAACAAAATGTACTTTTCTAAAGCTTTATCTTTTTATATTTGAAGCATACAGCATCAACATTATAAAAACATGCCAACACAGCTATACCGAAATTTGTTGTTCCATATTTGACATTTGCGGCTATAATCAGCTTGTACTTTCGGTAAACTCAACCGAAAATAGTTCTAAGGGTCAAACGGAGCAAGTCTATCCAGTCAAATATAACTTTACCATAATTGAATTAAATAATGCCTTAGGTTCAACAAAAAATACATCTCCGAAATCAATAAAGTATTCACGAATCAACAAACAAGTATCGCAGTGTTTACCAACATTACTAAAGCTTATGATACGGTATGGACACAAGATTCTTGAAAATCTACAACACTTTTATTAGCAAAAGAATGTAATATAGTGTTCATCTAGATAACGATATAATTATCATCTAAAAGGTTGAATAAGAATGGAATTCCATAAGAGTCAACGATAAGTTGCAATTTTATTTTTAATAACTACTAATGACCTACTAAAAAACAATTCAAAAATTGTTAAAGGGAGATTGTATGCAAACGACTTGGTACTTTATAAAAAGAGAAAACTATCCTACCAGTTCAAAAACATATAACAGAGCTTAAATAATGTAGAGAATTGGTCAGAGTCAAACGGATTAAAATTTTCGGAGTCTAAAACGAAGTGCATGTTGTTTTCAAGAAAACAATCTAAGAATGTTTTTCGACAAAGGACTTCCAT
Organism: Diabrotica undecimpunctata; assembly: GCF_040954645.1. Taxonomy (NCBI): domain Eukaryota; kingdom Metazoa; phylum Arthropoda; class Insecta; order Coleoptera; family Chrysomelidae; genus Diabrotica; species Diabrotica undecimpunctata. The sequence continues at coordinate 9,293,306 of NC_092803.1, read as the reverse complement.
GAAAAATCATATTCAATATGTAAAAAGGAATTATCAACCTGATTAGAATTTAGTAACAACAATAGCCAGCTACAATTGGGGAACAGATTCTATATCATTATGAAACATATACAAATCACTTCTTCTTCTTCTTTCAGTACCCTGTCCGATTATCGAACGTTGGCGATCATATTGGCAATAATAACTTTGTTTACGGCGATCTTACCCTGTATTATGAGGTGTAGAAGGTTATACCTCTCTGGATGTCTCATTACATGACCGAAATATTGTAACTTTCGAATTTTTATCGTATATACATCAGCAAACCAAATAATCAGATAATTCAAATACCGCATTAAGAGTTACATTTTTCTAGCGTTTTTCGAATCGCATGTAGAAAGTCTCCAATATCTAACAAGACATCTTATGCTATAACAGTTCTCTCAAATTCAAATAATCCTGTCATACATAATTTGACAGTACCTAAATACGTTATCAATTCAACTACCATCAATCTTACTCTCATTTAATTTTAAGACACCTCCACCTTGGATAATACTTCTTCATTATATTAATCTCAATCTGTCTGGTTTGAAAATGAAACAAACCATACCAGTATACTACAGTCCTTCCTCTCAATAATAACGTATGGTCCTAAAGTTTTGGGAAAAATTTCACCTGGTTTGATTGAGAAGCAAAATGCATTTAACAAAGAAGGCCATGGAATTGAAATGTCATCAGTTATTGACATTTAATAAATAAAGCAGAATATTTTGGTTTCTGCTTTGCAAAATGTCTTATAAAATTGATATTCTTCGAGGTGTTTATAATATGGTTGGGCAAATGTCAAAACGAGATATTATTAATATTTATCGAGATCAAAACATAAGCAAATCGACAATTTATCGCACAATCAGAGAATGTGAAGAAGGGTAATTTCATCAGGTACATTTTCGTAATCGTTCGTGTAAAACCCATCGTTACCCTTCATCTCAGAGTTGGACAAAGTAAAATATTTTTCATCGTCCATCACGATCAACTTGTTGACGAAATGCACTTGCCTTAACGCGCGGTAACATCTCGGAATTCTCTCTAATTGATCCTCTGTGTATTTTGGAGCTTTCCTTCTTTTCCGGTAGATAATATTGTTACTCGATAGGATCCTGTATACTGTAGTCTTTCCAACATGAAATCTTCTGGCCAGTTTTCGCTGTGAGACCCCAATTTTGTTCTTAGCTGCTTCAATCAGTCTTGCCTCTCTTATATGGTTCAAAATCCGCGGTCGGCCACTTTTACGCAAGTTAACACATAGTATCCCTTGTTCACATTCTCTGATTGTGCGATAAATTGTCGATTTGCTTGTGTTTTGATCTCGATAAATATTAACAATATCTCGTTTCGACATTCGCCCAACCATATTATAAACACCTTGACGAATATCAACGTTATAAGACATTTTGCAGAGCACAAACCAAAATATTCTGCTTTGTTTATTAAATGTCAATAACTGATGACATTTCAATTCTATGTGGCCTTCTTTGTGAAATGCATTTTGCTTCTCAATGAGACCAGGTGAAATTTTTCCCAAAACTTTAGGACCATACGTTATAACATTATAAAGATTATTACTTCTTCTATTATTATGCAGACGCATCCAAAACTTGAGACAGCTTAGGAGCGGCCGTTATAGATTCTTCTTCTTCAACACGGGTCTCCTCCATTCTGCTTATGTGATTATTCCATTCTTTTTTTCTATTTTGTGTCTATTCATTTATACACTGTACGTTACATTTTCTTCTAATGTCTTCACTTCTCTTTCGATCTATCAGCGTATTTCCTGTAATTCTTCTCAGTTCTCTCATCTCTGCCGTTTCCAGTAACCTTTGCTTTGTGGCTGTACCGGGTCTTGTTTCTGAGGCATATGTCAGTATTGGCCTTACACTGGCTTTATAAATTCTTGACTTCATCTCAGTGTTGTGTCTGTTTCGCCATATAGTGTTAAGATGTCCTGCCAGTCTATTTGCTTTTTGTAGTTGATCTCTCACTTCTTTGTCCAGGTCTCCATAGCTAGACAGTGTAATTCTCAGGCATTTTATTTCCATTACTTGTTCAATACTGATGCCATCAATTTCTATTTTACATCTGGTTGGTCCTTTGCTGACTACTATTGTTTTAGTTTTCAATGATGAGATTGTCAAATTCTTTTGCTCTTATGTTTGTCATAAACGCTTTCTTTAGGTGAATCAGACTCTGAAATGCTGGTCTACTATTCTAGTGATTTCTCAGTAATTTGCTTTATAATAAATAGCATCTGTACACGATCTTCTCCTACGAAAACCATGTTGTTCATCTGCTAAACTTATCTTCTGATTTATTAGGACTTTAGCGTAGTAAATAGATTCTGATCAACATCACAAATTCAAATTAGCACCATTCAATACTGCTCACACGGCCGAGATTTGTGCCATTCTACAAGCACTGATAATTCAAAGAACAACTATAGTAAGGCAGTAGTTATCACTTCTTTAAGCTCCATTCTGACAATTCAACAGCTGTATCCAAAACATCCAATTGACTCCGTTGTGAAAACTGAATTAGATATGTTACACCAAGAAAACACGGACATCGTAATACTTTGGGTCCCATCACATGTAGGTATTAGAGGAAACGAAGAATCAGATTCCTGTGTTAGAGATGCAGCAAACAACGAAAAGTCAACAATAGTGAGTAAAGTGATTGTTAGTGACATTAAAACAGTGACTAAATCCAAAAACCAGTGTAAGTGGCGAAGTGAACGAGATAACTTCCAATCGAAATTAAACCATCTATAAAAACGTGAGGGAAGCAAAACACAATCATGACCAACCAAGTTAGAATTGATCGATTACGTTTAGGTCATACACGAATAACACATGCATATTTATATGACGGAAGGCAACCGGTATGTGATAGATGTAAGACAACTCTAAATGTAAAACACTTAAACTGTGCAAAATTTATGCAAGAAAAATCCCAGAATAATTTTTCCGACGATTTAAAGACATTATTAAACGAAAACTGTAACATAAACAATATTGTAAATTTCAGACTTACTGACACCATGGGAATGATCGCTGGAGTAATCAAATCTACACCAACACATTGGTTACCATTCCACCACCACATCTTCGCCGACTCAATCTGCTTAACAAAGAATATAACAAGATCCTTAGCAACACAGCGCTGCCGATTCATACCTATATAGAAGATGCAACCAAAAGTCGACTGCACTCCAGAAAATGCAGCCACACTTTGCATCACGGAGACACCTGAATTACTGTGAAAACTGTTAAAATTAGAAAGATTCAATATCTGGGTCATATAATGAGGGGCGAGAAGTACGTATTACTTAGGTTAATTATGCAAGGGAAGATACAAGGGGAGAGAAACCCAGGACGACGCAAAAAATCCTGGCTAAGAAATTTGAGAGAGTGGTTCGGTTGCAGCTCATTAGAATTATTCAGAAGCGCGGCCAATAAAATTAAAATAGCGATGATGATTTCCAAGCTCCGATAGGAGAAGGAACCTGAAGAAGAAGAAGATGTGTCGAAATGCATTCGCTAAATAAATAAATCCTACTTCGTTCTTCATTTTTAAGAAATAAATATTCCTTTTTAATTTGTAGAATCCTTTTCATGTTTACTATAGCTCATCAGTCTGCGCGCAGAAATAAAGGAGTCAGGCACCAGTGACGCTTTACTCAAATCATCGATCTATAAATATAAATTCTAGTTTAAGGATACTTAATTTATTAGTACATTTACGAAAACTAAACATTATTTGTTTATATTTTAAGGAAAATAATCGGCTTCCGGCGAAAACCTATCTGAAATAAATCGGCAGTTAACGTGTTAACCGAAATTTAATAATTTTTTATGATATGATTCTGAAATTATTTTCCGGTGAAATCTTTAATGGGAATTAATCTGACGTTTTGCATCGATTAATTCGCGACCAGAAGCCACATAGAAGTTTCTCGGGATTTCCCAGATAAACCTCTTCCACTGAAGATATTTAGAACTGTTTTAATTGGACCAGATTGTATATTGGTGAAAACACGTCTCAAATTACCAGGACTCAACAGAAAACATTATGAATCATTAATTGACTAGATTAATAAAATGCGCATTGTATATTGTTGTCTGTTGTTCAGCTACAAAAAGGGTTCTTGGCACTTTTTTCTACGATATGTTCTAGAAACCTAAAAAGCAACCTAAAATACCGTGCATGATATATTTTGTATATTAAATTGAAACGACTTTGAAAATATTGTTAAAAATGTGTTATATCAATTAAAATAACTTAAATTAGTTGATCAACCAATAAATACGAGGAATGGGCTATGATTCATTCATTTTCTCTTCGACCTTTTATAATTTTTCATGTGTGGGTTTCTTTTAACCACGTTTTCTATAATTCCACATTGCTTGTCCACAATTTTATTTCTTCTTATTTCCTACGTTTTCTATTCTTTTAACCCCACCACTTTCTTCTTCCTTCCACTAGTCTAATCAGAATATTTACCTCAGTCAAGACGTTTAGTTATTTTGAAGTTACGTGTGTGTTACAATAAATCTACTACTCCACAACATTCACTTCGATTTATTTCACATCGTCGACCGAGAAGTTCGGACATTTGAATTATATTCGAATTTATACACCTTTTTGTGTACATATTTTTATCCCAATAGAGTTTGTCTAATTTAACAGTTGCAAAAACATGGTACCTATTATACATACATACATGTATGTACGAGGCGTGTATTTTTAAGTAAGTACCGTTTTGAAATTAAAAAAAGACGTGCAAAGATATGGCAATAATTTTATTTTTACATGAAAGCCTGTACCTTAATCTACTTTTCTACATAATTTCCGTGAATATTGAGGCACTTGTCATAACGTGGCACCAGTTTTTCAATACCCTCCTGATAAAATTCTGCCGCCTGACTTGTTAACCACTGCATCACAAATGCTTTGACTTCGTTATCGTCTTGAAGACGCTGACCGCCCAGGTGTTTCTTCAAGTGCTGGAACAAATGGTAGTCGCTGGGCGCCAGATCAGGGCTGTATGGAGGATGATCTAGAGTTTCCCATTTAAATGATTTGATGAGATCTTTGGTCTGATTAGTCACATGTGGACGAGCATTGTTATGCAGCAAAACTATACCCTTACTCAACTTGCCACGTCTTTTGTTCTGGATTGCACGACGCAGATTTTTCAATGTCTCACAATAAGACGCTGCATTGATTGTCTCATTACGAGGCAGAAACTCCACTAGCAATACTCCTTTTTTGTCCCAAAAAACTGTGCACATGATTTTCCGGGCAGAAATTGTTTGCTTAAACTTCACTCTTTTGGGTGATGATGAATGTCGCCATTCCATGGATTGTTGTTTCGATTCTGGTGTGACGTAGGCAACCCACGTTTCGTCACCAGTAACAATTTGGTCTAAAAAAATCTTCACCTTCACTGTGGTACCGCTCAAGGAAAGTCAATGTACTGCCTAAAAGTTGGGTTTTGTGCAAATCCGTCAACATTTTTGGAACCCAACGTGAACACAATTTCCGGTAATTCAAGTTCTCGGTAACAATGCGATACAAAACACTACGAGAATACTGAGGAAAGCAGTCGAACAATTATGAAATTGTAAAGCGTCTGTTTTCTCTCACCTTTTCGTCCACTTTCTGCACCAAATTTTCATTAACGACCGAAGGACGCCCACTCCGTTCTTCATCATGCACATTTGTGCGGCCATCTTTAAATGCTCTCACCCATTTCCTTACCATTCCATCACTCATAATGTTTTGTCCGTAAACTTCAACGATCTCACGATGAATATCGATCGGTTTTACGCCTTTAGCACTAAGAAATCGTATAACAGCCCGTACTTCACAATCAGCGTGACTCACGATTGTTGGAGGCATCTTAAACACTGGAGTAAACAATGAAGAATCAGACTGTAATGGCGTCAGTGCGTAGACAAGAGATGTAGGTAACCAGCGCTCATGCGCGGAACGCCGACCATAGCGCTACGGCGGCGGAATCGCAAAACGGTACTTACTTAAAAAACATGCCTCGTATAATAGGTACCAAAAAGACCGAAATTATTGTTAGTAACGTCTCTGTTAGTAAAGAAGTACTTCACTGCTCAAAAAAAATCAATATACGAATATTGCAGGGTCATTTAGGTCTTTTCTTGTCAAACTATTACCTGTAATGGTTCAAGTCAAGGAATGAAGATGTTTGAATTATGACTCGTGAAAGGTATATTTATGTCTCTGCCTCTTAGAGGTTGATCGAGTTAATAATATTTACTTTACACACTAAGCTTATCTTCACTTATTTTTCTTCCGACATTTTCATGAGCATTAGGTTCTAGGTTCGCGGTCATAAAACAGATCTCTTCCGTTTACTGGGCAAACATGGTAAAACCCGAGTGGATACAGGGTGTTCTACGGTAATCTGTCATTCAAGGGAATGTGAGAGGCGATTCAATCTATAATACAATCTTGTTGACTTTTATTATGTATTTACAGAGACTGATCAACCTTTTTCCTATATCGTCCACTCATTTATTATTCTTGCATTGTTCTAATACAATAAATATCCTCAAACAAACACAAAGTCGTATATACAAAGTATACCATACACAACTACACATTTTTCGAACTGAAAAGCAATTGAAAATTGTAAAAACTAAAAAATTGCGGTATTTACTGACTCCTAAGTACGGTACTGTTCCCTAAGTAATATTTCTTTGAATTATATACAATATGTGCTTACCATCATTTTTAAAGTGCAATTCATCTAAATCGTTTTCTTTCTATATCATTGCGTCTGATATTCTTAACTACTTAATCTATATCGGGGGTTTAAAGAATTTATAGATTTGTTCTTACATTTCATAAGATATATGCGTGTATATTTAATAAAATATTATTTTATAGACGTATTTACATCTATAAAAGCAAAAGCACACGTGCAGCATTTGGCAGTAATACAATGAAGAATATCCACCAACCAATTTTGTTTTGAAGCTATTTTGTTGTGGCATTTTAATACGACTTAAGTATTTTTATTGGGAAATAACCACAATTTCTGTAGATATTTTCGATCGTTTTGATTATCCTCAGAGGTATCTCTCTTGCGTACAATCGTACAAGTGGATCACATCATTTAAACCTTTCATTACTTATTTCATTGTAATTAAATAAAACTGTTTAAAATGACTTTAATGATATTCGTTGATACCTAGAGACCTAACAAAGCGATTGATTTTTTTACATTGTTGCATGCCCTTGGAAAGGACATGGGACATATATGTCCCATTAGTATTGAATGGTGGGATAAATAAATCCCATTTACATATTCTTCCAGAATGGACGTGAAAGTGAAAAATCTATCAAAGCATAGACACGCATCTGGTGACCTATGGTGTTGGCTCGAGTTTCAACAACTCTTTCTTCTAGAGTTCCAGTAGTTGGTGTGGATTCTTTTCCCGAGTAAATATTGAAATCGGATATATATCCTGTGAAAGAATCACTTTGATGCCATATTTTTATACGTCTTTTTACTGGCTTCATAGGGAGATCTAGGGCAGATCTTCCTTTTTGAACTTAGTCATTGATGCGTCGATTGACTCATGGGAACTCTCAGTCCTCGCCTTTCACTGTCCATATATGATTTTTTCGTGTTTAATTTTATATTTCTGTTTTTTGGAAGTGCTGCTATTCTGTAGTTTGTACAGGAAGCAATAGGCATAAATAAACTGCGCGGAAATAATTTTAGAAAAATATCAACAGGACGAGAACCTTTATCAATATTTAGTATTGTTATCCCATTTCTCTGGGTAGGAATTTCTTTTTTCGGACAAAAGTTTGTATTCGGTATATTCCATTGTGAAGTTAATTCATTCCTTTCAGATTAATCTCCAGATATTTCCGCGTTATCAGAACTTTCTTCGTCGGAAGCAGTGATGTTTACATCCACACGGTCAGGAGTATTCTCAGGTACTTTATCAAAATCTGAGGCAGAATCGTCACCAGGTACATAATCAGACTCTGAGGCAGCATAAGGTTCTTCCTCGGATTAATTTTTAGAAATATTTGGTCAATTTCTTCTTGAAGCTCTTTTTGTATTAGAAAACGTCTACGTGCCATAGTAAGTATGCAACCAAAGAATACGAATGGGATAAATACGACCCGATGTAAACTACTACTGGGACACTAAGTCCCGTTTAGAAATTATGGTAAAATCGATGAAAACAATATCAAAAATAAACAATATATATCACCTACCTGTATTAATCAGCAACTAAATTATATATAATCGGTTAAAAAAGTAGAGCAGCCATTTTCTTTACTAAAATTGTATTATTTTTGAGTAGTTGATGCACGTGTTTAGTTAACATCAATTTATAGGTTATAAACGTGATATGTAGGTTGCATACTACTAGGTAATGAGTAAGGAATGTCTAAAAATACGGATGCGTTCAAATAACATGGGCCTTTGGGAACAAACAGATGTCAGCAGATTTTTTTAAATCTGCTGGGACGTATATGTCCCCACAGTAATGAAAGGGTTCATTTAACCCGATTAAATGTCTTCTTAAGGTCCTCAAAGCATAGATAAGCCGGTTTATTTCATTCTAATGATTTCTCTAGCACTGCCCTCGTTATAAATAAATAAAATGATTTTAGTAGTCATAAATAAGAACAACCATATTGTCAGCCAATTATAAGCCTCTACAAAAAATATATATAAGCGAAGTCTCGCCAGGGCACAATCAGTATTGCTTGTGATATATACTCCAAAGAATGGCTCATGCTATTTAACCTGAGAACCGAATAAATTAGATACGAGGATAGATTGATATTAAACTAGCCTTTCATAGATGGCGCTACTTGATACCGAATTGGTTTAGGTGTTGACATTTGCATTCATGACATGACGTCTGTCAAAATTTTAAGTTTTAAAAACAATTAGTTTGGTTTTTATAGCCGTCAAAAGCAAGCAAATTTTGTGTTTTCGGAAGGAATGGAAAAAGTCGAGTATCGTTCGGTGTTTAAGTTCCTCCACAAAAAGGGTAAAACGAACGTGCGAATCAAAGCCGATCTGGACGAAGTTTATGGTGAGGTTGCACCTTCGTTAGCAACAGTAAAATTTTGGAAACCTGAATTTGTTCGTGGTCGTACGAGTGTTTTTGATGATGAGCGTCCCGGGAGGCCAAATGAAGTCACCACGCCAGATATGATCAACAAAGTCCATGACATGATTATGACAGATCGATACGGCGCGATCCAAAGGATTTTTTTCGCCGATTTATCACCGTTGATGAAACCTGGGTGCATTATTACACACCGGAAACCAAAGAACAGTCGAAACAGTGGCGCAAACGCGGCGAAGGGCCGCCGAAGAAGGCAAAGAGTGCACATTCGGCCGGCAAAGTGATGGCGACTGTTTTCTGGGATGCGAAGGGCATCATCCACATCGACTACTTGGAAAAAGGAAAAACAATCAATGGTGAGTACTACGCAGCATTATTGGATCGATTCGATGCCGAATTGCGTAGAAAACGCCCCGGTTTGGAACGCAAAAAAGTGCTCTTTCACTAAGAAAATGCACCGGCTCACCGATCGGCCGTCGCCATAGCAAAATTACGCGAATTGAGCTATGAATTGGTTGAACACCCACCGTATTCCCCAGATCTTACCGCCAGCGATTTTTTCCTGTTTCCAAACTTAAAAAAATGGCTCGGGGGACGCCGTTTCGCAACAAATGATGAAGTCGTCGCTGAAACTTCGGCCTATTTTGAAGAGCTCGAGCAAAAGTACTATTCGGATTGGATAAAAAATTAGAACATCGTCTTACCAAAAGTGTATCGAGCTAAAAGGGGACTATGTTGAGAAATAAATTGATTTAATTTCAAAAAACTTGTTTTTTCTATCAAAGGCTAGTTTTATATCAATCCACCCTCGTATAAATTTAGTTTTCTCAATCACAGAATCCTTTTTTTTTGTTGTAACATTTTATAACTGTTTTTCAACGGAGATAACTTATTGCAAAACACTTTAATAAGATCCATACTCGAAATAATTGCAAACGCTAGAATATTGAAGAAGCTCCCACTGGATCAGTAAAATGCTGACGCCCAGAAACACTGACGTCGTCAGCCAATCACAGGTATCTCTATCCATAACATAAAAGCGACTACGAATACGAAAAATTATAAAAATCGAAAGACAGACATTCCCCCGAGAAAAAATGCAGTAATTTATAAATAGTAGTGGCAACACTTGAATTTAGAAGTTCCAATCACAACGAATACTGTTAGTATCTGCTATTTAACGTAAACCAAATTGCTGCTTACCTTTGTATTAAACAAATGTCTACCAAAAATCATTTTGTGCATCTATTATCTATTAAAATATATCTTATGAAGTGTAAAAAAATCTTGTTGGTGTCATACTGTATTGGTGCTATAATATCTACCTTTATGCGTGAGAGAGTACAAATAATGAGATAAAAATTATAATAATTTTCTAAAAAAGTCTAATATGTGTGATAAAGATCATTTTTGGTGTGCATAATCATAGAATACTCGAATAATTTGGTTTTATTGTTTACTCTCTCATTCATAAAGACGAAGTAGAATTGGCAGTTGTATTTCGCAACAGAATTTCTTTTCAAAATGTTGTTAAGTAATAGTCTATTTACAGAATTTCTACAGGAGTAACAAACGATAACTTCTTGTATAAAAGTTTCGGTTTCCAATGTGTAAAAAATACTACAAATATAAAAACAAAAAAGCTCATAAACCAAAGTTTCGGTGTTTTCATTCTCAATTTTGCTTTGTGTATTTCTTTTACTTCTAGTGAAACATCAAGATACATACAGAAAAGTTACAATTTATCTTCAGGTATCGAAGTTCTTAGATTTACACTAAAGACCACCTTTTTATCGACTTTAAGACGGAACAAATTGCAAAAATATAATGAAAAACATGTTAAAGCCAATATTTATTATTATAAGAGAGGAGAAAAGCTTTATTTTATAATATCTTTTCATGTGATAGAACAAAAAATTGGTTTATTGTAGTTTAAACAGAGAAAATTCTGGAAAACATGATTAAAATTGTTCTGAAGCTATTTTCTTGTGGCATGTTAAAGTAATTACTATTTAAATGGGAATAAGCCAGAATTAAAGGTTAAAGTACGTTTATTGACGTTTCAATTTCCACTTCGGAAATCGTTCTCAAAATACAAACATTAGTAAATTAAACAAATTTTGTTTTTTTGTTGGTTAAAGGAATATTCTTCTTCTAGTAGGTGATAGTTACAGACAGATTTACTTTAGTTTATGAAGAACTAAAATTTACATAAATATAATAACCTGAATATAAAGTTCATGAGCTTCTTATATTTTCACAATTTAACAATAAGAATCTAAATAACCCATCACAAATGCTATACGAATACTTAAAAATAACTAAAATAATACTATAAATATGAAATTAATCGGTGACCCAAAAAAAATTTTACAATCGATGTATTTAGGCGAACAGTTCTCGAAATAAGCCATAGATGGCGTTCAAATTAATTTACTCCTATCTTAAGTTGATACATTCACTGCATGTTGAAATATCAACATACTTTTTTGCTATTTTTGTTTCCGCCCGTGGTTAATCAAAATTTCGTTTAGCTAAAAAACCGTCCACCGTCAAAGGTTTATCGTCTACTGGGCCAATTTACTATTTCTCCTAAATGCTATAAAGTTTAATGACCTATTGTCGCCTTACACAAAGATTTCATAGATTTCTGTTGGAACACCCATTTAAAAGATCCGTTTAACAAAATATCTTAAAAGCATAGATAAAAATTGCCACGTGTAGTTGCTATTTAATTAAAACTGTATGTATTTCAAAAATAAACAGTTTTTATATAGACAATTTTTCGTTATATTATTTGGAAATAAAGCACAATTTCGTTATATTATTTGAAAATGAATGAAAAACTGTCAATAAAATAAATTGAGATCATTAAAAGATAATTTTGCTACATAAACGTCTAATTTTAATACGGTTTTCTTCTGTTTTTAACTAACTGTATGTTTCTATGATTTGTTAGCCTGAACCTAAACCTCTGCGCTATATTTTTTGCTAAGACAATCGCGGCGTGATTCAATTTCCTCCGTTTGTCGAATGATACAAGGTTTGAAACAAAACACAGAAGCAATATTTTGGAATTGTCAAAATCTATCATTTTACATCATGTTGGAATAGGACATAAATGAAAATATTGTCTGATTTTTTTTTTCGGAATTCGTTTGTTCTTATAACCTGCCATATTGCATCTAATTGGCTTAATGTGGAGCTTCCATTCACGTAGACTTATGACCCAGATTTTAGTGTTAATGGCTACTTATCCGATAGCCGGAACCGATGGATTTACGTGCCCTTAGTGCAATATTAGTTTTTGTATAAGTTTTGTTATCTCTAGGGTTATACTTTCACCTCCGTGTTTTAGAAGCTCGTTGGTTATTCTGTCTGGTCCTGGTGGCTTTCTATTTTTGAGTGAATTTATGGGTATTTCTACTAACTGAAAACTGATTTCTATTTCGTGTCTTAATTCAGGTACTTTATTGTGTTGATTATTATTTTCCTTTCCTTTAAATAGTTCCGTCAGGTATCTTTCCCATTCGTTTGCATGTCGATCCATTTTGTTAAAACAATCGGGATGTTTTTCAATCTTAATGGCTTCTAGAATAGTCAGTGGTTTGAGCAAACAAATGTTATAATCTCTAACCAGGCAAAGATAAAAAGATTTTCATTGGTAGGTAGTTTTGCTCTTACCTTCCTTATGGAATTATAAATTTATTGATTATAAATTATAGTCCATTTATATTTTCATTTTATTCCGTTTCTTCTCTTAGAATAAAGTCCAAGCCTTCCACTGACAAAGTCAGTATTAACTAATCGATCTGATTCTCGTCTTTCTTCATCTGTCATGATTTTTCCATATATTTGCTTCTCAAATAATAGAAAAAGCAAAATTCTTCGTACAGAAGGCATCAATACCACAGAAATTTGGTCCTCAAAGATTCACCGCTACATCTTCTTTCTTGTGTATATTCCATCCCCTGTTTCTGAGGTCAAGTATACAGCACCTAACTGGAGTGCTAGTTTAAGAGCATTAAATATGTATTAGGTCTGGTTTTTTGCCCATTCTGCACTGAAAAGGTACAGTGCATTCCATATTGTTTGAAAACTCATATTCTTTCTAAAAATTCATTTCTATGACAGAAAAACTTAGCGATAGGAATTCAAAATCTTGCCGAAAATAAAAACATATGGAAAGGTTACTTCTTATCACCCTCGGGAACTCACCTTTGCACTCTGGCCCTGCCAGAACTCACAAAAAGACAATAATGGTCGACGACTCGAAGGTTATTTGCATGGTGATTTCGACAGATTTACGTTTCACGGGCATAGCCTGACAGCCTTCCCTTGCTTCTTTAGAAGCTACCTACAAGGAGAGCGAAACATTAAAAGGGATCAACATCGAGTCGTCAAAAAAAAAGCTGCACGTCTTTTGAATCCTTATTGCTCAGCTTATATCTGCTTCTTCTAATTTTCTTTATAACGCTAGTAATCTTTGAACTTTATACCTATCACCTTTTTGTACTCACTTATTCTTCCTTAGAATACTTGATTTGTTTATATTTTTTTTTCGGCATTTATAAAACTATGTATACATTGCTGTTAACTCAGAGCACAACAGTAACCAACTGTCGGGGAGATAAGACACTAGTAGAGTAACCTCGAAGCAAAATTGAGCAAAACTAATTTTAAAATTTGTTGCAGAGATTTAAATGAAAAAATGATTTATTTTGTACCGGTTTGAACTCCTTTAAGTGTATTTTTCCTAGATTTATTTTCAAAATGTATAAAAGCATACATAGATAGTTGTTTTTTCCAAAAAATATAACTAAAAATGTCTACTTTTGTTCATGATTTGTATAAAAAGTTAAAAATATTAAAGAATTATTAAATTATTTTTAAAATTTATGTTTTTTTTTCAGTCCTAAGAATTCTTATTTCAATCTCAATGTAAAATAATCTAAGATTTGATTAAATAAATTATGTAAATATAAAAATTAATTTAAATATTAAGTATAAAGAATAAATAACAAAAACACACTAAATACATACATTAAACAGTTTAAAAAGGAAAATGCAGTAATTGGTAAAAAGATCTAAAATTTGAAACATATAATAAAAGGAACTATTAACTTGACACGGAATATAAAGACAACAACAAAGTCTAGGGACAATTTACAAAAATGTTATTAAGTCTGTTATAATTTCTTATACGTTTGGGTAAATTTAACATAAAAATAACGTAAACAAATACATATTACTTGTGGAACTGTAGAAATATTTTTCATTATCAAACTTTTTGAGTTAATGTTACATACAGTGCTAGTCATAAGTCCGTTCTCCCCTCGTATCTTTTGAACGGTTACAGTTATAATGGGGAAATTTGGAGGGAGGTAATAAACAGACGTAGGCTTCTTAACTAGTCATAACAAGTGACGTAATAGTGACAGATGACGTTACAGCGCCACTCTGACAGATAATTAAAAAAAAACTTATGGCAAGTGGGTTGAGTTTAACGAAAGTACAAGCTGAATATAGTCGCAAATGTCAAAAATATTTCGGTTTGGCAGTGTTGGCATGTTTTTATAATGCATATGTTGTATGCTTCAAATATAAAGAGATAAAGCTTTTAAAAAGTATATTTTGATTATACTATTTTATGAATTCTGCAATTTTTAATTTATATGAAGCAATAACGAGTAAATATTTGTCTCTTTCGAGATTAATTGTAAACATCTGTTGTAATCTGGCAACTGCTGATTTTACGATTGCCTAATCTATCAAAGGGTAATTGCTAAAAAAATTTCTATTAATTAACTGCAATTAATCTACAGAGAAACAAATATTTACTCATTGTTGTTTTATATAAATCACAAATTGCAGAATTCATAACATAATATAAACAAAATGTACTTTTCTAAAGCTTTATCTTTTTATATTTGAAGCATATAGCATCTACATTATAAAAACATGCCAACACCTAACCTATTTCTAAACTCTTGCCGTACTCGTTCAAATGTGTCACGAGAAATTGCCCTACATTCTTCAACAATTCGTTGTTTCAAAATGTCAATATTGTCGGCTGCAGCAGCGTAATTAGATTTCAAGTATCCCCACAAAAAAAATCTAATGGTGTGAGGTCCGGTGACGGACCTCGTCAACATTCACATCACGGACATTCATCAAAATGAGCTTAATCTCAAATAAAATGAGTGTGGTTGAATGGGTATTTTCAATACCTTTCAAACGAGGTATGATTTGCCATCAGGTCAGATTTAAAATTATCTGTCACAGTGACGCTGTAACGTCATTACGTCACCTGCTATTACTAGTTGAGAAGCCTACCTCTTTTTATTACCTTCCTTCAAATTTCACTATTATAACAATAACCGTTCAAAACATACGAGGGGAGGAACGAACTTTTGACTAGCACTGTATAAATCACTAGTGAATATTGCAAAAAACAATATCCAAACCTAAAAGTTTTCTAGGGGACAATAACCTAGACATTGAATGTTTTTTAATTATCCCTAGACATTGTTGATGGTTTCAAATATTTTATTATTTAATTTTTTTCCGTCATAAATATTTGTCATTGTCATCTGAAAAGGTCGTTGAAGAGTTTGAACATAAAGTCCGGAATATTTTAGCAACAGACAAATAAAACATACGACTCCTACTAAAAGAAAATGCCACATCGGTTAATGTATCCTGTTTGTACTTATGCCCTGTGTTAAACTTGTGTGTCATAGCAAAGAGAAGGCTGCACCTGAAGGCGGTTATATTGAATTTGTGCAGCATACGTTGTAAATCGTCTTCACTTTGATAGAGAAGTATTGCGTCGTCTGCATAGCAGATTTTTTTAAGTTGTTTTTCTCCCATTTGGTATCCTTTTTTAGTTCTTATTTTTTTTATTATTTCATCCATAACCAGGTTGAACAATAGAGGACTCAGGGAATCCCCTGTCTTATCCCATTGCGAGCTTCAATAGGGTCGGTTAGTTCTTCTTCTACTTTTACTTTTATTGTGTTGTTTTGGTAGATATTTTCGATCGTTTTGATTGTTCCTAAGAGTATCTCTCTTGCGTACAATAAGTGGATAACGTCATTTAATTTGACCCGATCAAATGCTTTCTTAAGGTCGACGAAACATAGATGTACCTGTTTGTTGTATTTTAATGATTTCTCTTGCACTTGCCTTATTATAAATATAGAGTCGGTGCATGATCTTCCCTACCTAAAATCTTGTTGTTCTTCTGCTTGGATTTGTTTTGTGTAATTCAAGGGATCTATCCATTAATTCGACATTGGTTAGCTCAACTTTACAGTAAGCCTTTAATGTATGGTCCCTGTTCTACCAAATCCATGTTAATGCTATTGAAAAAGTTCAGCATAAACTTATATGGTTTATAGCATACAATTGAATAAATTGAAGCATATGTACTTACTCTTATGAAGATATCCTAATGCAACTTAAGCTTCTAACTGACAACTTAACTGGAAAATCGCATGATAATATCAGATGCAATATTTTTTTTAAAGCTGTTATCTGACTACATTTATTGCCATGCTCTGCTTGAAATACCTTTTTTAAAATACCTAATAGGGTTACCAGAGATACTTGTTTGTTCGATAAATGAGTATTACTCCTGAAACTTTTTGATCGCCCCTCGTAAATATGGAACTGAACTATCTTTTCATATAATAGACCATTCACAGCAGCGAATACTCTGAGATATCTGGGTTATGTAGAGCGCATAGACGATGATGATATATATTTATTTAAAGCCAAAGAAGAGTAGGTCCGCACATATCCAGAAAATGTTTATTAGATTAGGTACAAGAACTGCTTGCAAAAGAAGTGGCACTGGAAAAGGAAGTTTGGCAAGTTGTAAATAGTGCTATGGTCCAGTATTACCCACAGCGCCAGATATTTCGTCTAATAATCTCGTAAAAGTCAAAACCGGACACACAAAAATGAAGAGTCTAATACAGCGACAGAAGGCGAATAACTGAATATATAAGATTTAATATTCTTTGTGGCCTGCGTAGCGCAAGCGGTAAGATGCTTGCCTCGCACGTCGGTGGTCCGGAGTTCGAATCCTACCGCCGGCAAGAACAACTAGACATTTTTAAAAAATGTCTATAGGCCCCAGGTCGACTCAGCCTGAATAAAATGAGTACCTTGGGTAAAACCAGGGGTAATAATAGGCGGTTGAAGCGTAGCACTGGCCATGTTACCTTCCTTGTATACCGTAGGCCCTAGATATAGCAGACTACCCTGCTATACTCCCAAAGCCGCGCAGCGGTATAAAACGGGAGACTATTATATTATATTATTATATATTAACCATTTGATTGAAGTTTGTTAATAATAGTGTCATACATTTGTCTTTCCAGAGTAGCTCGGAGCAATGGTGCTCAATTGTAGTATTTCATATTTTGGGTTACGATATATATGTTCCACGATTTTATACTCGATCGAATATTATTTTAATTCCGAATGAGAAGATAGTTTGTATCGGCAACTGAGCAAGTTCTTGTTGACAAGGTCCCATAGAACTGAGTCGTAGAAAAATTGTAATAAAAAAGAGAATCAATAATAATAACAATAATCATTTGCCGAGCATGATATTTAGCCAATCGGGTTCAAAAGTGTATATTATTAATTTCGAAAAAATATATTTGGGATTTGGGTATACTTGAACTTCCTACTCTTTAAATTTGACAGAAATAAAAATTTTAGGCAGATTCCATTGGAAAATACTTTGAACTGACTAGGAAATGAAATATCAAAGGAGTTTTAATGCTGA
Source organism: Diabrotica undecimpunctata (assembly GCF_040954645.1). Lineage (NCBI taxonomy): Eukaryota > Metazoa > Arthropoda > Insecta > Coleoptera > Chrysomelidae > Diabrotica > Diabrotica undecimpunctata. The sequence continues at coordinate 9,275,318 of NC_092803.1, read as the reverse complement.
CTACATTAATGAATTGATATTGCATGGGAGAACAGTAGAATGAACATAAAGGTCTAAAGGCGGAAACTAGAATTGTTAAAATTCGTCTCCTTTGTAACGCACTGTTGCCAAAGTTTATGTTATTTCCAAAGAACTTTCAAATCATACAAGTTATTACATTTCTTTGTTTTAGGCCATCAGCCAATAAGACTTTCTCCGCACACTCTTCAAAGACCATTTTTCAAATAACATGAATTATCGGCAAAAAGGAATATCGACAATTTTTTACAACTAAATCTGACTTTTGTGTGCAAGATTATAAATTTCTAGTAAAATCAACACAAACAGAAAATATTCTGGACAAACAACTACTTTTCGTACATCCGTATCACCAGATTACTTCATTTTTATACAAAGAAAAAGTTATCAGTGGATATTGACTTCAATTGGTTTATACCTGAATACCTAACAGTCCTTCGATCTAAATGATCTTTTCCTGGGTGTGTTGAAGACTAGAGCAGTAATGTAGCATCAATACTGATAGTCCGTGAACTTTAGCATCGGCCTTTCCCATCAGAAAAGCCAGTTTGGCCTTCTCGACCTCGGAATCTTCTGATCCGATTTGTTTCGACAGCTCCATGTGTTCGACGGTAACTGAATCCAGGCTTTTCTTCAGTTCGCCCATCTAAAATATTATTGCGTTAAAAAAATTACTAAAAATTGCTAAAAGTAGAATTCCACAACTAAACAAGAAACAAAAAGTTAAAACACTATGAATAAACCGAGTTTTGGAAAAGAAAATAACATGTAAAAAGAAAAAATAACATGTAAAAAAAATGTATTTACATTACATTACAAAATAAAAAAAAACATTTTTATTTTTTTTTATTGTATTGATTCCGTCGTATGCATTTTCTATTATTTTCCATTCACTCTGTTAGCTATTTCTTCCCAGTCAAATATTCCAATACCTCTTAGATCTTCCACAACACTGTCATACCGCCTTTTCCTTGGGCGCCCTTTTTTTCCACGCCGACAAGGGCGTGGGGCCGAGAATACGTATTGGTCGGGGCGCGTGATGAGACATGAGGATACGTGAGTGTGATGTCCGCCATCTTGAAAAGCGGAACACGAAAAAGAAGATGAAAAGCGGAACAAGAAAAAGAAGAAGCGTGAAAAGAAGAATTGACGCAATCTTCACGTTTGAGAGATGACAGACTAAAAAGAAGAATTGACGCAAACTTCACGTTTGAGAGTTGAAAGTTGATGTGACGGTTGACAGTTGTCAGCGGTCGGCCGCCATCTTGTGACGTCACACGTCAAAATTTCCCCGCGCTGTCAAAATTTCCCCACACTAAATGGCCCAACCTCTGTTCCTCTCAATATTTTTCTCTTCCACCTCCCTAATATCTTCTTATTGCGCCGTCTCCTTTCGAAGGCTGGCGATCCAAATGGCAATTGTAGCTTTGGAAAATGTTGTACGAAAGATTTCTGTGGATAAGCGGTCAAACCATCACCTCAGGTCTTTCAGCCACGAGTTCTGGCGTCTTCCAACTGATCTTTTGCCCTGAACGTTACCTTCCAATATGATTTTGAGTAATTCATATATTTCGCCTCTCAATACAGGACCCAAGTATTGTATTTTTCTCTCTTTAAATATGCTGAGTAATTCTTTTTGTTTACTTATGCGCCTCTAAATGTATTGAACTATCATCTGAAACTGGGCTGGAGATAAATTTCGAGAAAACCAAAATGATGACCAATATGGTTCACAGCGACACAGATCAATAACAACAAGGTAGAATTAATCGATAAATACACATACTTGGGTCATGAAATTAGAATAACCAGAGACAACCAAACCTGCGAGCTAAATAGACGAATCACGTTGGGATGGGCGGCATATGGAAGGATGAGAGACATTTTAAAACAAATACCCCAATTCACCTGAAAAGGAAGGCATTTAACCAATGCATCTTACCGGCCTTGACCTACGGAGCAGAGACCCTAACTTTAACGAAAGCTACTGCCGAAAAACTGAGGGTAACACAAAGGCGAATGAAGAGATCAATGCTAGGCCTGACCTTGAAAGATCGCGTGAGAAATGAGGAGATACGCCGACGAACTGGCGTAGACGATATTATACTGCGAATCAATAAACAAAAGTGGAGGTGGGCTGGGTTGCTAGAATGGAAGACGGAAGATGGACGAAGAGATTATTGGAGTGGAGACCAAGAGCCGACAAGCGAAGTCGAGGCAGACCACCCACCCGATGGACCGACGACCTAAAGAGAATAGAAACAAACTGGATTGCAGCAGCTAGAGATAGAGAGAACTGGAGACGTTTGGAGGAGGCCTATATCCAACAATGGATGTGAAAATGGGGCTGGATGATGATGATGATGATCATCTGAACTTAAAAAATGGTGATAGCTTGACTATTACTGTGGAAAAAGTTTCGAAAATATACGGTGTGTGTTCACAAAATTTATGACATCCGCGAAGAGGCACAGCAAAGCGAACTGAAACCGGTACAAAAAAGGAAGAAAAACAGTTTCCAGTCAGCCAGTCAGAATACTTACGATGAGGGAGTGAAATCTCGAATAAGGACAATTGTCCATGATCTTTTTTGGAAAACATACATTTCCTTTACAGTAATTTGCTATTGATCATTTTATTTCGAATAATTGTCAAAGAGTAGGTCTTTCTTATTTCTTGAACCTTCAAGCAAACAGAAGCATGTCTTTAATAGTACAGTCTACTCTTTCACTCTGAACTTTAGTATCTTCTGTTCCCAACACGGAGACCTTCTAATAACTCGAAGCGACCACTTACCATCAGATTGATCTTCTCCACTCTCTCCTCGTGCGACAGATGCGAATACATCTGTCGCCCGGTCTCCTTGGCCGCGTCCATCAGCGATTCGTCATTGGGGCACTGCATAACTTGATCCAGCAGTCTGTTAATGCAGTCCGACGCTTCGGCGGGGTTCTTCTGGACTTCCTCTAGGACCTCGGGACACATCAGGAACGGATTGATCGCCACCAGAGATTGCTTCCTGCTCGGCGTTCGCTGCGGGGACGGCGGCAGGCTTCTCGACGTGCAACCTATGAAGGGAGAGCCTAAAAAATCGGTGTCGTGTTGTAGTGTTAGCAGGTTAGTAGTGGAGATTCAAAAATAAGTAAAATGTTTTTCATGCTGAAGTACCTGGCAAGTCTTTTTGGCCAGGTATAGACTAAGTCTATAGACTATTTTTATTATTTTGTTTTTAATTAAACAGATGCCCTAATTTTAAACAACCGGATGTTAAAACAAGTAAAAAGAAAGGATATTGAAATTTCGAACAGAATAATAGAAATTTGAGGGAATCCCAAACAAAAATAGACTCAGAAAGACTAAAAAAAAGGACTGCAAAGTTAGTGAGACTTTATCTATCTAGAGAATAAAATAAAAAGATGGACAGAATACCTGAATGAATTATTTGAAGACGATAGAAACAACTCAGATAATCAATGCAACTGGGCCAGACATATTGAAAGAAGAAGTAGAATACGCAATAAGAAACGCTAAAAATGGAAAAGCAAATGGACCTGATGAAATTCCTACAGAACTGTTGAAGCTTTTGAATGATAAATCCATAACCATAATATTACATCTATTCAATACGATATACAGTACTGGTATAATACCTCAGGAATGGTTGCTGTCTACGTTTGTCACCATACCGAAGAAAACTAAGGCAATGCAATGTTCAGATCATCGAACAATCTCTTTGCTGAGTCATCTGCTTAAAATATTTCTTCCATCCACAGCCAAAAGTTAGATATAGACGTCCTAACACAGAGATGTCTAGATGTTAACCAAGAGGTACACGCCTGCTTTATAGACTTTGAAAAGGTCTTTGACAAAGTACGCCACAATAAACTCAAAGAAATCCTGAAGGGGAAAGAACATCGACACCAGAGACATACAAATAATATTAAATCTGTAAAAGGAATCAGCGAGCATGACACTAGTATAGCAATAAACGGTACCCAACTCGGAAAAAGTAAGCGAATACAAATACTTGGGAACCCTCATCAATGAAACAGGTGGCCAAAACCACGAGATAAAAAGACGTCTTGAAATTGCCAGGTCTACCTTAATAAAAATGAAAAAATTATTTTGTAATCGTGATATTAGTATTCAGCTGCGAACTAGAATGTTAAAATTCTATGTATTCAGTACTTTGCTTTACGGTGTTGAGGTATGGACTCTTAAACAGAGAAATGTTAAAAAGCTTGAAAGCTTTGAGATGTGGTGCGACCGCCGTATACTAAAAATAAGTTGGGTGGATAAAATTACAAATGAAGAGGTAATACGCAGAATAAATAACGATCCAGAAGTCATACTGAATATAAAAAAGAGAAAACTTGAATACTTTGGCCACCTGATGAGAGGACAAAAGTACACATTCCTACAAAATATATTGCAAGGAAAAATCCAAGGACGCAGAAATCCAGGCCGTAGAAGAATGTCCTGGATGAGAAATTTAAGAGAGTGGTTTGGCTATACCACTAACGAATTATTCAAAACAGCAGTAAATAAAATTAGAATCGCCCTAATGATATCCAATCTCCGATAGAAGAGGCACTCAAAGAAGAACAAGAAGACTTGCCAATCTTTCCATTGAAAACAAATTTGCAATACCACAGAACACCAAACACAAAAGAAAGGTATTAATACCAACAGATACGCCGATGATATTGTTAATTTTGAATAAACCTACAGATTTACAACAACCTTAAATTATATAGAGCTTGGGAATTGAGCCTGAATATAAAAAATGGAAACAAATAAAAGGTGATAATTATTGGACACCAAACTTATGCATCTGTTATGTTACAACTTATCGTTGTCTATGTTTATTATATTTTTTTGTTACTTATATTAATACAAAGGATACTAAAAGAAAAATAAAAGTCGCAAGATTTTCAAAACTATGTAGTAATTTTGTCTATTTTTTACTAAAACATGCCAATTGAATTTAACATTTCAAATCTCAACTATAAAGAGTGAGTAAGTGCTGCAGAGAATAGAGTGTATATTTGAAAAAGTTTGTGCAGGAAGACAAACTTACCTGGTATAGCTAGATTATTAACACTATTAACTCGTTTCAGGCCGTTTCCTAGGGGTTTCGTTTCGGACAGGTCCTCGCCGACTTCCGTCATCGTAATTTCCGGTCCCTCGGAGGCGGAATTGTCGACTTTTAGGTTAGGGTTGCATCCGTTGCTCATTTGGCATTTTACTATGCACTTTTTGTGACAGCACAATCCGCACTGTTTGCATTGGACAGCATCCTTTAACCAAATCTAAAAAAGTTATTCAAATACTGTAATCAGTCAATGATCATTTGAAAATCAATAAAAGAAAAGAATGTGGATAGTCGAGATACACGGATTATTGTCAATCTGTACTGGTATCAAAAAGCAAAGGTTAGAATCGAAAATGTCGATACAGAAACAATAGAAATCAAAAGAGGTGTTAGACAGGGTTGCGTGCTGTCCCCATTGTTATTCAATGTGTACAACGAAGCTATTTTTAAGGAAGCAATATCAGAGGAACAACAGGGTATATCAATAAACGGAAAAATCTTGAACAACATAAGATTCGCAGACGACACCGCTATTTTTGCAGACAGTCTAGAAGCACTGCAACGCTTAGTAAATAGATTACATCAAGTCAGTATAAATGAACGTTAAAAAAACCAAGTTCATGATTATTTCTAAGCAACATACAGTAGGAAGGCTAGATATCGAGGGAAAACAAGTAGAAAGAGTGAATAACTACAAATATCTGGGAACCTGGGTAAATGAAAGCAATGACCAAGGTAGAGAAATAAGAACACGCATTGAAATTGCAAGACAAGGATTTATAAAAATGAAAACAATGTTTGTTAATCGAGACCTTCCTCTGGAGCTGAGTATAAGAGCCGTAAGATGCTACGTGTTCTCGACTTTGTTGTATGGAATGGAAAGCTGGACACTAAAAGTGGATAATATAAAGAAGTTGGAATCATTTGTGGTGTGGTGAAAGAATTTTGAAAATACCATGAACGAGTTACAAATGCAGAAGTGTTAAGAAAGCTACAAAGGGATTGCGAGGTCATAAAGAATATCAAAACAAGAAAGCTGGAACATTTAGGCCACATTACCAGAGGTGCGAAATATGAGATATTAAGGCTCATAATGCAAGGTAAAATCAAGAGTAAAAGATCCATAGGAAGACTAAGAATTTCCTGGCTAAGAAACCCAAGAAAGTGGTATAGTTGCAGCTCAGTAGATCTTTGCAGAGCAGCCGGCAATAAGGTACGGATAGCTGTGATGATAGCCAACCTGCGATAGGAGAAGGAACTACAAGAAGAAGATAACTACATCCTGTAGTATATGTTATGTTAATGTCGGTGTTGATTCAGCAATTGATACATAAGATGAAGTTTTATTTAAATTAGAATGTTTAGGAATAAGTTTTACAAGCACTGAACTGAACTATTGTGAATTAACAAAATTTAAAATCATTTAAATATTGTTACAACTATTTCTTGATCTGAACTTCATCTCGAAGCTCGAGGCGCTCCATAGAAATCCCCAGAATCGGCTCGAATATATTTATTTTAGTATAAAGACCGCTTGATTTGATGGACGGGACAGTTATAAAATAAATTTTAAGTAGTCCATTGGGTTTGTAAATATTTAAGTGAATTATCTGTGTAAATAATTGAACAGTGCGTTTTAATTTCCGTTATAATAATTTATTTTGAGTTTTCGGTTGCGAAATGGACTCTTTTAAGAAGGAAGAAGGCAAATATATATACAGTGGAATTATGAAGCAGATACTAGATAAAAGAACAAGAACAGATGACAGTTATGATGGGGAAATCACAAATATAAATATAAGAATCAAAAGAGAATGTTCAACAGGAAAGAATTGATAAAAATGTTTAAAACTACACCAGAAATTTATCTAAAAAATTAAAATATCCTGATCTTTCAAATTAAAAGAATTTTAGACAGTTTCTGCGTTATACTTACAGCTTTCTTATATGTAAATATATATCATTATTTACGTATATTATTAAATACATTAACTCACCTTCTTAGAACAAAAATCACAGTGAGTGGTCCGATGGAACTGCGTCCTGACAAAATCGTGCTGCATTACACCGGTCGATTCCACCGATTTCACATCTTCCGGGGAAATATTTTCCGACATTTTCCTTTTCAACTCGATATCGTCGTCGTGGGTCCATATGAACGCTAATAAAACATCTCCATAACAAAAAACGTGCTCGAATCCGGAGTGCAGAAGAAGAGGGTGAGTTTGATTGTTCGGTACAATGTTGTTCGGTGGCAGGAATGAGTAGCAGCGCATGTAGTTGCCTAAAAAACTGTTTAAAAGGTGTTTTAATAGATAAATAATGCAAACTATTATTGGTTAAAATTGTATTTACTTGAAGCATTATCATAAAAGCTGACGTAAGTTCCAATAATTTTTTAAACGTGTGGCAACATCGCAATGAAGCGCAGTATGGTTGACAACATTGTTTATTCTGCCTCAGCTCTATTTATTAATTTACAGCTATTTTTATAATGTTTGATACGAGATAAATTTAAATGAAGGTCAACTGTTTGTGGCATCGTCTAACCATTCGTGAGATGGCTGAGGAATGTAAAAATGAATTTGGTTCATGTGTGTGGCTGTATTAACACCAAGATAAAGAACTTTTTGAGTGACAAATAATTATAAAATCTTTTTAAAACGCATATCACTAGTCACGAGATGTGGGTTTATGGCTACGATGTGGAAACAGAGGTCCAATCGCCTAAATCAAAGTCAATCTTCCAACATTTGCGACACTCAAAATATCACAGCACTTTAAATTCATACTCACTGCTTTTTCGATTGTATTGTAGGATATACCCATATACTACGATTCTCTTTCACGAGGTAAAATAATTATCCTTCTTTTCTTCAAATGCCGAGAAATTTGCGTAAGGCTATAGGAAGCACCAGTTCATTCTGCTTTACTCGTTCTTGATTATTGCATCAAAAATGGAACTATTATCATTCCTGAGTCCACCTATTCACCAGACCTTGTACCCACGGACTTTTTCTTGGTTACCAAACTCAAAAGAAGAGTTTTTTGCGGTAGAGAAAGATTCCACGAATCTACGATTCTAAGAATCCTGATTGGCCCGTACTGAACGAATATTTGAGCAATGAAAATTTAAGAATATCGCAGAATTACGCATTATTATCCTGTGTAGCATATGTGGAGGATAAGAGTTCTCAATCAAAATATTCTTTAATAATAAAAGATCTTTCTGTAGGTAGTCTAAAAGATAGTCTTGTAACAGCCCTTTATATATATATATATATATATATATATATATATATATATATATATATATATATATATATAAAGTGTTTATTTTAATCTAGAACAGCTCTGACTGTACATATGTGATTTTTCTACTTACCCAATTTTTTTTTGCTATCATTAATACTACATAAATCTCTTACCTATTACAACACTCCCCCAAGACATGGCTGAGCGGAATATTCGTATAACCAAGCAGAACATCCCTTTCGTCCGGTATCGTTCCCCACACATTGATATTTAGATGTTTTAACGAATCCTTTAAAGTAAATTGAAAATCTTCGTTGAACTGAACCACAGTGGTGGCTTGAAGCTCTTTGCTTTTGTGTACCTAAACAAATTATAACCGTTAAAAATGAATAAAGTATGCCATAACCTTAAAAGCTATTAAACACTGATGTTTTTTAAGTAAACTCACGACTGTTGTTTCGACGCCAACGTAAATTTATCAAGAGAAGTATTTCAACTTTTTATCTTAGATGTATAAAAATGTTTGTAGTCTAATGAAGTTTTTAAAAGGTTCCTCTTTATTTTTGTGATGTACGTTTTTGCCCAATCTCCACAATTTTTTTGTAAATTAAAATTTTGTTTATTGAAATCATAACTTTTGAATGGCTCTACTGTGGCATGCTGCTGTGAAAAATAAATTTACCACAGCAGCATGCCACAGTAGAGCCATCTCTAGGACCAGAAACAAATTAATTGAGGGTGAAGATCAACCTTAACCTATACCGAATTTATTATTATTTGGCAGCACACATAGGGTGTCCCAACAATAGTGGTAACCGATTATATCTTGGGAACTATAACAGAAGATCTAGAAACAGAAGCAGAGTTACAGATGTGGTGGAGAGAGCTAGCAGATAGAAATGCAGATGAGCTGGCCACGCCGGAAGGATGAAGGATGAAAAAAGGACATGCAGATTAACCGAATGGAACCCAGAAACAGATAAACGAAACAGAGGAATACCACCTACAGGATGGCAAGATGATCTGTGAAGACTGTGCACTCTGGAAGAGACCTACGTCCTGCAGTGGACTTACAACGGGGTGATGATAAAAACAAATAGAGTGACCAGAAAATAAATAATTATTAAGTCGATTTATAGAGTAATAAGTCGTATTTCTGTGAAGAAAGAAAGAAAGTGAAGTAAAACCTCAGGACCAAAGTTACCTGAGGTTGCTTGGATCCCGACTCAAGAGAAATAACGTATTACTCCCTGTAGTGCCTTTTTCTTGGTTCAGATATCGTGACACGAATCGTATGCCTTTCTTCAGTCAACAAAGAAATCTTGTTTATTGTAGTGGCAATAAAGCCAATGCCAAGAACGATTACTGTTGCACAAAACAAGGAAATCTCTTCCAAAAGACGAAAAATGTTTCAAATACTTTGTTAAAAAGTTACCAGGTCTTTTGGAGACGAAATTTAAAGAAGGTATATTTATACAGCCAGATATCAGAACACTTCTAGTGGATCAAGAGTTTACCAACAGTATGACAGATCTCCACTCGCATTTAAGGATGTTGCGAAGAAATTTTTGGACAACAATAAAGATACAATTTCCAAAAATATTGTTGGGTTGTCGGATGAGCCTAAAAGGTATATTTTCTCCACTCCAACTGGACCATTTTCTTCTCCAAGGAGAAGGAAAGATGATGTCAAAGAAAATGGAGCAGAACAATGACTGGAGAGTACTGCTCCATGCTGCAGAGGGACATTCCAGATAGTATTTATAAGAAAACATGTACCAATAGAACCTCACAAAAAAGAAAAGATTTTAGTTAAACTAACAAGCTCATTTTAATCAAGCACATTACTTAAATCTCTTTCGAGTTGGGAAAAGATACCCAATTTCTGAAAAAACGTGATTTGCTACGATATAAAGTTCACTTTTATATTCAACATATCACAGACCACATAGATTAGTCTAAATTCTTATTATTAAAACAGATTTTCAAAAAAATTTTTGCAGACCTGTGTAATCAAATTGTTTTCGTAATTCATACAAACACCTGACACCAAAGGAAAACAAGATTTAGTTTAGTAGTAAAACACAATTTTAGTTTAATTGTAGACAGGAATATCTGAATTTATTATAATAAATACTTTTAAAAGACCAGAAAGCCAATATTGTCATGCACACTAAAAAATTGAACCACACATTAAATTATTTCTGATAGCAGTCGATATCCCATACTTTATTAATCATGCATTCATTTCACAAAAGCAAAGTCGACAGTATTTTATTGTGGAACAGTTAACGTTAACATTAACATATTCCATATTGTGATTCGTTCCTCTATTGGAGATTGATTATCATCCAGTTGATATCCAACCTCCAAAAGTATATATTGTCATAATTATATTAGAAAACGTTAAGCTTAATTACTCAGTTTTGTGTGTATGCATCTAATAAAAATAAGTCACATTAAATGTGTAGGTAACCTGATAAAAGACAATATCGTTGCAAAAATTAAAGAAAAACATGAGGAATATTTCAAAATTTATGAACCACACGCATAGAGGATATGTAATTAAATTCTTAGTCAGAGTTCAGATATTTCATTAACTAAAATAGTTATACGCTGATAGAGGAAACAAAAGAGATCGAAGAAATGTAAATCAGATAAAAATTCAAGGCAAAATAATGAATTCTTGCTCGTCCAAAGAGTCATCTTACAACCATTACCAAAATTTTTTATACGAACTGCATAAAAATTGAATATTAGCGCCTCTGTCGACCGGGTTACAAAATCTTGTTTATTTACATTCAAACTAGAAGTTTTTTTTATGGGCCTGCGTAGCGCAAGCGGTAGGATGCTTGCCTCGCATGCCGGTGGTCCGTTCGAATCCTACCGCCGGCAAGAACAACTAGACATTTTTAAAAATGTCTATAGGCCCCAGGTCGACTCAGCCTGAATAAAAATGAGTACCTTGGGTAAAACCAGGGGTAATAATAGGCGGTTGAAGCGTAGCACTGGCCATGTTACCTTCCTTGTATACCGTAGGCCCTAGATATAGCAGACTACCCTGCTATACTCTCAAAGCCGCGAGCGGTATAAATCGGGACACTATTATTATATTACTAGAAGTTTTTCACATATAGTTTTTGTATGCTTATAAAGTAGTGAGCTTTTACTTTTGTGATCTGGTCTTAAGCAGTGTTTTGTACGAGTAATAAATAAATAGTGCAAATAAATCGAAGAAAAAACAGAGGAATATTCAGACAATCCATACAAACAGTGAATGCAGAAAAAATAACGAAGCAGAACAACAACAAAGAAAAAATAAAGCAAAACTAGTAAATAGTAACTTACATCTATATGTAGTGGGAGTTCCGTATAGTTTGTTTCCGTATCAGTCCTGGTGATTTCCGGTACCTCAGAAATTGAGGCTTTCTTAATCGAAAACGCTGTTTGCGCGGCTTGCTGCTGTTGTTTAAGGCTAGCATGTTGCGGGGTTGTTGGGTTACTTGAGGTGGGGGTGTTCTTAGCACTCCCAGATTCTATACAAAAATATTAATAAATGGGAAAACATTTATTCATTTATTTATATCACTTATTTGAATTATGCAATTTCCTAATTTCAAAAGATCAAAGTTTAGGATTACTAGTCAACTAAAGATTGTCTTTCATCAATTTTCTTGTTTTTCATATTTTTTTATTTTTTATATTTTTCATTTTTTGTATTTTTTAAATTTTCCATATTTTTTGTATACCGATATGGCAAGTTTTCAACTACCGTATTCGTTATTCAGTATGTGGAACAAAGATAACACTTAATTGTTTGAATACGAGTGAGACACAATCGACACAGGTTGGAGTAGTGAGTCTAACTTTTAAACAGTGTTGCAAAACTTCTGTTACATCATTCCTTCTAAAATATTGAGAAATTGATATGTGACAACAGCGTGAGCTAAATAAATAAGGCACTTCAGTAGACAGACAGATAGTATAAAAGATGTATCCCCTCTACGAGTGCATGATTTCTCCTCAAAAGAATAGGCGGTACTTATCTGTAAAGCAGGTTTATGGTCTATCTATTTGATTTTTAGCTGTGGTGGTAAAAGGTTAACAACAAATCATTAACATGCCAAGCGTATATTTTCGAGAAGAAAAGATTCAAATGGTGAAATGGTATTATTGGAACCATTCTATTGTAGAAATAGTACAGTTATTTATTGCTGCTTTTGAAAATCGCCCAATTCCGACAGAGAAAACAGTACGATCAATTACTAAATCTTTGAAAATTTCGGTTGCATAAATACCTGTATGAAATGTCGACCAACGGATCAACCACGATCGAAACAAATCTCTGTTAAACGCGAAGCTGGCGAAATGCAAGTTTGTTTTTCTGTCGAAGAAACGCCTTATTCGAGTAAACAAATTGCAGACGAAGTTGACCTAAAGGCGAGAACTGTAAGGAATATTTTAAAACGAAATGGATACAATTGCAATAAAGTGCAAACCACCCAAGAATCTGTCCATAATCCATCTGTCTTGAGTATTGCCGTGAAAAACAATACCCAAAGAAATTAAATGTGTCGACTGGACTTTATAACGATAATATAATTGGTCCATTTTTTATTAATGGAAATCTGAATGGACGAAAGTATCTAGATTTATTACGCAATCAGATTATTCCAGCAGTTCTAAACATTGCGGTCAACTTCGATGATGTCTGGTTTTAACAGGATGGTTGCCCAGTACATAATGCAATCGAAGTTACAAATTATTTGGAACAACCATTCCCTGGACGATTAATTTCTACAAGAGGAACAATAAAATGCCCATCTAGATCACCAGATTTAGCACCTTTGGATTTTTATTTCTGGGGAATGTTAAAATCAAAATTATATCGGCATTATATATTTCACATATATATATATATATATATATATATATATATATATATATATATATATATATATATATATATATATATATATATATATATATATATATATATATATATATATATATATATATATATATATATATATGTGAAAGAAGGCGTTGCTTAAAATTTTACAACTCGTCAGAGGAATAATGCATAGTTGCCACACATCAATTCCTTAAATCAATGTTCTTTGTTAACTAATTAAGTAACTGATAGAATCGATCAGAAAATAACAATTACATGGCTACCTTTTTTAAGTTTTTTTGAACAATATTAATTTTCATTCTACAATGAACTGTAGTGGATTTAAATATTATTTTACACTCATCGGACCAACATTTTAGAAGGAAAGATGTAACACAAATATAGCAACACTGTTTAAAAGTCATGCCTACTCCTTCGAGATTGTGACTGCCTCTCACTTCTGTTCAAACAATTAAGCGTTATCTTTGTTCCACATACTGAATAACGTATACGGTAGTTGAAAAATTGCCATATCAGTATTCCATTCAGTGTTAGCAACCCTGGAGAGTGGGATTATTGTGCCAGGACCGTAAAATTATAGTAAATTTGAAAAAATGATAGTAGATGAGAAAAAATAATCGTCAAATTCAATTTTATCGTTTAAATAATAGTTAATGGTTCTTCGTTGATTTTATGAAACTGTGTATAAAACTTTTATGGGGGTGTTCAGTAGTTTGCAGATGTTTACATGTATCAATTGAAGTAATTGATGTCTTCTTCTTGCAGTACCGTCTCCTATCGGAGGTTGGCTACCATCACAGCAATCTTTACTTTGTTGGCTGCAGCTCTGAACAACTGTAATGAACTGCACCCATACCACTCCCTTAAATTTCGCAACCAGGAAATCCTCCTACGTCCCACATTTCTCTTTCCCGAGATTTTTCCTTGGATTATGAGTCTGAGCAGAGAGTACTTCTCTCCTCTCATTATGTAGCCCAGATATTCCAGTTTTTTCGTTTGTATGGTTTTTATGACTTCGCATTCCTTCCCCATCTTCAGCAGAACATCTTGATTTGTTACTCTTTCTGTCCATGGAATTTTCCACATTCTCCTGTAACACCACATCTCGAATGCCTCAATGTTTTTGATGTTTATCTTTTTCAGTGTCCAGGCTTCCATGTCGTACAGCAGAACGGAAAAAACATAGCACCTTAACATTCTCGTTCTTAAGTTTATATTTATGTCCCGGCTCCATAGGAACTTTTTCATTTTGACAAACGATTGTCTCGCTATCTCTATTCGCCTCTTGATTTCTCTTGTCTGGTCATTAGTATCAGTGAAGCAAACGCCTAAATATTTGTAGGACGTAACTCTTTCAACTGGCTGATTATTTATGATTAAATTCACATTGGTGTATAGCTTCTTTGTTACAATCATGAATTTAGTCTTTTTGATGTTCAGTTTTAGACCATACTTTTTGGTATGGGTGTTTATGTTTTCCATCAAAAACTGTAAACTTGCTAGGTTATTTGTTACTATTAGCGTGTCATCAGCGTATCGTATATTGTTAATTAACTCTCCGTTAATGTTCATACCTGGATATGATGTTAATGTCGCGACTGTCGATGTTTTTGCTTCTTAGGATTTCATACAGCTTTTGGTGTCTGACTTTATCGAAGGCCTTCTCAAAATCTATGAAACCTACGTAGAGGTCTTGGTTTACATCCAAACATCTTTGCATTAACACACTCAGACAAACAAAGTAATAGATGTGTTAGGAGCGATATATTGGAATGTACTCTACTGTATTAATAATCATCATTTCGGCGCTAAATGAAAAATATTTTGAAATTAATTCAGAAAAATTTTAGGGTTTCATCATTACGAAAAATTTTGTTTTTTTTCGGTCTAAAAATGTGGTTTATGAAAATTTTAGTAGACTTAAGGGTTATTGTAAAGGCATGATAGTATATAGTAAAAATAAGTGTAACTATAGTATGTCACTATAATTATAGTATGATTGCTAACACTGATTCCATATTAATTTTATTTTTTGTAATTTTTATATTTTTTGTATTTTTCATATTTTCAATTTTCTTTCATATTTATTGTTTTTCACATTTTTTTTGTATCTTTCGTATTTTTTATATTTTTCATATCTTATATTTTTTGTATTCTTCATATTATATATTTTTTATTTTTCATATTTTTAGTATTTTTTATCTTTTTGATCACTTAATTATATACTACCAACTGAACTAGTTGTTAAAAATATATTAAGTTGTATTAAATATGAGTCAAAATATTTACAATACGAGTATATCTAGAAATGTTGATACCTTACCAGAGAACGACGGTTTCCTCTTCCTCAAACTGAAGTTTCCTATAGTTTGAGCGAACTTGGCCATATTCTCGTTCGATGGAATTATTTTAGGCACTCTTTTTCTGGTGTCTTTGGGGGTTTCCACGATGACAAAACTGTCTTGTTCGGTTTGCATCAGTTCAGTTTCTTCTGGCACTTCTGGTGTAGGACACGATACCTACACAACATTTGAGGAACTTTTGATCCTTTTTTTGTAGTAAAGATACATTTAAAAATAAATATATTTCAAAGAAGCAAGAAACATATTGTCTTTTATAAATAAAGGAATATATTAGGGGCGTACATATGATATATAGGCTAAAAAGGTCTAGGAACGCGTGAAGCTCTTTTTTCACTTAATATACTGATACAAAGATGCCTGGACGTCAATCAAGATATATACGTACGTTAAGAATAATTAATGAATGTCCTGAAATCAAAGAAGATTGACTACAACGACCTCAGGATCATATCAAATTTATACTATAAACAGCGAGCAAAAGTACGTGTTAACGAACAGCTGTCAGAAGAAATTGAAATAAGATGTGGAGTGAGACAGGGATGCGTATTGTCGCCAATTCTTTTTAATGCCTACTCCGAAGAGATCCTGAAAAACGCTCTGAAACAGCTGGAATAAAGGTAAATGGAGTTCCCATTAACAACATTAGATATGCGGACGACACTGTAATCTTAGCAGAAAATATTGAAGATCTTCAGAGACTGGTGACCAGAATAAGAGTATGGAAAAGAGTATGGTCTAACAATGAATGTCAAGAAGACGAAATTTATGAGAATATCGAAAACTCAAAGAAATAACGAGAATCTTCTAATAAACGGAACCAACGTCGAACAAGTGGACAAATATGCATATCTGGGAACAATGATTAACTCCACAAATGATTACATTCAGGAGATCAAAATCAGAATAGAAAAGGCTAGAGCAAATTTCAACAAAATGGGAAGAGTGCTATGTACAAGGGATTTAAAATTGGAGCTAAGAGTTAGGTTGGCGAGGTGCTATGTTTTTTCGACTTTTATTTTATGGAATGGAGTCTTGGACCTTGAATGCGACATCAATGAAAAAACTGGAATCATTCGAGCTGTGGGTGTATAGAAGAATTCTGAAAATATCGTGGACAGAACACGTTACAAACAAAGAGGTTCTGAGAAGGATGAATAAAGAAATAGAAATTTTAAATATAATTAAAACAAGAAAATTGGAATATCTCAGACATATTACATGTGGAGAGAAGTATACCTTGCTCCAACTGATTATGCAGGGAAAGATCCAAGGAAAGAGAAGCATAGGGAGGCGTAGAATGTCATGGCTGCGCAACCTGAGAGAGTGGTACGGATGTACATCAAATGAACTTTTCAGAGCAGCCGTCTCAAAAGTCCGAATAGCTATGATGATTGCTGACCTCCGTCGCGAAGATGGCACTTAAAGAAGAAGATATGATATATGTAATGAATATCTAAGGGAGGCGACACCATAATTGGTAGAATATGCTGAGGATGATGATGATGATTAGGACCCTATTAAGAAAGAAATATGTTTAGCGATATGTCACAAGGCTGTAACACCGGTAATAATTTAATTAGGATAATGAATTGCTTATTTATTTATAGACGTCTTTCATTTTTCATAAATTTTTAAGTTGTGACTATTAATGGCGCGACAGGTCTTTATTGAAATCACATTGTCGCCTGTCAGTCCATTTGTCTCTGAGATAACTCTTGAAGGAGAAGTCCT
The DNA here is from genome assembly GCF_040954645.1 of Diabrotica undecimpunctata. Classification (NCBI taxonomy): domain Eukaryota; kingdom Metazoa; phylum Arthropoda; class Insecta; order Coleoptera; family Chrysomelidae; genus Diabrotica; species Diabrotica undecimpunctata. The sequence goes on along the minus strand of NC_092803.1, from coordinate 9,257,941 downwards.
AGAGTCTGTAAATTTGGAACATAGGTTCATTTTGGTGTAATGCAGAATCCAACTTAATTTGAGGTCTATATGTATTCTTCTTCTTCCTTTTGTTTTAATTAAAGGAAAAATCCTTCAGCCTTGAAACTTGGCATATAGGTTACTCTTGGTCCACAGAAGAACCCTATTTTGGTCTAAAGATAAAAGATGTTTTTCAGGACTGTCGATAAAAGTTTCACATCTGTTGGCATTCCATCGAGTGCAACAATAATTTTTTAGTCATAAAATGGCGTAGTAAAAAATAAATACATAAGTAGATGAAAAATACATATATTGAGCAGAAAAAATATTCAATTACTTACCTTCATTTCAGTCTCTTCTGAATACTTGGATTTAATCACATAATTCTCGGCCAGTCTATCCACTCTTAACGTTATATTAGCTGCCGAAATCGACTTGATGAACTTGGCTACTTGCGTCACTGTCTGGACAGTACGATTTTCCACGGCCACCACGATGTCGTTCGGCCTTAGGCCGGATCTGTAAGCAGTACTGTGCTGTGACACGCTGTCCACCAGCACTAGACCTTGTTCTTGTTTAAAAATTACGCCTAGTTGAGCTTGTCGTACCTTTGTCATGGTTATTTCGAGAGTCATGTACAGGTTGTCATCTCTTTGGTAGAGAGAGATCCAGGGAATTATGTCTAAAATTTTAGATAGATAAGATAGTATAGTTATATACCAATTAAGTTAAGTACCAATTTAAGATGCAATGTATAAAACAGACGTTCAAAACTTACCTACTGACATGGTGCAATAAATATTTTGAACTATAGGTGGCAAAGATAATCTGGACACTTCAACGCAGGTCACCTCCAGTTGACCTTGGGGAACGATCTCATTATCATCTGTATCCAACTGAGATGGATCCGTTTTCACGAAGAACGGCTTATACCTAGAAGATAAGCGAGTGTTAGATGTAGTTGTATTTTGTCACTGTCATTGTAAGCATTAAGGTATGGCAATAAGATTAAAAAATACAAAAATTCAACACTTTACAATTCTTTATAAAGTAAAAAATGATCAAATGGTAAACATTTTAAAGTCTCCCCTTTTCAGTCTTGACTCCTGAAGGAAATGTAGTGATCGTCATTATGTTGTGTATGTTCCACCTCTAGAGATCTCCTGTCTCTGGTCATTTCTTTTAATTTGTGCATTGGTATTCTGCAGATTCTCTGATTTGGTCAACCCATCTCGTAAGGGTCTTCCTCGTAATCTTCGGCCCTACCTTTCCTTGAATGATGAGCCTCTCCATATTTTCTGTGTCTGATCTCATAACATGTCTTAAGTATTTTTATTGTAGAGCCTTTTTACTGAACTCTAGTCCTCTTAAAATTCAACTCCATGTCTCTCTGTCCAATATTTATATCCATATGTTAGTATTGGGGATAATAAACAGTTGAACAATCTCATTTTTAGGGTTATTGAGATTTGGGTGTCTTTAGCGATCTTTGCTAGATCACATCTATGTTTTATCTCCTCATATAATGTCCCTGTGTTTGATATCAATGATTCCAGATAAGTTAACAATAACAAACCGGTCATTTTTGTCTTTGATATATATAACCAAATATTTGTCTCTTCTTGACTATTCGCGATAAGGGCTGAATTATCCACAAAATTCAGATTGTTTATTTTTCAGCCACTTATTGACGTGCCCATTTCCCTACATCTTTGCCTCACATCTTCTCTTGAGTGGAATTCATTTGAAAGTATGTTGAGCACTTTTGCTGATACAGTGGTATGTTTGTATACCTTAGTTATAAGCAAAATCGGATGTTGTGGTACGCCCTCTACTTGTAGTATCCGCCATAAGTGATACTATTTGACTTTATCAAACGCCTTACTATAATATATAAAACAAACATTGAATTCCAACCTGGATATTGAATTCGCTTGGTTTTTAGATCATTTGTCTAATATTCAAAATGTGTTCTCATGTACAAATCTTTTGGCAAATGTGGGCTGTTCTTCTGGTATTTATATTTGTAGAAAAGTTTTTAGTCCTGATTGACGATTTATATTTGTATGCTGGCATGTGAGATAATGGAAATATATGAGGTAATCTATAATTATCGTATTTATCGTGGCTACGCCATTGTCCAAACGTTTGAAGAAGCTATCACAGTATATATTATGCTATGCAACGATTCGTAGCAAAACTTCGTCGAGAGATTTCTGGAAACAGAGGTGCTCTATGTAAAAAGAACAATTAGTTATATTTAAAGGAGTTAGTGGAATAAATATATTTGTAGCATAACGTAAATAAACGTTATAAATTAATTGTGTTTTTAGTGTTAGTGGTAAAAAACTGTAAATAACTTAAAATATGTGTTAGAAGACTATGAATAAACTAAAATAAACATTACTCACTACTATTAAGTAAATGCTTATCTTTCAGTGTTAGTCATAACATTTGCCTGTTTTGACTTAGGAATTTAAGTTTTTAATGAAATTTACACATGAATAGACACATTTTAAAGCAAATGTTCAACAGGGAAGCATCAAGTAACCTATATTGTCTCACGAAAATGCCATTCCAAAAATATACAGTATAAAACTTGAGATGATTTTTTATCTATAATAAAAGTAAGTATTCAATTTTGAACTTACCTTAATTTGTAATTTGGCAGGGTGTGTTTCCTTTTTATCGCTTTCTTAATCTGATTAACTATAAGATTTGTGATGTTAGACTGTAATTGTCTGCCTTGAAAATGGGATTCAACTTGCAGATCCAGAACGGGATCAGAATAAAAGCTGAAAGACCAATGGGTGTATGGCTGTCTCGAAAACTGCAGTCTCGCTTTGCCACTTATTTTTTTCACTGGAAACAAAATACACTTAGCTCAGAAGCAATTATATGATATAATAATAATACTAATGTCATTTGTACTGTACTGTACTTCATATTTTTTATCATTTCTCTATAATAAAATAAGGAATGTCTGTTGTTTCCCTCATGTTCTTTCACTTTAAGAACACTGCTTGCCATTTCTCTTTCTTTGATTTGTATTTCCATCAATTGATGTCCTTTTTTGGCCTTTGTTAATGGCCATATCAACTAAACTGTTTATCTTTCGATAATTTCCAATATAGATTCAATTTGCAGTTTCACCTTTTCTTCATGTTTCTTAATATCTTAATTTTTGTTACTCCTTTGACCTTTCCAAGGTACTTCAATTTCGATATCATAAATTTAAACTTCTTTTTTATGTATTAAGGGTTCTTATGTAAATTGTACTATAAACTAAAAACACTAACCTTTAATGGAAAGATAAGCAGTTTTTCCAAACTTCATTTTCGCATCGATACTTAATAAAAAATTTCCTGTATAATCCAAGCTTAAACACAAACTAATAGTCTCTATGTATCCTTCTTTTTTGTCTAATTTGACATTATCTACAGTTATTTCCTTTATATCAGGAAATTCGGTTCCTAAATGCATATCTCTAATCTGAAATAGAAAAAACTTATATGATTATAGCTTTAACATAATATCATAATTAATTGTTAATCTTCTAAAACTCTAGAAGGGGAGATTAGGAAATACTGAAAGGTCTTAATCTTTAGGAAGGAAAAATCATTCTGTAACTCATTAAAGCTTCAACAGCAAAACTTTTAATGGTGGCAATGGTGGTAATACAAAATATTTGTGGCAAAAAGGTTACCTAAGGAGCAATATTTTGTCTATAGGGAAAAACAAACATAATTTTATACTTACAGTAATACTATCAAAAAATTTTCCTATGGTGGTTTTTGTCAGCAGTTCATCAAATTCTAGGCTTAACTTTTTATAGAGCCATCTCTTGATATACTCTGAATGTCTCAGTTCATGAAATAAAAACTGTAATACTAAACTAATTGGTAAACTATCTCCCTTCCCTTTGTCACTAAAGTCTTCGGTTTCTAATTTTTTCTTTATATCCTGAAACAAAAGATATGACTATATAGAAAATCTTACAAGAACAGTAGAGGAAGAACTTGAAGAGCTACATAAAGTCAATGTGACTATATGAGAGCAATATCTACAACTACAACGAAGAAAGGATGGATGCCAGATCCATTCTTTCAAAAAATATAGTTTTTCAATCAAAATATTCAAAATTTAATATAATTATTGTGTAATTATTAATGTATAATATAGATATAAATGTTCAAATTGCTAAAATTGTTAAAAAAAAGGATTTGTATAAAGAATTTACAGTGCAGAAATATATTATTTAAAAATGGAGTTACTTATACACATAAGATGGTTATTTTTGATGATGAAATTATAGTAAGAATATTAGTTTTGATTATATAGAATTTGTATTATAAAATAGTTGGAAAATAGTTGGAAATGTGTGTAGTAGAAGAGGTAGGATAGATAAAAGGGAGGTAAGTGGTGTGATGATGTGGTACAAAAATATTGTATAGAAATTCTATAAGATCACCATAAGACCACCTATTATGTGTGGCACTGAATGTTGAGTAGTTAAAAAGAACAGTGAATACAAGTTGCAAAACAGGAATGCTTGGACACAAATTAAATTAATCAAACAGATCAAATTAAAGTAATTTGATCAATCTGATCAATATTAAACCATTTTAAACTGTTTTTAATTAAAAGTGATGTATCAACAAATAAAACACTTTTTAATTATCCCATTTTTTATTTCTTTTAGAAAAATTGATATGGCATATATTGTTCTTGAATAAGAGTATAATAGAGAACCCAGAGAAGTTTAGTGAGAGATATTTGATGGCAAGCAAGTTTCAGATGAATAACTGAAAGTTGTGTAACATTAATCTGGAAGTTTTTGACTTTTTCAGCAAAAACAAATGCAGAACAGGTTTGTAGGAAATAGTAATTTTCTCAAGAAGGAATATAACCCGGACATTCCACTCCACATAGGTGTAGAGGAAAATATTGATGGAACTTTTTTTAGCAAACACAATAATAAATTAATAAGTAGCACATTTTATTGAAATGTTGGCAAAAATACTGAACAGTTACTGTTTTGTTCAGACTATAAACTACTGTGTCTTTATATTTTGCATAATATTCAGAAAGACAAAAATAATAAAGTATTTTGCTATATACAGTATAACAATGCCTTTAAAAATAGCGAAGTACCTTTCATAATAATATATTGCTTTCCGTGTCCAGAAACCAATGTATCATTACAAGATATCTGCTGTGAATAATTATACTTCTGATAAGTATTTTTTCTCAAACATTTGAAAAATCAAAATAAACAGTTTCATTGCATTGACCTTTTTAGATTATTATAAGCAACTATCAGCTAAAAATATATGCAATAAACCTATAGCTGTTTCCTAATTAGATAAAAGCTGTTTGTATACATATATTAATGTAAATGATAACATTTTTTAAATTAAAGCTGTTAATTTTGCCACATTATGAAGGCCAATGTTTAATAAATGAATAGTACCTGTGGTAAACTGTATTCGGCCGTGTTTTTCGTTACAGGAGGCTTTGCCACTGGGCTCTTTTTTAAATAAACATACAATACATAATACTGGACACTTAAAGTTAAAATTATGCCAAATAATACTGAAACGCAGGCCAGAAAAAATGTAGCAAAAATATCCATTTTTCGTTAGTTGTAATTTATCACAAAAGACTGTTAGACCGAAGGGAATGTACTTAAATAGTTCTTATTATTTAGATCGATGAATTACATGATGAATCCACCTTTCTTTAAAAACAATATTTTTTGTTTTTGTCAAACTTCAACTTTAAAAAAGAAGAACTGTTGAAACCATATGTCATATGTCAACACTTTCACTATCACGGAACGATAGGCGGTAGCCTTAAGAAATTAATAAACTCGGTTCGCTAATCCCAGTCCGAACTGTCTAGTGAATTTAGTAATTATTTTTTTGCGAAGTTAGTTACTTTTTGACAGACTAAAAGTGGCTGGAAATTACTATACAACCAAGCACCCGTACTCATAGCCAATATTCATAGTAAACAAACTAAATAGTAAATAAAATAGAACTTTGCAAATTACCGACAATCAATATTTATTTATCTGCACCATATAATAAATAGTTATGTTAAATTATAACAACTAAATATATATTTTTTAAATATATACTACCCAAAATTTGATGGGTTTAGTATACACTTCGACTATTTAGAATAATTCTTCTTTTTTTAAAGAAAGAAGTCTGTAATAGCAGGATACTTGAGCTATTAATACTGAGAAGTAGGAATTGTTGTGTTGTAGGTTTCCGACAATGAATCTGTCAAAATATGCCCGAGCTAAGCGAATGGAGTTTATCCAGATTTTCAAAGAAAAGAGAAGCAATATAATTTATATCGTGGAATGTAATTTTAAATTCCCCATATCGTCTATCTCATATTCATCATCTGCTTGCTTTGAAAATCGTAGAAGGCACAGATTTAGACAAAAATTAAATCTGAATTTTGGTTTCAAACAAATTTCCACTTTTCTACTTTTTGTTTGCAATATAATTGATTTTATCAATTTTTCGCGACCCTTGTATGGCTCTAAAAAAGCTATATATCATTCTTCTAGTGAAATGTCGAAATGAATCCAAACAAAAGATATTTCAAAATGGAAGACACATACTTGATAATTCGAATTTTGGTCGGGGAGCCATCGATTTGATTTTACAATTAATTTTATTTATTGTAGTGAAAACTTTTATAGGAAGGCTTTAGATGACAAAATATTTTCACAATCACACAAGTTTCGTGATAATTTAAATACAAAATTAAATAACGAGTCTGGCTGTTCGTTCCCTTGCATACCTCGGCTTCATCATCATCATCCTCGGCGCTACAACCCATGGTGGGTTTTGTCACCTTCCATAATTCGCCTCAAGCCTCTTCTCCTATATGCCACGCCACATCTCTCCATTCACTAATCTGCATCGCTCTCAAATATTCCTCGGTCGCTTGGCCTACTTCTCATTATCCCACTGTCTAACGCCAGTTTCTTAAGCATATCTTTGCAATTACTTACCGGTTTTGATTTAGTATGCACGTTTATTTGCCGATAATATAATTATATGGAAATGATCTTTTCCCTAGATGGTATAATTATTTCTGTAATAATACTGGTATATTTTGGATATTTATTCAATTATACACACTTTACACTAAATGATTTATCATGTTGTTACGTCCCTCCACATATTCTCAGTTTTTATTAATAATTTTTATTATTTTATTTTTATATTTTAATTCTTTACTTAACGTGTGTGTATGTTTTGTCATCGTAAATTAATACGGACCTGTACAGCCCCCCCTAGTCTTAAGGGAGCAAGCTACGGGCGACACGCATATTTTTCGGTCTTAGTTTAGAGATAGTCCTGTATAAATCGTCGCGCTAAACACTCCAGTATTTGTATGACTAGTACCCTGACCACGTGACATTGTGAGAAGATTTTGTTCCCGAATCGCCCAGTGCACTGAGGAAGAAGAAGTATACATCAACATCACAGGTACCGTAATTTGATTGCATACACACATAGTATTTATATTAATTGATAAATTTACATATAACTTATTTTCATATTAAAATTAAACCAGCACCTATATAAAAACAATTATGAGTGAATGCTTCTCTTATAGAACTTAACTTTCATTCATTTGGTCCTTCGAGCCGGATTAAAATTAGTTTAAATAATTTATTCAATTAAAAACGTGATCAAATTATATAAATTTTTAAATATTTGGGCAAAGTTTCTTATCAAAGGTCGTTTAAAATCACTGAAAAAATTCCACAGCGGTAGACATCTGGCAACAGATGCGATAATCCCAACCAGGGTCTATACCTGACCCTTTGTTAAAATCGAAGTACAGCCGTTGAAACTTTCCAAAAGCACGTTCAATTTCTGTTACAATCTGCAATTTAGAATTCTTTAAATACAAGGGGTTTATATGATTATATATTTATTTTATATAACTTAGGAAATTAAAAAAAACGCAATATTAATTGAACACTACTGGTTTTAAAAATATTTATGCGTATATTTCTAGTTACAATTAAATAAATATATATTGATTTTGTTTAAATAATACTTGGAGTGTTGTTTTTTTTTTGTTTGCTCGATTATACATACTCATATATAATAAATATTTATTCTTACTGATACTTATTGAGTTTCATAACTTTAAAAGTATTACATATATTACATATACGAGTACATATTGAATTTATTGAGATCATTCTTTAAAGGTTCTTTGTGTTACATAAATTTCTTTTTCTATATCTACAATAATGTCTTCTAGAAGTTCAAATAGAATTGTTCGTTTGCGTGCATTGAGAAACGTTGACATTTGTAAGATTAAACAAATGGAAAAGCTGGCAGAGGAAGTGTTGGTTGATGGTTCATTAATTCCAGGGTTTCTCTTTGCTGCAAAAGATTATGAAGCTATCAATACTAGCTTCAATAATCAGCATACTGAATTAATTAATTTAATTGCTGTCGAGGAAGACGCAAATTTGGATACGGAAGAAATAATTAGGTTTGAATTTGCCAATAGTATTAATAAAATAGCTTCTCTTTATTTTAAACATAATTCTTTATTAAATAATACAACTAGTGGAACTCAAAATGTGTCCGCTGATCCACAAATCAAATCAAAACGTAACGTAAATCTTCCTAAACTAAATTTAAGTATATTTGCGGGCGAGATTACAGATTTCCCCACTTTTATAGACTTATATAATGCTCTTGTACATAATAATTCTGATCTTTCTAATATAGAAAAGTTTAGTTATCTTCTGCAATCACTTAAGGGAGTACCTTACAATTTAATTAAAAGCATTAAGCTGCAAGATTCTAATTATATAATTGCTTACAACACCTTAATTGATCGCTATGAAGGTAAACGAGACTTATCTAGAGCATTATGGAAAAATATTCAAAATGCCAGTGTGGTTAAAACTGATGATCCTGTTTCACTTAGAAAATTATTAGATATTTTCAATGAAAACTTAGCCTCTTTAGAAAAATTACTTTTTTCTCCCGCTCAATGGGACTTTATTCTAATGAATTTACTGATGGACAAATTGGATGTAGAAACAGTTAGAGCTTTCGAATTACACTTTGCTTCAAAAAATGTACCTTCCTATGAGGAAGTTTATAAGTTCGCATTACAGCGTTGCACTTCATTGGAGTCATATAAAAGACAAGTCAGCAAAAATGTTAAATCTAATAATTCCGATACTTCTAATAACGTAAGGTATTCATCTCGTCAAACTTCTACATTTTTGACCAGTTCTGTCAAAAATAAGTGTCTATTTTGTGGTTCAGATCATGCTTTATTTAAATGCAATCAATTTCTTGCTGAATCACCTCAAAAACGTTTTGACTTTGCTAAACAGAATAAATGTTGTATAAACTGCTTGTCTAAAACTCATGTTACGATCAAATGCCCTTCATCCAAAAGATGTACACATTGTAATAAAAAACATCATACTTCTCTTCACTTTGATAATCTCAATGCGAATGATTCTTCTTCTTCTTCTCACAACGAGGTTGCTAGTTCATCTAACGATCCTATGCCTTCTGTATCCGCCTTATCAAATACTTTGACAAATAATGTCTTGCTAGCTACAGCTACAATCTATGTTCTCGATCGTTTTGGTAAAGCCTTGGAAGTTAGAGCCTTATTAGACAGTGCGTCTCAAGCTAACTTCATTAGTAAAGAATGTGCAGACAAATTAAGTCTCCCTAAATTCAATGCGGCTTTATCGATACAAGGTCTTGATAGAATGTGCACCCCAGCCAAATCAGGCGTAAAATTGAATATTTCTTCGTCTTATGACATAAACTTTCATTGCGAGATAGATGCAATAATTCTTCCTCAAATCTGTCAAAATATGCCAACTGTTCCAATTTCTTTAGACAACTTGCCGTATCTTCAACATTTAAGGTTGGCTGATAAAATGGCAAATATTCCAGGTAAAGTTGATGTTCTATTAGGAGCAAATATCTTTCCTTACATCTTAACAGGAGGAATTATTAAAACCCGTAATGATCAGCTTTCAGCTCTTGAAACAAGTTTCGGTTATGTTTTGATGGGAAATATTCCACCTACAAATATAACAAATATTCATTCCTTTTTCACGTCATTTTCTGCTAATGATTCTGAGCAATTAGATGCGACATTAAAACAATTCTGGGCCATTGAGGAAGTACCAGAAGTTAAATCTTATTCTCCGGAAGACTCATTCTGTGAGAAGCTGTATACTCATACCACTTATAGAAATTCCGAGGGCAGATTTGTAGTAAAGCTGCCTTTCAAAAACGAAATACCTTCTTTTGGCGACACAAAACGTTTAGCCTTACAAAGATTTAGTTCTTTAGAGCGCAGATTTGCCAAAAATGAATCACTTAAGATTCAATATTCAAGCTTTATCAAAAGTTTCATAGATAATCATTATTTAAATCTTATTCAGCCAAGTACGGCAATAAATAATGCTTATTATCTACCACACCATTGTATTTACAAGGAGTCCAGTACTACTCCATTGCGCGTTGTGTTTGATGCTTCCACACACGCCCCTAACTTTCCGTCTTTAAACGATACGTTATATTCAGGTCCAAAATTACAAAATGATCTTGTAAATTTATTGCTTAAATTCAGGTTTCATAAATATGTCTTTACTGCAGATATTAAATCCATGTTTACTCAGATTCTTATCGCTCCTGAGCAACAAAGATTTCAAAGAATACTTTGGCGTTTTTCGGAACAGGAATCTATTGCTGAATACGAACTTACTCGGGTTACTTTCGGTGTGTCTAGCTCACCATATCTTGCAATTCGTACTCTACAGCAGCTAGCACTCGACGAACCGGACTTACCTGTAGCCTCATCTATACTCCTAAAAGATACTTACGTAGACGATGTGGTGACAGGAAAGGATTCTTTAGAAAATAGTGTTCTTGCTATAAAAGAATTAATATCTTTATTGAAACGTGGTGGATTTGAGTTACGAAAATGGGCAAGTAATGCCCCTCAGTTATTCTCTCTCGCTAATATTCCTTTAGATCATATTCTGCAACAGTCTTTTTCATTTGACTTAGATCAATCTTCGTTAAAGGTATTAGGACTTGGATGGAATCCATCATCTGATGATTTCTTTTACAAAATTTTACCTCTTCAAGCTTCCTGCACAAAGCGAAATCTCTTATCCCAAATAGCTCGCATATTCGATCCTTACGGTATTCTTAATCCTGTCACTTTGATAGTGAAGACTATTATTCAACGTCTTTGGCTACTTAATTTAGATTGGGATGCAACTCCACCTTTGGAAATTACTTCAAGGTGGGAACAATTTAAAATTGAACTGCCTATACTATCTAAGTTTACTATACCTCGTCATATTTCTTTAAATGCAATTATTTCCTGTGAGCTTCATGGCTTTTGCGACGCTTCTTTACGTGGATCTTCTGCTGTTACATACCTTCGTGTGTGTCATGATACAGGAGTCATCAAAACTTATTTTCTTTTAGCCCGAACAAAGGTATCTCCTACCAGGGTGCAAACTATTCCTCGTCTCGAGCTCAATGCAGCAGTAATTCTTAGTAAATTATTATCTTATATACTGCAGACTCTCACTATACAGTTTAGTAGAATTTACGCATGGTCAGATTCGACTGTTGTTCTTCATTGGATTAATTCACAGCCATATAAATGGAAAACCTTCGTCAGTAACAGAATTTCTTATATTCAAGACAGGATAGCTTCAAAACACTGGCGATATATTCCTTCTTCATTAAATAGTGCAGATCACGGGTCCCGTGGACTTTTCCCCGAGGATTTCTTAAATACTCCTGCTTGGTGGGTGGGTCCGGAATTTCTTCGCACTACTGAAGATAACTGGTCATTCTCCTTGACCGATTCTATCGAACATAACTTAGAATTGAAACAGAAAAGTTGTCTTTTGTCTTTTCCATCTGATGAATTTGTCGATAATCTCTGTAATCGATTTTCTTCCTTTTCAAAATTAAAACGTATCTTTTCCTATGTTCTTAGATTTGTTGGTAACCTAAAATCAGTCAATCAACGAACAGTTGGAAAGCTTTCTATTCAGGAACAAAGTAACGCCACTAATCAACTAATTAGATTAGTGCAACAAAGATATTTGAAGGAGGAAATAGAACAGGTTAAAGGTAATTCTATAAAATTCAAATATTTGAAAAAATTAAATCCTTTTTTTGATTCACATGATCTCCTAAGAGTGGGCGGAAGACTTAGCCAGTCAGAATTAGCGTATGACAAGCGCTTTCCTCTTCTTTTACCTTCCAAAGGTAATTTTATTAAATTACTTATTTCGGAAATCCATATTGTACATCTACATGCAGGCATTCAAGGTACGCACTTCGCCTTGTCACAAAACTTTTGGATAATTTCATCCAAACGTGTTATTCGTAGTGTTCTTTCAAAATGTCTTTCCTGTTGGAGACTAAAACCTCAAAATTATCAGCCACCTATGGGGGCTCTTCCCGACCTACGGATATCCAAGGCCAAACCATTTTCTTGCGTTGGCGTCGACTTTGGCGGTCCTTTTCTGATACGAGCCAATAAGCTTAAAAATGCTAAACGAACGAAAGCCTATATTTGCCTATTTGTATGCTTTGCCACTAAGGCTTTGCACTTAGAATTGGTATCTGAACTTAGTACCGAGGCATTTTTAGCCTCATTCAGACGTTTTATAGCACGTCGAGGACGTTGCTCTATTCTGATTGCGGAACAAATTTTGTAGGAGCAAAATCCTATTTAGAAGACATTAAGTCACATTTTGACAAAAACGACGTCATTAAATGGCATTTAAATCCCCCGGCAGCTTCTCATTTTGGTGGATTGTTTGAAGCGGGTATAAAAAGCGTAAAAACACATGTGTCTAGAGTCATAGGCGAACAGGTTTTAACCTATGAAGAATTCAATACATTACTAATACAAATAGAGGCTGTCTTAAATAGTCGTCCCTTATGTCCTGTCAGTAATGATCCAAATGATTTTTCAGTGTTAACACCTGGTCATTTTCTTACACTAGAGCCTTTAAAGATAATTCCCGATCGGGATTACAGTGATGTTAATTTAAATAGACTAAGTCGTTGGCAATTGCTGCAACGATTACATGCAGACTTTTGGCAAAGATGGAGCAGAGAATATTTACATACTCTTCATCAACGCTCGAAGTGGCATAAAAATGAGGGTAATCCTAATATAGGTACACTCGTACTAATACGTAATGAGACCAAGCCTCCCTTACAATGGCAAATGGGTCGAATTAAAACTTTAATTTTTGGTCAAGATGATATTGCTCGCGTAGCTATCGTACAAACCGCGAAAGGTGAACTTAGGCGACCTTTGGTTAAGCTATGCCCTTTGCCTTATATTGTATATTGAATATATTTTATTCTTAGTTTAGTGTTTTATAGTCTTCTTAGTCATAATTTTAGTTTAGTTTCTTTATAAATTATTTTTAATTTGGAATATCAACACAACATTTGATATACCCTGTCCACGATTTCTTCGTAAGAGCCGCCTGCGAGCCCAAAGGCGTCTGATCTTTTTCTTCTTACTGCTGTACGCTGTACGCAGTTGTTGCCGGCGTATTATTATTAAAAGTCGGGAAGCCAATGCAATCAAAGATTTATTTTCCATTATAATGGTTTCAAAATCTAATAGTTGATACCTATACTGTGTCTAATACCTCTATAACCATAAAAAAAGAGAAAAATCAATAAAACCTCACTCATTGTCACTCATATCATAAGTCATAACTTATCATGCAGTGTAAACACGATTTTTTTAAAACATCATAGAAACGAGAAATCATAACAAATCTCATATGATATTGTCATATGATAAAATCATGTAGTGTAAAGTCTACTTTAGCATTTTTGATTGCTAAACAGATTGTTTGAAAAGCTTGTTCCACTATGGTTGATAACACTCATGTTAGATATATTTTATTTATTGCTGCACTTTTTAAATGATAAACACATGTATAAATAAATTTAGATCTTTTAACAATCTATTTTAAAATGAAAATAAAATCTTCAGAAATAAGACACACTGTATATTTATCGCACGCGGCCACAGCCACCTAAAGCTTACGTCAATGTCAGTCAACAGTCACTTCTTTGGTATACAAATTGTCATCTGTCAAAAAGTTCTATTTTACAGTTGGCTCAGTTTCTGAACATATTTCAAAGTTTTAAGCAAAATAAAGTTAAGATATAAACATAAAAATGAGTCGGCGAAGGGCTCATGAGGATGATGATGGTTACGGTAAGGGTTTTTTCAATTTTGCATTATTGTATCTATTATTCTGACATACTTTTTTTTTAGAGAGAGCATACAGAAAACGGCGTCGTGTATCAGAAAACCAAGAAATCGAAGACAGGTTAGAATCTCTTATTCTCAGAGTAGGCGAAAAGAGTACGTCTTCCCTAGAAAGTAACTTGGAAGGCTTAGCCAGTGTTTTGGAAGCAGATCTTTCAACTTTCAGGGCGAAGATTTTAAGGATCCTCACAGATTGTGCTATTCGAATGCCTGAGAAATGTACCATTTACACAACATTAGTAGGGTTATTGAACGCTAAGAATTATAATTTTGGTGGAGAATTCGTTGAGTATATGGTAAAAAGTTTCAAAGAATCTTTAAAACAATGCAAATGGGATGCTGCCAGATATGCACTCAGATTTTTAGCAGATCTTGTAAACTGTCACGTCATTTCGAATACTTCGCTTCTGCAGCTACTAAACAATATGATAGATACAGCAAATGAAGATAATGTACCACAAGTTCGTAGAGATTGGTATGTTTTTGCTATACTTAGTACACTACCATGGGTTGGACGAGAATTGTATGAAAAGAAAGAGAAGTCATTATATGACCTGATGACTCAAATTGAAGTATTTCTGAACAAAAGGTCAAAGAAGCACCACAAAGCCTTAAGAGTTTGGGCAATAGATAGCCCCCATCCACAAGAAGAGTATCTAGATTGCCTTTGGGCACAAGTACGAAAGTTGAAGCAGGATAATTGGGCTGAAAAACATATTCCTAGGCCATATTTGGCTTTCGATTCTATATTGTGTGAAGCCTTACAGCATAATCTACCTTCTATAATACCTCCACCTCATCACGAGACTTATGAGTACCCTATGCCTTGGGTTGTATTTAGGTGAGTGAATTTTTGAATATCTATATTCTAGTCAGCTCATTGTGATAATGTGGTGATATAATACATTGCAGCTTGATAAAACAAGTAGCGCAACTTAAAATTGTTCCCTCATAGATAGTACATCAGTTTAAACTTTAAAAACAGTTGTTGACTGTGTGTGCAAATAACATTTAGCTCAAACACTTTTGTTAATTGTTGTGCTAAATATGTACTAGAATTTATCAAAAACTGCATATTATAGTTTTGAAAGATATACCACAGTCACAATACTTGTTTTCTCACTATTGTACTACTTATTGCTTTTTCTATAAATAAATTAATGATGACTTGTAGTTACAATTTGTAGACATACATTTAGTTACTTCCCCTTTATAAATGCAGTCTAAAGTCTATGGATTCTCTATAGTCACCATATTTTCAAAATCTTTGTAGCATTGAACTTTATGTAATACTGCATCCATTTACTTATTTTATAATAATTCTTTTTAGGTTATTTGACTATACAGACTGTCCAGAAGTGCCTATTTTACCAGGAGCCCAAACTATTGAAAGATTTCTCATTGAAGAACATCTTCATTCAATTATTGAACTGTACCACTTGGAAAGGAAAGATTGTGCGGCTCACCTGTTGAATTTTCCTTATAAGTTGAAAATTCCCCTAGAGTACTGTATTGTAGAAGTCATTTTTGCAGAATTGTTTCACATGCCTAAGCCAAGGTAGGGATATAATGATATTATTATTATTATTGTACAAATTTTGGTCAGTTTGATAGGACAAAAATGTTCTTAAAGTTGAAAAATTTTTCCTTACATCAATTTGTGGATTATTCACATCAAAATGTAATATTTATTCCAAAAATAAATTCATTTTACAAAATAAAGAATAATTAGGTATATGTAGGATTTAATAAATTATTAAAAATTAAAAGAATGAAGAATGTGCCTACATATAACTAGAAACAATAAAGATTCAGATCCAGGCAAAAGGCTAGACTTAACCTCTTAAGTGGGCACAAATATTTACAGAGATCTATTGTGCGGTGGGGAATTTTTTTTCTGTATATGTGTTAAATTTTTGTAATTCATTATTGAGAAAGGGACATAGGGCAAGGTAATTTGTAATGTTAATATATTTTAATCCATGATGTTAATATATATTTTTAATAATGTGACGTTATTTGCTCAATTATGTTAAAAAATTTATTCTACTCTTCCCTACATGCCCCCGTAGCTACTGGCTATTTGTTAATGAAAATGTTCCATTAAAAGAGAATAGGATTAAGTGAGGAGGTTACTACGAGGACTTATTAGTTAGATTCAGGACTTATTGAGAGATCTGTTCAAAGTTCTTTGCAACTGCCTACTTTCCACCACATAGTATCATTGAGAAGTATATTGAATTTGCAGAAAATGTAGATAATCTAGCTGAAAAGTATCCAAAATATAAGTTATGTATCCTGGGAGATTTTAATCTTTCCAATTGTCAGTGGTCCATTGATGGATTGTCTTCTGTGGCTACTCCATTACCAGAAACCTCACCAAATGAAGTCGATTCCATTCAATTCCTCTCATTTTTATATTCCTTTCATAATCTGTATCAAGTAAACACTGTTAAAAATGAAAACAACTCCTTATTAGATCTAGTCATGGTCCAAGATGAAGAGGTTGAGGTATCTAGAGCTGAAAGTGCCCTACTCCCAGAGGATAGGCATCATCCTCCACTCTCATTTGGGTTTAAATGTGAATCTCAATATTTCAATGAGCCAGGATTGATTGGAGATGGCTTTTATAGAGACTTTTGCTCAATGAGTGTACAGGAAGTAACAAACTTTCTGTCACAATTTAACTGGGATGATTTGTTTAAAGATAAAAGTTTTGATATGATGAACAGTAAACAAAAACAGGAATAATATTCCTTCTGTTATGCACTATAATAATATTTCTGGCTTTTCTGGCATGGAGATTGACAATTTATTTGCTAAATACTTTTCCAAAACTTATAGTAATAAAGATTTTGATTCGCAGGATGAAACCTTTTTAACAGGAGACATCAACCTATCACAATTTAGCATTTCTATTTCGTCTATATATGAAAAACTTTCCATTTTGGATAGCAACAAGGGGCCAGGTGCAGATGGTCTTCCATCTTCTTTTTTTAAGCACTTTAGCTTTTTACTTTCTAGACCTCTTTTTCACATTTTTAACCTGTCATTAAAGACAGGAATGTTCCCGGTCTACTGGAAAACTAGCCTTTATTACCCTGATACTAAAATCTGGAGATAATTCTCAAGTGAACAATTATTGGCCTATTAGCATTCTAAGTTGTATTCCCAAAGTTTTTGAGAGCCTTGTTTGTGACTATTTGTCAGCAACTTTAAAAGGCTGTTTTATCGACCAGCAATTTGAATTTCTCTCGAGCCGCTCCACTGAAGTTAATTTATTGACATTTACTGATTTCCTTATAGAATCTCTTGAAGATGGCTTCCAGTTTCAGGCTGTATACACAGACTTTACAGAGGTGTTTGACCAGGTAAATCACAAGATTTTAATCAATAAGTTGAGGAGTCTGGGTATCCAGGGGGAACTCTTAGAATGGTTGTTATCCTACCTAACTGAAAGAATACAAATAGTATGTGTTCAGGGTTTTCAATCGTTTGAGATTAAGTTACTTTCAGGAGTACCCAAGGATCACACCCAGGACCTCTTCTATTCAATAACTATGTTAATGACATTGCCTCTTGTTTCCTCTTTGCTTCTTTCTTAATGTTTGCTGACGATTTAAAATTATATTTGAAAATTGAGAATGATGGTGACTATCAAAAACTACAGTCTGATTTGGATCAGTTGAGCTATTGGTGTGACAGCAACGGAATGGAACTTAATGTTAAAAAGTGTCATTTGGTGGTTTTTAGTCGGAATAAAACTCCTACAAATCATGTTTATACTATTAATGGTTGCCCTTTAGACTCTATCTCAGATAAAAGACCTAGGTGTTGTGCTCGATTCCAGCTTATCCTACATCCCCCATATCTCATCTGTTGTCTCAAAATCACTTTAACTTTTAGGGTTTATCAAACGTTGTGCTAAAGACGTTCTAAATATCCCATCCATAAAAATTTTGTATTGTTCACTTGTGAGACCCCACCTAGATTACTGTTCATGTGTTTGGTTTCCTCACTTAACACCCATATTCAAGCTGTTGAGAGAGTTCAACACAAATTCTTAAGATTTGTTACATTTAAACCAAAACGGAGTATTGAAGAAATTAACTATTCAAATATGGAAAGGTCCCTCAACATAACTCTCCAAATTTGATGCATGCACAAAGATCTCATTATGTTTTATAGTATAACTGCACTCTATTATTTTTGGTCCTAAACTATTGGAAAAAATTAATCTTCATGTTCCCAGTAGACAAACAAGGCTAAATCAACCCTGTTATGTTAGACCCCATCGCACAAACTATGGACACAATTCCTTCACGTCTAGAACACCAATATTTGCTAATCAATATTCCCAAAGGATGGATTGTTATAGTATTTCAAAAGAATTTAAAGCTCAGCTTAAGAACTGTGTGATAGCTTGATGCCCTTGTGTTTTGTACATTCTTTGTTAATGTTTGTTATTTACCATTCCTACTTTTAGTTCTTGTATGATTAAAATTTTTAAATTTAATTTAAGTAGGTAACGTTAAAAATCTTCTGTAATTTATCAATAATGTTTACATTTTATTTTAATTGGGCGATTGCCCGTTGATAAATAAGTAAATAAATAAAAAAAATTTAATCTTGGGCCGAAGTCTACAGAGCCCATTATTACTGTAATCAAATGTTTCTTTACAATCAAGTTTTAAATATTTTTTTTTATTTTCAGGTACATTGAAATCGCCTATGGTGCTATTTTAATCGAATTGTGTAAACTACAACCCTCTACCATGCCCCAAGTTCTCGCACAAGCTACTGAGATGCTATTCAACCGAATAGATACTATGAATGTTTCCTGCTTCGATAGATTCGTTAACTGGTTCTCATATCATTTGAGCAACTTCCAGTTCAGATGGTCTTGGGAAGACTGGGATTCCTGTTTGACTTTGGATGACGAGCATCCTAAGCCTAAGTTTATAAGAGAAACTATGTTGAAATGTATGAGGTAAGATCAATCGTAAAAAAAAAAGATATTCAAGTTTGTAATTTCACTTTCTTGTTCTTTGTTTGCAGACTGTCTTATTACCAGCGAATTCGCGAAATTTTACCAGAGAGTTTTAGCAAATTTATCCCAGAAAAAACCGAACCTGATTATAAACACGCCCAAGAAGGAGCATGTAAGTTTTTTATCAATCAATAGTAGCACTTTATTGCTTAATATCTTTTAATATGAGCTGGGGTAAAATAAATAGAACAAAAGTATAAAAAATATATTTTACTCAAGAAACAGTATATACATTTTTTAAATAACTATTCTAATAATTAAATAGATATGATACAGTCAAATTTAAATCGAGAGCGGAGAATTCCAACATATGGTTTATAGAGCGGACAACAGGATTACCATGATAACAATTATGTTCCAAAAATATAAATTTAAAATCGAATTACAGTGGAACATAGATTTATAACTGGAATTATTGGAGAATTCAAAATTTCCTGCAGTTCTTTGGAATTATGGATGAAAATATCTATAGTTCTAGTTTATTTTGGTTAATTCGAAGTTAATCCTGTAATTTTCATCCGCTGCTTCGGAATGCAGTATGTGTTTGTCTGCAATACTCTTAATGTTGTTTTAACCATACATTTCATTGTTGACAATACTACTACCTTATCTTAGGTATTCATAGTTGTCCCTTTTTTCGGCACCTAATTTATTATCCAACCAATAATTTCCAGAATAGAGGGCAGCATTTAATTTCATTTTAGTGGAAGGTTTCTTAGGAGGGAACACAAATTTCCACTCAAAGGAATAGATGCAACAAGTGGCCAGTGGATAGACTGCGTACTAAAGAGCCGTGTGGGTACAGGTAGCCATAGGCTGTCTGCACGAGGAGGCTTATCTCTCCTCTATAAATTATTTGCAATTGATGTTAGAAAATTGATTGAAAAACATTATGATTTAAACTGGAAGAGTATTGAAGAATTATGCTATTTTAAACAAGTTTTAGAATCAGACAACTTTGGGAAACATCCACCTGCAGACAGGTTCATAAATAATTAGTTAACTTTCAACAACAATACTAGTTTTCTTCTTTATTTTATTATGGTCTGGTAAATATATGGTTATGTAAGTACATGTGAACAAGTTTGCTAACATGTATTTGGCAACACTGTAAAATTTTTCAAGATGTCTGATTTTTAAAGAAAATTATCAAAAACAGAAGTAACGATCAGTTTATTCTAAATTATACTCTTGCAGCTGATACAAGTGTTTTATGCAGCCTGTTAAGTCTTTTGTTCCTCTTCTGGTTCCTTTTTCTTCCTCACAGGTCTTTTGGACCTAGACATGTATGTTTTTCGCCTTCTATACTTGGCAACTTTGGCAGTTCTATTCGTTCTATTCAAATATTCTAAGCCTTTAGCATGACTGACTAACCTCAAGGCTAGATCGTCAAAAACGGCTTTGGTATTTTCTGGAATACTCATTTCAGTTACTTCATCGGGATATTCAGCTTTATATATAACAAAGTCAGTTCTGTTGGTCGGCATTTGTTTAACTATGGCTCTGGTGGGGGTTTCTGGGGGTGGGATTAATATATTGGCTGGTGCACCTTTTGTAAAAACTTCCAGCTCCTTTTCTCTACTGGAGGTTTCTTCTACAGCCAGTGTAGTAGTAGCAACAGATTCTTCTACAGGAGGATCAGCAAACGAAGCAGTCGCTGATGTCACTTTTTGTGTAGAACTACTCTCCATCGTTGTAGTTTCAACAACTGTTGTAGTAGATGTAGTCTTCAAGGTTCTACTTGGTTTCTTTCTGGTGTAGTCGAATTTTCTGTTTTTCAAACTCTTCCTAAACATTGGTTTCGTCGGTGTTCTCAAAGTACTTGTTGTCAACACACCAACAGCGTCAGTGTTACTTCTCTTATTCACTTCATAACTAACTTCAGTTTCGTAACTTTGACTTGTCAGAAATTGACTGGCTTTTTTCTTTCGATCATTTTCTTCATCAGCAGCTGTAGAAGCTTCATAAAAGCCAGAAAATATAATCTTGGAGTTTTCGGGTAACTCACCACCAAACAACTGTTGGGATATATCAGATTCTGTGTGTCTTGTAGTACTGGTGCTCGTTGGTTTTTCTGTCTGTGTCGTAGGACCAAAAATGTCGTCCAAAGAATAATCATTTTTTACAGAACCTACATAAATAGGACCGTTGTACGGCTCAGCTTCGGTTAAGAAATCGCTTGGAGTGGTTGTTCTGCGACTTGTCGGTTTAGTTGTTGTTGAAACTGTAGTTGTCATTGTTGAAAATGGAATTTGCGTCGTTGTTTCAGTACTGGTAGATTCCAAAGTTGTTGCGATCGTTTCTTCAGGTAAGGTTGTTTTCTCTGTTGTTATCCCCATAACTGCTGTTGGTAATTTTGTTTCATATTCGGTCGAAGGTAATGCTGTACTCGTCGTTTCAAAATTAGTAGTTGTAATTTTTGTTGTACCATTCTCTTCTGTAACGGTTGCCGGTTCAGTCGAAGTTTCTTCTACTAGTGGAGAAGTTGTCGATATCAATGTTGTCGGAGATGTTGTAGTTACCATAGTTGTTGGCACTTCTGTTGAAGGTATCGTTGTTCTTGTTGGAGCTTGATATTGTGTTGAAATCACTTCGGTCGATGCAAGTGAAGTTTTATATTCCGTAGAAATACTCTCAGTAGGTATAGTTGTCTTCGTTGGAGCTTCATATTGAGTGGAAATAACAGTAGGAAGTGTTGGAGATGTTGAAGTGACTCTTGTTGTCGTTGTGGTGATTGTAGTTATTGGTATGGTTGTTTTTGTGGAAGGTTTCGTAAATGTGGTTGAAACTGAAGGTTTTTTGGTACTAGTTTTTTGTGTTATTGGCCTGGATGTGGTGACAGGTACTGGTATTGTACTAGTTTTGATTATCTTTGTTGTCGTTGGACTTGTTGGTGTACGGGATGTCGGTTTAACATACATTTTGGAAGTGGACGGTATTGTTGAGGTAGTGGTTGGTGTTTTCGTTGTGGAAATTGTTGTTTTTATCGGTTTCTTTGTACTGCCAGGTAATTGATTGGTTTTTGGTATTGTGGTTGGTCTTTTTGTGGTTGAAAAAGTTGTCTTCGTGGATTTCGTTGTGCTGCTAGGTATTTTAGTAGTCTTTGATTTTGTAGTATATTTCTTGGTCGGTCGAGATGGAGGTTTATTGGTTGGTGAAAGCTTTTGAGTTGTTGCTAGTTCGGTTTGAGGCATTAGTATTTCCTCACCAGTTGGCATATAGTAAGTTATAGTAGTTTTCATAGTTGGCATTGTTTCGGGAACGGTACTTGCGGTAGAACTTATCGTCATTGGCGACGTAGGCATACTTGGCGTGGTAGGTATTTGCTCTTGACTACTTCCTGTCACCTTAGTGGTCTCTTCTATCGACGTAGTCGATGATACGTGTGAGGTGTTTTGTTGTTGAGTGCTACTGGTTTTTGACGCAAGAACTTCAAGTAGTTTTTTGTACAATTGCGCTTCTTGTGTATCATCGCTGACATCCGGTGGCAGATATTGAGCAGGAAGCGATGTGAAGAAGCCTGGATAGCTGTATAATACGTTTCTGTGTCCCTCAGAATCTACACCCAAAGGAACTTGTTGCTTAAAGTTATTTTGAGGAATTTTTCGATTATATACCTACAACAAAATAATAATCCTTAGATAATTGAATGAAAGGCTTAATAAATGTTCTCTAAATTAAACTTTTCCTTTTATTTAGAGTCCTTTTATCCTTTATTTTAACAATTATACCCAAAAAACTTTTACGTTAAACTGAAAACTTCTATTGTAATGCATAGGTACATATTTAATTAAATATTAAATCAAAAATTTAAAATGTTCAGAACTGAATTTGCTGGCTTCTGCATACCAAAACTCGTGTGAGTGTTTTCCCAAACAGTTAAATCTGTAATCATCAACATGACACAAGACATACTTTTATATAGTACTTTTAAGTAGGTTTTATTCAATTTAAACTCACCCTCTGCTTGGTGATGAGGTTATATAGCAAGTATTCACCGAAGATAAGTTTGAAAATGTTCATTCTGAAGAAAATTAACTATTGAAGTCTATTTGGATTTTTTGATTTAATTTTTAATTAAATATATATCTATTACAACAGAAGTTTTCACTTCGATGTAAAAGTTCTTTAACTATTATGGTATATAGCCAACTCCTGGGAACTCGTCCACTTTAAAATTATATACAAGTTTCTTACCTCGGGATAGTTCTTTTCGTTTTTACCGCTTCGAACAGCGAAAACGTGTCCCGGAATGGCGTAGTTGAATTTCCCCCTTCTCATGATGATTTGATCGTTGTTTGCGTTGAGGGGAGACACGATATATTCCAGATCGAATCTAGTTCTGTCGACATCTCTGTGCCGTATCCTCTTGACAGTCCATAGGGCTACCAATATTTCTTGATTGTGTGGACTATAAGGCTGAAAGGGGAAATACGTTTATTATATAAGAGCTTTGAAACAAGGACGGCATGTTGAAGCCGTACATTGTGAAGAAAAATATCTATGGGAAAAACAAACTTTAAAGTAATTGATGAATCGATTTGAAATTTCGTGGAAAGACATTTTTACAATAATTAACGATTTTGCCGTATTTTGCAATTTTGAGAGACATATTAATATTACAATTCTTAGAATACGAATAAATAAATAGACAACATTTTTGAATTTTATTTCAAATACTTTACCTTTTAATGGTAAGTAAAAATTCGAAAAAATCGCTAAAGTCAAAGAAGTTAACTCAAATGAGTACAGTAATCTGCCCACATGGACATTAAGCATTTATTTTGTTCCATGCACCTGAGAATAACAGTTATACCAATACAAGGGAACACTTCAATGAACACCTTCAGAGTGTAGTAATCGAGATCAAACAAGACGAATATTTAATCATGATGGGTGATTTTAACGACCTTATTGGCAATGATA
This sequence comes from Diabrotica undecimpunctata, assembly GCF_040954645.1. NCBI lineage: Eukaryota > Metazoa > Arthropoda > Insecta > Coleoptera > Chrysomelidae > Diabrotica > Diabrotica undecimpunctata. Next base: position 9,233,583 of record NC_092803.1, on the reverse strand, counting down.
TAGTACCAGATGGAAAAGAACGATATAATGAAAATATCAGAAATGAAAACAGATATCTCCTGACGTCACAAAAACACATGAAAAGCCGAAGAAGACAAAAGTTGCAGGTAAAAACGGAATACCAAAAGAACTACCGAAATATTGTGAAGCAGTACTGACACTGACAGAACAGCTAACTTCATTAATTACCAAAATTATAAAACACACTAAAATACCGAAAGAATGGTGAACTATTAAATGCTGGAATGTACCTACTGGATATTTATTACCTACTTTAGTAATACACAACTTTTTTTATCTACCTGACAGTCGTGTCTCTCGCATCTTCTTGGGTTGTAGCAATCATCGCAGTCATTCTGGTATGGATCTTGCAATAGAATGAAATTCCCGGCATGGATGGCATACAGTTGACCTCGAGCTAGTACGGCAACGTCGCCGAACGGTGTAGCATGATCTTGACGGCCTATAAGTTGTGCGCCGGTCAGCCGTTCTCGAAGGTTAGGTTCCCAGTAGCCTTCTCTTAGTAAGGCTTGGTGGATAGCTTCTCGAAGACCCACCTAGGGGAATTTTTTATGAAAAATAAAAATTAGACACTGATATTTGTTAAAATATATCGTTATGTAATTTCAAAACGGCATACATCATTCGTTTCACAGCCATACAGCAAATCAGAGAAAACATAACATCTGATTATTCGGATTCTGAGCTTTAGATTAAGATCTGATCTTGTAAAAAACGTTTTCATATTCATGAGTGTTTTCCTTGTTTGCTCGATGCTTGATAGTATTTATTTTTTGACTGGCTGTTATATATTTTATGACTGCCAAATATTTTATGGAAGTTACCTGTTCTATTATTTGTCCCTTGTCATACAAATATACGTATTTTGGTATTTTTGAAAATACTAGAATTTTAGTTTTGGGAACGTTTAGATGTAAACAGAACATTTCGCTATGACGAATTACCGCATTTATTATACAGTACGTGAAGTTTTAGATTAGATATTACACACTACATACAGCGCTAAAATCGGCAACATTGCCTCTACGATCCACTTAATTGTAATTCTCCGATCCCGTCCGATACCTAGACAGAAAACGAACACCATTTAGTAACACAGCTATGCCCGGTAGATTTCTTATAACATAAACTCTATAAAAATACACTGACCTTTATAAGGCGGTACATTTGTATCGGTTTTTAATAATGTGAACAATTTTTTGTGATTGAATAGCGCATTTCTTTAAAAAGATAAAAAAAAATATACTCTTATTGAAAATAATAAAAAATTACTAATAAAAAAAGAAATAATTCTTTATGCCCTATAGAAATGATTAAAATATTTGACCTTCTACGGCTGATGAAACCCCAGTACTCTGGGGTATTGTAATTTAGGAATAAGAATATACAAGAAGAATTTGGAGTGAAGTTATTGAATGTACTAATAAAGAATGGCTTAGCTCAGAGGAATCAATTTAAAGCGCCAGGGAGACACCAAATCTCAAGAAAGAATTCGGGCTAGCTTTTCTACACTTAGGATTGGCTTTAGGATAAAAGACCAATGTATGGGATGATAAAATTATATAAACGAGGGAGAAAATGAGACCTTGTCACACAAACAATGAAATTAGGTCAATAGTTCAGTGTTGCCATTTATAGGGTGTATATCTAATTTAAAACGAGCGAAGATAAAAGTGATTCGGATGGAAAATACCGAAGTTATTAAAAAAAAACTATTATCTCATTAAACAGAAAAAAAATAAATTAATGACTTCTACAAAAATGAAAATTAATCTTATTCCACGCCCAATTAGCTCTATTTATTTATCAACAAGGTGTCCGAAAATTTTAACCAATTTAAAATGCCTAGCTTTGAAAAAAACTTTAATTTAGTATTAATTAATTTTTGAAATTTTTATAAAATTTTCCATTTTTTCAAAATTTCTCGATATTCTCGAGATTTGATTACGCTTCGATTCGATTGGATTTGTTTTGATTTTATATGGATGATTTCATTTGATTTTATTTTATTTTATCTTATTTTGTTTTATTTTATTTTATTTTATTTTATTTTATTTTATTGTATTTTATTTTATTAAATTAAAAATCATCGCTTCGTGCATAGCCTATAATAAAGCTATGCTTCCCCTCCTCGGTCACTCCCGGATTGCCGCATCCCGTTTTTTATAAATATCAGTGGCGATGGTGGTTTATAAGGGTAGAAAATATTAAATAGTTGCAAAATAAAACTATGAGCATTAAGTTGATTTTAATTCACTATCAAATGCATTATTAGATAATTTTCGTTGCAAATTTTGTCCTAAAGGATAGTTTTTAAGAGTTGAAAAATAATTGAGTATTATAAAATGCATTCCCATATGATAAACAAATATTTATTCAACATACTTAAACATGATTAAGATTTAAATAGCTCATAAAGCGGAAAATAAGAGGTATAGGAATAGCTGTACATCTGTCAAAACATACCCGGGTATTTCATAAATTGCACCATAAATTCTGATCATGTACCAGTTGTAGGTAATTTCAAAGTCAGAATGAAGAAGATTACAGTAAGTCGGTAAATAAGTATGATGTTAGAAAACTGAAAGATCCCAATGTTCGACTGAAGGTGAGTCAAAACCTCAATACAAAGGTGCTAAAATGCAGAAATGCAGGAACTATAGAGGAAAGTCTGACCATCATACAAGAAACAGTGAGAAATGAAAGAACAACACCTGAAGAAAGATGCAGAGAAACGGAAATCGTGGATGACCGATGAAATACTTGAACTTATGGATTAGAGAGAAAAAAAAAGAGAAACAAAAACAGAACAATGTCAAGAAATAGAGTAGTATCAGAGTCGATATGATAACTTTAATGTCCATCGAACGGTGAAGGAAATAGGTGGAAAGTTCCGAAAAGGCAACAGCGGAAAAATAACAGATGATGAAGGCAATCTTGCTATAACCAAAGAAGATAAAAAGAAAGTATAGGAAGAATACTTGAAGAAACTTCCGCGACCTTAGAACAATACAAGAACCCACCATTGAAGAAAATTCAGGTCCCGAAATCCTACCAGAAGAAATAACCGCAGCCGTCAGACACCTGAAGGATGGAAAGGCACCGGGACTGCTGAAGCTATTAGATGCAGAACAAATAAAAATAATAACTGAAATATGTAATGAAATACATCAGGCAGGAAAAATACCAGTAGAGTGGTTCAGATCGGAGTTCGTACCATTGCCCAAAAAACCAGAAGCAAAAGTTTGTGAAGACTATAGGACCATAAGCCTAATGACCCATCTGCTGAAGCTGTTTTTAAAAGTCATCCACAAAAGAATTTACCGGAAATGCGAGGAACAAATTGCACCCAATCAGTTTGGATTTGTGAATGCTGTTGGCACGAGGGAAGCCTTATTCAGCGTGCAGGTATTGTTTCAGAAATGTAGAGATGTCAGCTGGGATGTTTTTGCGTGCCTGATTGACTACAAGAAGACTTTCGATAGAGTTATGCATAAACAAATGATGGAAGTGCTGAAGAGAACAGGGATTGGCGAAAGAGACCTAAAAATAATAGCTAACCTGTATTGGAATCAATCAGCGGTGCTCTGAATAGATGGAGAATATACAGAAGTCAAAATGTTAAGGGGAGTGAGACAGGGGTGCATAATTTCACCACTGATATTCAATCTGTACTCGGTTCACATTTTTGAAGAGGCTCTAAAAGATATTGATGAAGGCATCTCAATAAATGGAGTCAATCTCAATAACCTGCGGTATACAGATGTATTGAACGTGTCTCACAGTACACTTGGGAACTATAATCAATGAGTCGTGGGACAATACCCAAGAGATTAAAGGTCGTATAGGAAAGGCAAAAAGTGCATTCTTGACTATGAACTCTGTGTTCAACTGCCATGATCTCACCCTAGAAACAAAAATAAGGCTCCTTAAATGTTACCTGTATTCAGTGCTTCTGTACGGAGTAGAAACGTGGACATTGAAGACGGAAACTCTATCAAAACTTCAGGCTTTTGAGCTATGGTTATACAGAAGAATCTTGAAGATACCATGGACAGGCAAAGTCACCAATGAAGAAGTACTACGGAGGATATATTCAACCGCGGATTTGGTCAACATTGTGAACGGCCTTATGCTGCAGTACTTGGGATATATAATGAGAAATCAAGGCAGATATGAGCTGCTCGAATGCATTTTGCAAGGTAAAATTGAAGGAAAAAGGGCCCCAGGATGAAGAAGAATATCCTGGCTTGCTAACCTGAGAGCATGGTATAGAAAGACCTCAACACAGCTATTCCGTATCGCAAAAAAAAGTTATCATAGCTAGAATGAATGCCAACGTTCGGAACGGACAGGCACTCTAAGGGTAAAGACACACACAGCGGTTTTAACCGAAGCGTTTAACGCGTCGGTAGCTTCGTGTAAAGACAGACAGCGTTTCTAACCGAAGCGTTTAACGAGTCAGTAGTGATTTTAAACACGATTTGTGTAGAGTTCGATAGGGCTTTCGAGATGGACGGTGTATTGTATTTTTCAGTGTTGTACAAGCGTTGAAAATTTTACAATAAAAAAATAACAAAAACGTAGAATGTGGATAAATCCAATTATCAAAAAAAGGAAACAAAAAGGGCATTTTCATACGTTGTTTGCTGAAGTGCAACGAGACTATGAAAAATTTAACTTTACTAGGATGTCGCGAGATACTTTTGATGAGTTGCTCACAATTTGCCAAGAAAGGCAACAAAGAGAGATACACGTATGAGAAAATCAATAACACCAGAGGAAAAATTGATAATAACTATCCGGTAAGCAAATATATTCTTAGCACTCTATCAATATATTAACTCTTCCTTATATCCCAAAGTGCTGGTCGGTTTTTTATTCGGTAATAAGTTTTTAGTTTTTCTACCTACATCAAATTTTTATCCAGCCATTTTTAAAATTCGAAAATCGAGACAAAAATGCGCGTGTGTATGTGCAGAGCTAGCAAAACACAATAAACACCCAATGCCTCTCGTTTTTAAAACAGATGCGATTCCAGGCATCTTCCACCAAACGACTCTCTCGCTTTGGGAAACGAGGCGGTCAGAAGTGCTGTGTATGTTTTACACCATTATAATTCAATGCATGATGCATTGACTTGAACACCGATGCGTTTAACGCTTCGGTTAAAACCGATGTGTGTGTCTTTACACTAAGAAGAAAGCGGAAAACACATCTAAGCGATCACGACGCGGTGGCGTTCACGATGGCGACCGCGATTCGACTCGTCTGAAACAAACAAGTGTATCAGCACACACTTCTCGCAACCTGCTGGCGATCAAAGAAATTTGTGCAGCGTTCTGACGCAATCGCGGCGATATAATTAGTTTAGCGTTCAGAACGCAGGAGTTTACGTTTACCGCTGGTCGCGTCGATGCAAATAAAAATGGATATCGAAAAAAAATTGAAATTGTAAAAAAAATTGATATATTATTCGACCTTCGCCAAGATTATAAGAACCTACATTAAAAATAAAACCGTTCTGTAGCATCAACTGGTTCACTAACATTTATTTGCTGTTTGGTGATTTTTGATCGATCTAAAATTTCATCAAAACTTTTAAAATTCATTCTAAAATATTTATAGAAACGGTTCTAATCTCTGCAGAGTTCTGGATACAATTTATGCATTTATTTATCCTTGTTACTTGCACATCAGGTTAATATCATGTACCCAAACATTTCTTATTTTTGTGCAAAATAAACTGCATAAATATCTGCATTTGTAAATGGAAAAATAGAACGCATACGCATACCTTTTATTAAATTTTTGGAATGCTTCTTCTTGTAAATCGCACATTTTATAATCTATATTTCCAACTGTATCATTTATACTATTGAAATCGCAGGTTGTCATAGGTCCGATGTGTTCGCTTTCGTCGCAAACCGAGATCGCCATCGCCATCGTGGTCGCTTATATGTGTTCTCCGCTTAAATATGCAGTTAATAATTTTTGGTATAAAAAGGGTAGTTTTCGGCCCTTAATTACAAAACCACACTTTTTAATCATATAACTTTTATGTCCGTGTCAGACGGTAAAATATTTGATCAAACAAGTTTGAGCAAACTGACGTAATGACGTCATAATTACAGTTTGTTCAAATTTTAAAAATCTACCTGTCACACGATCATTCAAATTTGATCAAATTGACGTATGTTAATGAAATTAATCGTCTTTTTTTGCATATATTTGTTAGTTGCTTGTGCTTTAATTGCGATTCAACTTTTTTTATCCACAATAAAAATAAAAAGACTGAAATGATTTTTTTATAATAATATGGATGCTAAACATTATAGAAACAGCTTCTTTCTCGATATAAATCAATTATGGAGAAACTTATTCCAGTCTGCAAGATATTTTAAAATTTTATTTTTATTTTATAACAAAATAAGAAGACAAATAAACCACAAAGTATCAACCAAAGAAAAAAAGAGAATGAATTTCATCACGTTATGTCTAACTGCTGATTTTCATTGGTCTGAAATATTTTTTGACCAATCAAAATTAAAGTTTGATCAAACTGGCCTTGACAAATAGAAGATTTTCTATTTTTAAAGGATTTGACAAAACTCAGGATGTGACGTCATATGCTGTCAATTTTTTGGTTTGGTCAAACTAGTTTGATCAAATATTTGACCGTCTGACACGGACTTTAAAGAGGAAGGCAAATTAAGCAAAATTTCATTAAATTCGGTGGGGTTATTTAAAATTCTGAGGTTTTACAATATTTTACCGTGAAAGATTGGACTATTAAATGCTGCAAGAAATTTTTTCAATCATCGTTCAACAGCTAAACTTTAGTTAGAGAAAAAAAAACAAAGAATGGTTACCTCCCAGTCGGACAACTTCTCCACCGTCGGCACCGGAGGGATGTGTCGAAAATATCTCACACTATCCGATTGTTCAAGGTACCTCGTCGATGTTCTTTTGTTCGTGATGGCTGCAGATTCCCAAGGAGCAATTATCATCTGAAAGCGACAGACAAATTATTGTTATGAATAACGTAAATCATGTTTTACATAAAATGCAATCGAGAAAAACATTCATTGTTTTTTTTTCTCAATAACTAACGCAAAAAATTTCACCGTCTAATGGTAGGGTCCGAGACGGAAGTTGTGGGAAAGCATTTTGACTAATGTGGTGTTTAATGTGCGATAATTTATTGTTTTGGATCGATCTTTTTTGCAATCTCTTATGCAAATAGGAGTGATTGAAGCAATAGAAAAAAATATTATCGGGAGACTTCAATGGCGGCATTAGAAAAAAAATAGCGATATAATAATTGGACAAAAAATTAACCATAAACTAAGTAATAATTTAACAATATTCAGTAATTAAAGGACATTACAATAACACCATCATTAACAAACTAAGTATACGCCAAAAGTTATAAAAGAAATAACCGAAGACGAGCGTAAACAACAAGAAGCAGGAATTGGAAGTCGAAACTTGTCTCTTAAACTGAAATTGTGGTTAATTCCCAATAAAATTAGTAAATAATATTAAAATGTAAAGAAAATAGCTTACAAACAATATTAAGAAGCAGAACTATGTAGGTTCGGAGCAGGACGATCGTGTGCAGATCATTTGTTTACGTTGAAGGATATAATAGGGAAGAAAGTCAATACGGGAAGAAACCTCCACCAACATTCATGCACAGGGTTTCCCATTATATTTTGACACCCCATTTATTTTCCTTACTTTCGGGAATACAAAAAAAAGTTTCAAATAAAAGTTGTATTATTTTATCTGTACCGACCAACAGTGTAGCAACAGACCAAATTTTGTATACAGGGAGTGCCAAATAAAATGCATCTTCAATATTTCAAATGGGACACCCTGTATTTTTTTATAGTTTCAAGTAGCCCTGCATTTCCTGATTACAAATATATAACATAGTATAGCATTAGTTTTGTTCTATAATGGCGTATGGTACTACTATACTATACTAAGATAAGGAAAAAATATATTTAGAAAATCAACAAAATTAATGACTTACAATACTGCATTTAAGATACAATACTACATTTAAGATTACAATAGATACTCAAAGTGCCCTCCATTGTTATCAATGCACAAGTAATATCTTCGTCCCAAATTTTCTAATGCGCCAGATATTGTGTTATTATGACTATTTAAATTTTCAATTTCCGCGCGAACTTTTGCCGTGATAGTGTTAATAGTTGTATTTGAATCAAAATACACTTTTTCTTTTAAAAACCCCCATAAAAAGCTATCACATGGTGTTAAGTCGGGACTATTTGGTGGCCATGTAATGGTACCCTTGTTGCCGATCCACACATTAAATTAATAATTTAAATGTTCTTGAACGACTACGACATTATGTGGCGGTACTCCATTTTGTTGCCATATCATACTATTTAATTGGTTTTGTGTATAATTTTGATTTAATAACTCATCCACTTCTGTAATGACTGTGTCCAAATATGATTCCCCAGTTAATTTATAATCATAAAACAATGGTCCAACTATTTTGTTTTGAAATATTCCGCACAACACATTTATTGATTTTATTCCTGACTTTTTTATTTGCTTAATTTTTCTTTTTCTATTATTTTTCTGTTCCCAAAAAAACCTATTTCTTCTATTAAAAATGCCTGAAGTTGAAAAATTTTATTCATCTGTCCATAAAATGTTATAAAAATAATTAGAATCATTGTTCAAATTTGTAAGCAGGCCTTGACAGAACTGTAAACGCTTTCTCTTATGAACATCGGTAAGTTCTTGTACCGGTAATATTTTGTACGGCTTATAGTTGTGCTTTTTTAAAACTCTATGTATCTTCGCACGGCTTTTCTCAAATGCATTAGTAGCATTGTTTAGACTAGTTTCGGAATTTTCTAAAATAAAAATGTTATTATGGATTTAATCTATTATTTAAGTATTTAATTTTTACCTTCAAAGTAAAGCAAAGTATTAAGATCTTCATTATCATTTCCTACGATAGTACGTTTCTTCCGTTCAAACATTTTTTCATTTATGACATGACGATAATTATATAAAAACGTATTTGCAGGAGTCTGTGGATCTGGATAAATCAGCCTATATTCTCTTCTTGCCGTTTGCTTGTTTTTATTATTTTTTACATAAATTGAGAATATATCTACTATTTCATCTGCAGTATAACCCATTTCGGTATGAGGACTGACAGTTTATAATAAATTAATAATGGTTTCATTTTGAAATGTCAGTTGCATAGCCACTTATGGTTACACTTTTGTAGTACCATATGCCATTATAGAACAAAACTAATGCTACACAATGATATATATATTGGTAATCAGGAAATGCAGGGCTACTTAAAACTATAAAAAAATACAGGGTGTCCCATTTGAAATATTGAAGATGCATTTTATTGGGCACTTCCTGTATACAAAATTTGATCTGTTATTACATTGTTGGTCGGTACAGATAAAATAATACAACTTTTATTTGAAACTTTTTTTTGTATTTCCGAAATTAAGGAAAATAAGTGGGGGTCAAAATATAATGAGAAACCCGGTACCTACAGAAAGCATATGACGATTTAAAGCTGATAAAACTATGTGGAGCAAGGAAATTGACAAATATAAATAATACGTTAATTAAAGTTATTAAATATACCCAAAGTAGTCCAGGATATGACGGTTTTCTGCTCAGAATTATTCTTTTTATATAAATGGGTTTGCTTGAAATTTTGACAGTAGGTAGAAAATAGCTCAAACATCAAAATCTACTCTATGGCAATATGTGTTTTTTTCTCTGGGAGTTTTTTCTCTGGCCATCCCAACTCGGTAGTGAAAAAAGTTTATTAAGAAAAAACCATGGTGTTAAATGTTGCGACTGCTCAAAAAGTTACATCGGTCAAACTGGTAGAACTTTTAACAAACGTCTAGCAGAACATAAAATTCCTCATATTCAAAATAAAGGCCTTAAGCTATCTTCATTAGAATCTATGGAAATTAACAAATTAAAAAACACAGACATAATTCTGAATGTCCAACTTGAGACAATCAGTTCTCTCCTCATCAATTTATTCAGTTAAAGACTATAAAGTGTAAACGCATACCAAAAATAGATTACTTGAGAAATGAAACCACTATGCCAAAACAGGTGTAGTGATAAAAAATTATAATAAATTTTGTGAAAGTTTTGAAAACAAAAGTTTTCAATGTTTTATTGTTCGCTAAAAACCATGGCTGAAAATTCACAAATTACACCTCAAAAAGATTGTTTTTTTGAATTTTTGTTTTTTGAAAACTATATTTATTCGTCTACATTAATGTTGCCCCCTTTAAAGTAGTACCCGTCAGATATTATACACTCGTGCCAACGTTTTTGTCAATCATTGAAACGCGATCTTCGGGATAACCGTTAGTTTTATCAGCGATGCGCTTTTAATGTCATCTATGCTTGTAAAACGACGACTCTGAAGTTTTCTTTATTTTTGAAAATAGGAAAAAGTCACACGGAGCCATGTCTGGCGAATAAGGAGGCTGGGGCATCATTACAGTATTGTTTTTGGCCAAAAATTCACGAACAGGCAATGAAGTACAGTACATTCAACCAACTTACACCTCTAAACGATTAATGGAATTCGCAGAAAACTTTTCATTGTAGTAAAAGGCACGGTAAACTGCACTGGTGTTCTCCATCATGTTTAACACTTTGCTAAATTTTAGGTATATATAAAATATATGTGTCACTAACCCGTTGTTCATAGTTTTGCATATTTTGTTACATTTTTTTTTAATAAATGGTATTCTCGCATAATGTTATTTAACGTAAATTTCTTTCACCTACTTGTTTAATAATTTATTTCTGAAACAAATACTACCGTGCTAAGGATAACTTATATTCAAAGTAGATATATAAAGTACTACAATATTACTTTTAATTTTTGTTAAAAAATACTTCGGAGTAAACTATATAGAACATTTTGTCAATTTAAATAGTGGTGGTTAGATTGACCGTATGTCTGATAGAGTGTACTGTTTTTTAGACGTCTGCGATTACGGGTTAAAGTTAGGTTTTGGTCTTTTGGTAAAAGACAAGTTTCTGAAATTAAGATGACTAGCCTTTGGAAAGTGTTGAGAGATTTAAATTAAATTTTTGAGAGAATATACTGGACTTAAATCTGAAAATGCAACATTCGTATACTTAGATGAGACATGGATATTTGCAAAGGGTGGAATTAAAAGAATTTGGCACAAGACGACAGCATAAAATCAATAAAACACACAGATAGCGAAGGCAAAAGACACATCATTCTTCATGCAGGAGGGAAAGAAGGCTTTATAGAAAACGCAGATTTGATTTTTTCCTCAAAATCAAAATCTGCTGATTACCATGAAAACATGAATGCATATATGTTTCTTGAGGAGAAACTGTTATCTAGTCTGAGTGGACCATCAGTTATAGTTTTAGATAATGCACCTTACCATTCGGAGATTTTGGAGAAACAACCAAAACAGTCGTGGAACGTACCGAGCATAAAAAATTGGTTAGTTAAAAATAATATAAATTTTCCGGAATACGCCTTCAAATCAGAGTTACTGGAAATTTCGAAACGTAATGAAAAACCAACAGTTTATATAGTTGACCAGATTGTATGGACATCAAGTACTACGGTTACCGCCGTATCACTGCCAGTTTAATCCCATCGAACACATCTGGAGTATATGTAAAACGTATTATGATAATCACGTTGGATGCAGTGGATACAGTGACGATGCAGTTAGGGAAATGTGGTAAGAAGCTCTTAAAACTGTAACTCCAGAAATATGGGCCAAAACTGTAAATAAATGTGAAAAATTAATAGAAGAGTGGTGAATCCGAGAAAATAAAATTAATGAAATTAATCCAGTGATTATAGATTTACATAATTATAGCGGTAGTGAATTTAGTGTTAATTAATCATTATTATAATGATATTTACAAAATAATTCGTCTTGGTCGTAATAGGTCGTCCACCAACAAGATGGTCTGATGACATAAAACGGATCGACAAAAATTGGATGCAAACAGCACAAAACAGAAATACATGGAAAATACTGAGGGAGACCTATATCCAGCAGTGGATAGATCCGGGTTAAATGATGATTTACAAAATAATTGTACAGCAGGTTAACCATTATATTTATACATTCATTATTAGCCAAATAAACAATAATATTTATTAAAAAGAAGATAGGTACCTAAAATTTTGGGCATTTTTTAATTTTTAAGAACTTTACAAAAAATTGATTGTCATTAGATGTTTGTGTAATTTTTAAGAAGCAGTATGCAGTCATTTCTTAAATAACAAATGTAAAAAAAACTTGCCAAAATGATTATTTTAATATGCAAAATTTTTAAAAATTAACATTGTAAATTTTATCTGTTTTCTTTATAAAAATTACAATAAAGTCGTGATTTTTAATATCCGGTATTGAACTACACTTCTCATTCGACTTGGCATTGAATTGATTAAATTCTGGATGTTGTCTTGAGGAGAAGCTTCCCATTCTTCCAAGAGCACTAACCTAAGCTGTTCACGAGTTACTGGAGCAGGTATTCTGTTTCTTACTCTTAGTTTGAGTAGGTCCCAAACATGCTGAATTGGGTTCAAAGCTGGACTTTGATCCGGCCAATTCATTTTTGGCACCCCGACGGTTTCCAGGTATTACGTTACCATCTTGGCTACGTGTGGATATGCGTTGTCTTGCATGACAATAAAGTTTTCGCCCACAAACCTAGCAAAAGAAATTGCATGCTCGTCTAGAATTTCGATAATGTATCGGTGAGAGGCTACAGAGCCTCCTCCAAAAGCAACACGTGCTCGTAGAGCACAAGCAGCATATCGTTTCCCACGTCTGCTGTACGTTTTGATGTGACTGTCTGATCCATAAAGAACCATCACCAAACAAAACATTTTTTCAATCTGCTCTTGGCTACTTTTTTTGACTCATTCCATTATCAATCAAAGTAACAATTTAAACATATCTATCAAATCTCTCAGTCATAGTTTTAAATTTAAAAATTGCACAAGGTCACTCTTTGAACAACTATACAGTAATGAAAGATTTTTGAAAAAAAGAACAGCCATATCAACCAAACTGATATCAATTTTGCGAACTTATTACCCTTAATTGACCTATCGGCAACCAGTGGCGGTGCCTAAAAGTGTCTCTGCATTGTGGGAGTTTATTTACAATAGAATAGATTGCATAAACTTAAAATTATTGAAAAATTCTTATAAAATTCTAGGTGAGCTCTTTTTAATGACGCTCAGTATATATATATATATATATATATATATATATATATATATATATATATATATATATATATATATATATATATATATATATATATATATATATATATATCGAGAAAAGGAGTACGACCGTCAATCCAAAATAAACTAAGGTACACTCGAAGAGTGGTGGGTTTTTCCGGTCAAAGTGGAGAAATAAAAGACAAAGAAGGTGGCTACTTCATCTATTTATTGAAGACGTTTCGCTTTCTGCTCAGAAAGCATCATCAGTTCATCTAAAAAGAACAATATGAAACCAAACATCCATAGAGAAGTTACAACAAAAGTGTGTTACCTTACAAAGACATGTAGCAGTCAATGATGTTAAAAATATGAAAAAACTTACGAAACTGGACATTCAGAGTTAACGTTGTATAAAATAATTAATTGAAACTAGGTATAGTTTGCAATTTAACAAAATTAGCACAGCAAAAGAACATGTGATAAAAATACATGTATTAAAAAGTTATTATAAAAACTTAAGTAAAAAACATTAAGGTTTATTTTTAAAGTGTAAAGAACTAAAAAGATCATACGAATGCACTTCCAACAAATTTATTTAATAAATTAGATTTTAATTTTAACTTTAGGTAACATTATAAGTTATTTAGAATAATAGTAATAAGATAAAATGAAGTTACCAGTCTTTTGCTTACTGAGACTCGCCGATAAATGAATTTACAAGTTTAACACCCACGAAAACACGTGAAAATAGATGGCCTTGAGGTCAGAGTGACATAAACAGCAAGGCAACCTACCAACTTCTATATATAAGGCGGTATATTCAAAATTTGTGATAAATTTGGTTGACAGCTTGTCGTTAAAAAACCAAACAATGAGAACAAAAGGTGGTTAAAATCACCACTCACCCCAACAGTGATTGATCTGTCAACAAAGAACAAAGCATGCGAAGTCAATCCAAAATATCATATATTATAATATTATAACGTCACTAGTTAGCCAGCTAACAGGTGAAGATTAATACAACTTCCACCGTCCTTCCTTAACTTAGTTTTATCAACTTATATTTTATTAATATTTGTCAATATCACTTTTACATAATTAAGTAATTGTTCTTTTTGATAAACTTGTTTGATAAAATTAAACTGAAATTGATTCATAGAATCTTTCTCATTACGGTCCTAAATGTTTGAGCCTTTGGACTGTGGAAGTTGTATTAATCTTACCACATAGTTGTTCTAGTGGTCCATCTGTTATCTGTTCTTCTTGCCATATGTCCTGCCCATTGCCATTTCAGGGATTTTATTCTTTGGATTACATCAGTCACCTGGGTTTGCCTCCGTATCCATTCAATTCTTTTACGATCCCTCTTTGTTATCCCTAGCATACATCTTTCCATTGCTCTTTGAGTTACTTGGAGTTTCGACGTTATTTCTCTCTTTAATATCCAAGTTTCACATCCATATGTCAAGACGGGTAATATGCATTGATCAAATACTCTCTTCTTGAGGTATAGTGGCATTTTGGACTTGAAGACTATGGAATTTCGTCCGAATGCTGACCACGCTTGTTTTATTCGTCTGTTGATTTCCGGAAGTAGTGATCCCGATTTATGTATGAGCTGTCCCAGGTATATGTATTCATCTACTACTTCTAGCGAGGTTTCATTAATTTTTATTTATATATATACTGCGCGTCATTAAAAACAGCTCACTTAGAATTTTATAAGAATTTTTCATATATACACATACATTATCAGCATTTTGGATCCTTTAACATGCTCTCAAACGTGAAGAAATACATTGTAAAATAATATATAAAATAATATAATACAAATAAAAAAATCATGAAGGATATAATATTTATAAAAGACTTACGATATAAGTTAATAGAATCAACAACCACATTATGCCACTTTACAAACCACATCGTACAAATCACAAAAACAAATACATTTTATCACTAATAACTAGATTTTCTGTACCACATTTAATAGCAATATATTTTCTATATCTTGTTTCGTCTTTTAATTAAACTTAACTACGTCTTAAATCTTGTATAAAATTAAAACACAAACAATTAGCTAATGTGAGAACCTCGCTTCTGAACGATACTATTATCACTATTTTTTTAAAGTCGCGAGGGATTTCCAAGAATTACTCCTTCTCTCGATGGTGGTACTTTCAGACGCGAGTCTGCTTGCTCCGTGTTCGCGTGTATGAACATGGCTTTACGCTTCAATGATTCTTCCAGTTAACAAAGAAATAGGAATGAAATAATAGAATTGCAGTGAAAAATGTTTTTTTTTATTCACACGGAAATGTAAAAATTGTGAAGACAATATAAATTGGTGTGTTTTAAAGTTTGTAGCATGCAAAAATTGCACTTTCTCATTAATAATTGCTATTAAAAAAGTTTCTTTCATGCAGTCAATGGATTTTTTTGTGTGCTTTTTATGAACTTGCAGAAATAATCCAATTTAGGTGACAAAGGAACATTCTAATCTTTTTTGAAGCGATGATTTTATATCTTAATACAAAAATCTTTAATTACTACGAAAATATTTGATATCGAAAGCAAAATGAAGGCAAACGTAGTCAAACTTCATCGATTACAAACCTTAAACGATGATTTGATGAATTCAAACGCGGTCGTCCTGACACAAATGAGGCTGGGAACTCTGGAATACCAAATGAGGCTGTTTTTTCCAAAAACATCGAAAACACGCTAAAAATTATTATATGGAAAATCGCGAAATGAAATGGCAAGAGATAGCTTAGACTCTACGATTATCAAAGGGCAGCGTTTTCACTATTATACACGAACATTTGGGTAGAAGAAAGCTGTTTTCCAAATGGGTACTGCGTTTTCTCACACCAGAGCAAAAACTACAACGAATTGATGAGTCTTGGCTGTGTTTGGACACGTTTAACCAGAATAAGTCGTTAATATGTCTCACTATGGAATTAAATCGGCATGAGTGGATAGACAAAACGCAACAAAACCCCGGAAAGGTTGTGAAAAACAATCAACAGCGACTACTACATTGATTTATTGGAGCGTTTCAAGACCGCAATCGCAAAGAAAAGGCCTCATTTGTTGAAAGAAGAATTTGTTGTTTTATTAAGACAATGGACCATGTCACAATGCAAAGAAAACCATTGCAAATATGCACGAATTGTGCTTTGAATTGCTTCCGAAAACACCGTATAGTACAGAACTGGCCCCCAGCGACTACCACCGTTTTTCCGATCTAAAAAAATGCTCAGTGGTAAGAGATAAGGAAAAGATAAATCATGGTCGGTATCGAAAAATTAGAAAAGCGTTGTAATGATGGTGTGGCCGTTAAAGAAGATTATTTTGACGAATAAAGAGTAATTTTTTCAAAAATGTTTTACTAGTTAGCCGCGGGACCGATGTAATAATTATCGAATGTATGAATGAGTCAGAAACCTGTCACCAGAAAGTATGAATGTGTTTCTCTTGCTAAAAGTATTATCTGCCTTTTTTCTGTCTTCGTTCATATAATGATATGACATTTCGTCTATATTGCGTCTTCAATTATTTTTTTACATCTTTTGCGTACAATCTGTTAAACATTGGTCTTATCTTAATGTCCCTGTGGTTATCGCATATTGTCCTGTCTCTCTTTTTATGGATCGTGTTTTCCATTCTTCTATTTTTTTTGTGGAACTCTTGGGGCTCTAATTTCACACAATATACATTTACAGAGACCCCTTGATATGTATGTGAAAATATACGCATAAATATATTATAGACTAAATTGTCATCGTCTTTCGGAGGACCCGTAAAGCCGTCGGTCCTCCTAGGATAGTGCGCATTGATGTCCCCAGCAAAAATGCTATACGATAATATTACGGACATTATTGTCACTGAAAATTGTACAGTTTTATGGACACAGCTTACAAAAAGTTAAAAAAATAACAATAACAATTTAAAATGTACTTAAATTACATAAATCGTCAATATCACAAAATAAAAGATAATAAAATACAAAATTTATTACAAAATTTAAAGAAATTGCAAATTGCATAATAAAATCTTACGAACTAATTAAGTTGCTGCATGTGATATTCAAATATATATAAAAATACTTTAGATACTTATACATAAAGGTACTGTAATTTCTTAGCTATTCGTTAAGAAACTCTTCTACTGAATAATATGGTCTTCCAGATAGATAGACCTTTGTCAATTTACGGAACTTAAGGAAGGAAATTGTAGATTTAAGTTGCAAAAGGAGATGGTTGTATATTTTTTTGCTGAATATAATATAGATTTCTTTACTAACTCAGTGGACGGGATCGGTAAATACACATCAAAGTTTGAATTTCTGGTGGAGTAGTCATGATTAGGTCCTGCTGGAAAAACATGTAGGTGTTTCCGAATTAAGCAGTTTCTAAAATATATAAAGAGGGAAGAGTTAAAATCCCGTGATTTTTTAAGTAGCTTCTGTAATGTGTTATTCTACTGAGGCCAAATAGATACCGTATTGCTCTTTTTTGTAATTTAAAAATAACATCAGATTAGGCAGCTGTACTAGAACCCCAAAAAGGAAGACCATATAGAAGATGAGACCCGAACAAAGAAAAATATGCTATTTTGGAAGATGCTAAATTGATTTCCTTCGAAACAGATCTTATTGCATAGCGGGTTCAGGCTAGTTTCTGACTTAACAAATCAGTATGAAGGGACCATTTAAGGTTGCTGTCTATAAAAATACCAAGAAATTTTTCAGAATCGATGATACTGATCTGGTTGTTATTAAGAAGCAAGGGTTGAAGAGCTCCTTTATAGGATAATGCTACTGTCTTATCCACGTTAAAAGAGAGTAAATTAGAGTCGGACCAGGTTATTATTTTAATTAGATCAGAAGTTATAGTTGCATGAAGAGTTGCAATATTAAAGTTCCTCCAGGTGACACTAGTATCATCAGCAACAAGAAAAAATTTTCCATCGATTTTTAAGTTAGTGATGTCATTACCCCATACTGAACCTTGTGGTACTCCACATACAATGCTTTTATGACTAGATTCAGTATCATTTGCTCTAACTAGTTGTTTCCTATTTCCCAAGTAAGATTGGAACCAATTCAAGGAAATACCTCGAATTCCGTAAAAATTTAGTTTTTTTTATCAAAATATCGTGATTTACACAATCAAAAGCTTTGTCATAGTCACAGGAAACAGTGGCAATGTAAAGATTATCGTTTAGTGCTTGATAGACCTCATGTAGTACAGAAAATATAGCATCACTGGTACAGAAAGAACATAAGTTGGGCTTTTATAAGTCTCTCAATAATTTTGGATAATACCGGTAGTAAGGCAATAGTTCTATAGCTGTAGACATTCGATTTTTCATCACCCTTATGAAGAGGAATAATAATGGGTGTTTTTAGGCACTCTGGAAATATACCTTTTTCAAAGGAATCGTTAATTGGTGAGACCAGAACTTCCAACACATTTTTTGGAAGATTTAAGAAAATTTTTATGGATAGTCCATCAGTACTACATGAAGATTTGCTTTTGTTACTATTGATTGCTTGGGTTAGTTCAGATTTATCAACTGGTAAATAATCCTATTCATTTCTATTCTTTGTGGCTTGGTGCGAGCTCGCTACACCGATTTTCCTGGCATCCTTATCTACACCATCCGTAAATCTCAACTTTGGTCTACCTCATCGTCTAGTTCTCTCGAGTTTCGCTAATAGAATACTTATTATAGTATAGCTTTCAGTTAGCCAGATCTAGCCAGATTGTCTATCTACTGTAGGCATTTAATTTTTATTGCCGTAATTACATCTTTGGTTTTGGCTATTTCGTAATATTTATTTCTTAAATACTGGTTATAAATTGGATGATCCAAATTAAAATAAATATTCTATTTATTCACCTATTATGCAAAAGAAAAATGTTTATAAATCTAAAAGAACTAACGGAAATAATAATAAATTAAATGAAAGTAAATTAAATAACTCAAAATTGCCTTATTATGTTAAATCAGTATATCCAATTCAAGAGACCAAAATAAATCAGAAACTCAATTACAGTCCTCTCTCTCTATAACGATATGCAAGGGACTGGGAATTTTCATCGTTATAAGGAGAGATCGTTATACAGAGAGAGACAGAATTCGGTACTGTAATATGTATTAATAATACTGTACTAAATAACCTATTTTAATTTAAAAAGTTTATCAAAACGAATATAAATGAATTAAAACTGTCTTGTACACAACATAAATTTATTAAAGAATAATATAAGCAATACAGTATAAAAAAAATGACTGTCCAATTAAAACATGTGTACTGTACAATAACAAAATAATATGCTACTGTAAAATTTATTTAGCCTACATTACCAAAAAAGTCTCAGCATAAATCACTCAAAAGCACTCTTGTCGTCTTCCTGGTGGATGAAGAATTGATGCAGTAGTTTTGCCGCATTCAATGCCTGCTGAGTGGTCGGAGCTGGTTCTGGCTCTGCTTTCACTTCCGGGTCACTGTTTTCTTCTACACGAACTACTTGTAGGATGTTCTCGTTAAAAAGTCCAGGTGTTGTAGCTAGATTTTCATCAACTTCTTCAAAATCTGTTAGCTCTTCTGGTCCGTAGGTGATAGTAAGTTCAAACTGTCTGGCCCAAACATCTAATGGTAGGTCATCTTCACCATCAGTCAATCCTTGATCTTCCAGCCATCCTGCGTGTTTGAAGGAATGTTTCATTGTATTGCTCGTCACCTCGTCCAAGGATTTACTAATCATTAGGATGGCGTCAAGAATGTTTAGTTTAAGATCGCCATTGTTCTCAACCAATTCCATCAAAAGTCTTCTGTGAAATGACTTTTCAAACTCTTGATGACACTTTGGTCCATGGGCTGAACGACACTCGTTGTGTTTGCTGGCAGAAAACAAAGTTCAATGTTTTGAAGGTCGCACAGTACATAATGAGCAGGACAATTGTCTACAAGCAGAAGAATTTTTTTCCCTTTAAGCTCGATATCCCACTTTCTTATCGTTTCTTCAAAAATTTCCGAAGCCGTCCACGTTATGTTTTTAAATCAACGTGGGTTTTTAGACTTTCCTATCATCAACAATTTTCGCTTCACTGAACCTGTCATGTTAGCGGCCACTAAAAATGTAATGCGTTCCTTAGAGAGCTTTCCACCAATGCACTTTTCCTATTTAAATTTTAAAGTTCTCTTTGGTGTCATTTTAAAAAACAACCCAGTGTCATCAGCATTGAAAATGTCGTCTGACGCATATCGTGCCTTCAGTCCAGGCCACACGTTTTCTAGCCAATCATCCATTACGTTTTTGTTAACATCGCGAGCCTCTCCTTCGGTTTGCCCGTAGTTGATCTTGTGCCGCAGCTTCCTCTTGCTCAGCCAACCCTTTGATACCTTGAAATTCTCAATTCCAAGCTCAGTTGCAAAAAACCCAAGCTTTTGTCCTGACCACAGGCCCAGAAAGTGGAATATGGTTCATACGCTGCTGCTGGAACCACTGACGCAAAGCGCGATCTAAATCTTTGTGCTGAGGTTTCCGCAACTTCTTCCTGCTACCGCCCTTCATCACCGCTTCAAGCCACTTTCTTCTGTCCTTCCATATCGTAGCCATAGTTGACTGAGACAGACCCGTACGGCGAACGATATCGATTGCTTTTCACCTTTCTCTATTGCTCGAGTTATCGATAACTTTTCCTCCACTGAGAACACTTTACGCTTTTTCGAAAACATGTTGACTGTTGACACACAACTTAAACTGAAAATGAAAAGTCGTCAATAGATGACAACATCGTTATAGAGGAATTATCGTTATATAGGGAATCGTTATAAAGAGAGACTACTGTACTTAGCAAACCGAAATGAATTAAAAACGAACAATGTTCTGTCGGGTATTGTAAATTTCCTACTATCCGTATGTCTTTTTCTAGAATCATTGGATTATTATTTATACGATTTCAGTGAGTTTAATGTAACACTTTGTAAGTGTAAGATGTAAGAAATGTAAGAAAATTCACACATTTAACGATGACGTGAGAAATGACTGATCTTTTCTTAGCATTACTACTTCTTTTGAAATAACCATAGTGTACATTAATGGATGTCCATTGATGTTTTGTAAACTAATCTCGGGTTTGAATCTCTACTATTTACGAAATGATTTGTGTTTTTGTAGTTCACATAATTGTTGCGATGTTTCTTGCAGGCCGCATTTAATTTGTTAATAGTGTCATTAAAACTTGGGAAAATGACCGTTTTCTTTTGTCGATTATCAGATCGAATTACCATCAGAATTAGTTTACTCCGTGTACTCGTGTACAATGTAGCCATCGAGTTAGTGTTGCAAGTTTGAGTTGAAATACTTCTGAAAATATTTTTTGAACAAAAAAGGGAGCGTGTTCGGGACCGTGACTAAATATTTGACATTTTTTTAGTAATTATAGTAATTAAAGAAACCCTATATGTTTTCCGCATAAATTTCGGCGTCTTTTTTTTTTAATTATTAACAATTTAGTGTAAAAAATTCAATTTTTTTCGATTTTTTGCTTACCATTGAAAAGCTTAATATTTAAGGTAAAATTACAAAACTTTATCTTTTAAAACATAAAAAAAGCTGTAAAATGGCGATTTATAAAAGTTGTATAATGAATTTTTTGCTGCAAAAACTGCAAAATAAGCAAAAACGTTGTGTTTATTAAAAAAAAAAAAAATATTTACAACTCAAAACCCTTTTGTAAAATTACGCTTATTTTTGATTTATAAACATTTAGAATAACTTTTATACTATTAGGCGAGCGGTTTACCCCTCAAAAGACGCTTAGAAACAGAATATACCGACTAAAATTCTTTTTGCATTTCTAATGCACCAAACGTTTTTTATTCGATTCTATATATTTTTCCAAGATGAAATGTATTTTTTTTTAATTTTTACAAGTGGGCCGGCAATTGTTATTAACAAATAACTAATACAAAAAAGCAATTTTACCGAATTGCTGCGGAATCAATTTTTTTAGGTGTATCTCATCAAAATAAACACTTTTTCTCTCTTGATAATTTTTCGAAAAATGCTTCCTTTTCGAGTTATTTGCATTTTTTTTTTGAAAAAATGCCTTAATTAGTGATTTTTGGGAGTTTTTTTTTTTAAAAACTACTAAATGAATTGCAATTCTACAAATAGCTTTATAATCTTTAAACCGTCGAGTACAAGTTAGAATATTTTGACAAGGATAATTTTTTTCTCTCTTGCTAAAAACGTGGACCCAAATATTTCGAATATGCCTTTCGAGCAATCTACCGCTAAGTGTGTACAGCGGTTGCGGCGATACAGGCGTGCGGCACGTAGAAATATTTGTTTAAATTTTAAAAATTAATTCAATACAAATATTACGTACAATTTATTAAAAAAAAAGATATTTCTAATTATTTTTATATAGACATATTATAATTAAAACAATTAAAATTAATTTTTTACAATGCTATAATAATGTAATTTTTCTTTTAATATACGTGGTGACTATATTATTGAATGTTTTATTACAGTGAAATACATTAAGCAATATATAATTAATTTTCATTGAAAAATATAATAAAATTAAAATTTAATATTAATTATACATCGTTTTCATTGTCAATAATTTGAAAATTTTCGTCAACAGCAACAGGATTTCCATCTAATAAGCTGATTTCATTGTCTTCAATAAAGTCGTCTTTAACATTTTTACAATTCTCTGGTGTACATGCACATACTGCGCAGCATTCTAAATTATAGGAAATACAATTACAATTTTTCGTAGAACATTTTCCGGTACATGAGCAGAAATACTTTTGTAACATATCTAAACTAGTTTCGCCTTCAAAATAATTAAAATCGAAACAATTATTTTCCATTGTCCAACCATGGGTTAATGGATCAAGAGATGAAATAATATTGTTTTTTGCTTGAATCCATTCATTTATTTGCCACTTTGCTCTTAAGTAATGTTGTAGTAATGCTGGTTTCGAAGGTGGTAATTTTTCATTAGATGTATTTTTCTTAGCGCCTACAGCACCTCAACCGCTGTACACGCTTAGCGGGATACTCTCGAAAGGCATATTCGAAATATTTGGGTCCACGTTTTTAGCGAGATAGAAACCATTTATCCTTGTCAAAATATTCTAACTTGTACTCGACGGTTTAAAGATTATAAAGCTATCTGTAAAATTGCAATTCATTTAGTAGTTTTTTAGAAAAAAAATCCCAAAAATCACTAATTACGGCATTTTTTCAACAAAAAAATGCAAATAACTCGAAAAGGAAGCATTTTTCGAAAAATTATTAAGAGAGAAAAAGTGTTTATTTTGATGAGATACACCTAAAAAAAATGATTCCGCAGCAATTCGGTGAAATTGCTTTTTTGTATAAGTTATTTGTTAATAACAATTGCCGGCCCACTTGTAAAAATTAAAAAAAAAATACATTTCATCTTGGAAAAATATATAGAATCGAATAAAAAAGGTTTGGTGCATTAGAAGTGCAAAAAGAATTTTAGTCGGTTGATGCTCTGCTTATAGGGGTAAACCGCTCGCCTATATTGCTCGCAGATAAATTTTTTTTTTATATTCGAAAAGCTGGCATTTTTTCACGAATTTAAAAAAGTTGTTCTAAGATAATTTCACACAAAGTTAGTTTTGTTTTTAATTTACAGCTAATTTGTTTATAACAATTAAGGAACGCAATTTTCGGCATTTGAAAGAAAATGATTCATAGTTTTTGTACAAAAAGTTGTACAAACATTGCAGTATAACAGGATCCTCTGTGAATTGTCAGAAATATGGTTCAAATTAAGAGCGTAGGCGCAAAATTTCGGGCCAATGCTTTTTAAATGCAATCATTTTTTTCAAATCCTGAGAAAACTAACAAATATTTTTGAAAAACTTAAACGCAGAATGAAAGACTACATTATTACCGAGGGCCGAAAGTCCCTTAGAATAAACAAAAAGTTTTTTTGAATGAGATATTTGAAATTAAAAATCACACTAAATTTTCTCTTTTTTTTTCAACCCTGTAACTTATTAAAATAAACATTATAAAAGTTTTCAGGGACTTTCGGCCCTCAGTAATAATGTAGTCTTTCATTCTGCGTTTAAATTTTTCAAAAATACTTATTAGTTTTTTCAGAATTCGAAAAAAATGAATGCATTTAAAAAGCATTGGCCCGAAATTTTGCGCCTACGCTCTTAAGACTAATAGTGGCGAGGGAGGGGGAACCAAGAAATCTACGCGTTCAAAAAATGAAAACGCATCTTCAAACAACTACAATTGTTTATATCTTCGGATCTACTCAACGGATTTTAATCTTTCTTTTTTTTTTTTTTAATTTGTATGTACTCTTTGTGTACATTGCAAACATGTAATTTGTTTAAAAATTATTTAAATAATAAACAGTGTAATTTGTTTAAACAGTTTATGAAAAAAAAATTCCTCCAAAAATCGATATTTTTTGTAATACTATCATTGTTATCTATAGGAAAAGTTAAAATACACTTTCTTTAATTAATTATCTTTAATAAACAATTTAATATTAACAAAAAGAGAAATCAAACGATTTCTATCTAGCGAAACCGAATTCAAATCTTAACCACTGTGTTTCCTAAAATTTGCGAAACAAACAGCTGGATAAATTACTCGGCAAGGGAATCTAAAATTGCATTCCACAAGCCGTTCATCCTGGTCAAAATTCGTAGTGAATTCAGTTTCTGGTACTTCAAACGAAGTAAATAATAAAACAGAATGACGGTAATAGATTTTTGTTTCGATACAGTGCAGCGACAACCGCTGATACGTATTTCGAC
The DNA here is from genome assembly GCF_040954645.1 of Diabrotica undecimpunctata. Classification (NCBI taxonomy): domain Eukaryota; kingdom Metazoa; phylum Arthropoda; class Insecta; order Coleoptera; family Chrysomelidae; genus Diabrotica; species Diabrotica undecimpunctata. Next base: position 9,208,408 of record NC_092803.1, on the reverse strand, counting down.
CTCCTTAGGTCTCGTCAGAACGGTATAGTCACTGCTCTGAACCAAAACAAAAATCTCTCCCGTCCTAGACAATAGTTATTAAAATAACTATATACGGACGTAACTACATCTAAAAACAAAAAGAGAAATCAAACGATTTCTGCCTAGCGAAACCGAATTTAAATCTTAACCACTGTGTTTCCTAAAATTTGCGAAACAAACAGCTGGATAAATTACTCGGCAAGGGAATCTAAAATTGCATTCCACAAGCCGTTCATCCTGGTCATAATTCGTAGTGAATTCGGTTTCTGGTACTATTGTCTAGGACGGGAGAGATTTTTGTTTTGGTTCAGAGCAGTGACTATACCTTTCTGACGAGACCTAAGGAGGTCGAAATACGTATCAGCGGTTGTCGCTGCACTGTATCGAAACAAAAATGTAATACCGTCATTCTGTTTTATTATTTACTTCGTTTGAAGTACCAGAAACTGAATTCACTACGAATTTTGACCAGGATGAACGGCTTGTGAAATGCAATTTTAGATTCCCTTGCCGAGTAATTTATCCAGCTGTTTGTTTCGCAAATTTTAGGAAACACAGTGGTTAAGATTTGAATTCGGTTTCGCTAGGCAGAAATCGTTTGATTTCTCTTTTTGTTTTTAGATGGCGTAGTTACGTCCGTATATAGTTATTTTAATAACTATTGTCTAGGACGGGAGAGATTTTTGTTTTGGTTCAGAGCAGTGACTATACCGTTCTGACGAGACCTAAGGAGGTCGAAATACGTATCAGCGTATTTTTTTTATTTAATACTGTTATGAATCATATATTTACCCTTAATTGCGGCCCTGTGCGTTAGAAAGTCCAGAAGCCTCTCCGTCGCCGGACCTCCAATAAAAAGATGATCTTCGAAAATTTCGTACTTTCCTGAGGATTCGAGTGCCGCCCAGCCATATGCTTTCGAGACAGTTCGACCTCATTCTATAAGCCAGCAGAAGCGGGCTTTAAGATTAGTGTTGGTGATTTTACGCATCAGTGCGAATTCTTGTAAGCGATAATAAAATTATTAATGTAATTAGTAATTGTGTATTGTAATAGGTATAAAGTTAGTCAAACCACGACGTGGTTCACCTAATCTCTGAGCACATAGAATGACGCAACAATACTTATTTTGGCCCTTGTTATTCTGAGGTCACTAACCGCAATAGTTTGTCAATATTTTGATATTGATAATCTAAGTAAAAAAGACATAACGAAATGATATGCAAAAATACGAATATTTTTTGCGTCCCTTTCTTATTTAAACAAAATCGGCGGACAATTTGTAATTTGTTGGTTCATCTTGTTATTATCTCCCTTTTCTTTGTTACAAGGTCAAATATTAAGCTCTTTAACAGTATTCTTGTTGTTTTCCGCCATCCTATAATCGCTACGCATGGTTTTAAATTAATATACTTTCTCTCTAATTAAATATAACCGCATGTAGCAAGATTATTCATTGTTATTTAAAAAAAATTATACATATTGGAGGAAGGAGTGCAATGAACGTTAAGGAAATAAAAAACAAAAGAAAGTGCCCGAGAGTGAGTGCACGTAATAGATCGCGTCATTATGCGGTCGTTTGTATTTAAATTAATTAAAATTACCAAACCCGTTGAAAGTAACGTCGATGATGTGTAGGTATAGTAAGGTTTACCGTTCTTAAGTTTGAACCATGACAAACTTAAGAAAAATGTGGATAATTCAGGAAATCTCCCTAGTATGACCGCCTAGGAATCTACGAATAATGTTTCTCTCAAGGGCATGATTAAATTTTGGAAGTAATCGAAACAAATTAAGGCTTTAGTATGGAAATTGAAAACTGATAGACTTGGTATACTCATTATTGTAAGGCAAAATTCAAGGAAAGCGAAAATAGTGCAGAACTATTTAGAGCGGGATTTGGACTAAGGACGAAGGAAGCTACGGTTTGGTCGACATGCTGTTTGTTTCACAGGTATATATTGGAGTATAGTTTGGTTAATCCTATTATATAGCAATCTTCCAAAATGTTTGTAGACCATGTTGTAGATCGTTAGCTTTTCGTGGTTTTAAAATGTTAATGATTTTTACTTTTTTGAGATGTGAGCCGTGGAGAACATATCCCTTCTGAAGAATGTCTGAAAACTTTGTAAGACATTGCCTAGTAAATATGCCACTGTGCTTTAGAAACTCAGCAGATGCCATCAAAACCAGGGTGTCTTCCGTTTTTATTTCATTAAGAGCTTACGTGATTTATTCACAGGTAACAGGGTTGGAATACTCTGATTCAAGTGAACAAGTGGATTTTAAACTATCGATTTTTTTTAACTGTAGTTGTCTGCAAGCGGTTTTGGGACACTTAAAGGTCGACACTATGTGAGACGTCACTTGGTTTAGTGTTACTAAGTTTCTTGGGCGGTCTGGTAGTTTAAGTACTGTCTCCTAGTTTTCGCAGCAGCGACCAGGCTTGTCTACTCGAGTTTTTAGAATCAAGTTTTTTTAAGTATCTCAGTCCATTTCTCGCGCTTAGCGGTGTCAATGCTGTGGAGTAATTCGTCTGTAATTTCCTGCTTTCCGGTTTCACAGATTTTCTCATACAGTTTTCCGCTCTCCTCAGACCATCCAGGAATATACTCTTAGTATTATAAAGTCAATATCTCATACTTATTAGAGGAAGCAGGCCAGTTAACTTTCCTCAAGTTCCATCTGAGACGTGGAAACGAAACGAGAGAAATCGGACATGACCTTTTCTTGATGCTGGTAGAGGTTGACCTTGATCTTCAGTGGTAAGAAAACAAAGATCGGAGTTATACTCCCTCTTCTAAGCTACATATTTGAAAGTGTCTCTATCCTTAGCGTTTCATCAAAATTTTCATTTGTTTGCTTGTACCTTATTTACACCTGCCATATTGTCATATATATCTAAATGAAATTTCCTATTAGCCATTAGGACGGGTCGTGTTGAGGAAGAGACTTCCCTAAACAATATATTTGACATAATATAAAATAAGGTGAAACTTTAGATGTGTGTGACGAACTACTGGATGGTTGAGTCTACGTAGACACTATTTCAGAAATACTGTATTTTATTTTGCCTTGTAGTTTTGGCGAAAACTTCTATACTATAAGAGGGATTCCTTAAAAAGATCGATGTCTTCTATTGGAGCAGAAGCAAGTGAAGTCACATATTTTAATAAAGCCTATCTCCCGATCAGAGTTATTCTTATTAATTGCTTTCAGTTTTTGAGTCGTGGAATTTTTTTTTATTTTGGTAATTTTTAAGTTTCGAATGTAGTTTCTTCTGGTACACTAATAATTTTCTTTTTTGTGAAGCTTTTTTCTTAGATTCTACTTGTGACATTTCCGAATATGGAAATAATTCGACAAGCCGTCTTTTTCAATTCATGATACTTCGATTCGATTTTCGAGTTAGAATTAATAGAGATGCAAGAAAATCAAACTCGAAAATCGAATATATCCAAATCGATCCGAATCGAATCAAATCGAATTTTCCAGATGTTTTTTGGGCGATAATTATATTGGAAATGGAAAATTCACATTGAAAGAGCCGATATAAAATATTTCAAGTTCTACAAATGTAAATTACTATAAGAGTAAACACTTGTTCATAAACATTTATTTAGGTGCTGGTATTATTTTTATACGAAAATAAGTTATATGTAAAATGTATCAATTAATATCAATATTGTGTATATATACAAACAAATTACGGTACCTGCGATGTTCATTTCTGAACATTTCTGAACATTTCTGCTTCTTCCACAGTGCACTGGGGGAACTCAGGGGGGCAGAATGTTCTTAAAGTTGCGTAGTTAAGTTTACACAAAAAACTGGAGTGTTTATCGCTCTGATCTATACAAGACTGCCGTGCGTGTAGTCTCGTAGCTTCGCTTCGCTTAAGTCTCGTAGGGGCGTTGCGTTCAGGGCCGTATTAGGGTAAGGATATAAGACACACACGTCAATTAAAGAATTAAATATAAAAATAAAATAATAAAAAAAGTATTAAAAAAAAAAAGAATATGTGTGGAGGGACGTAACACAAGTCTTTAAGTCTATTTTGGAATTCCTTCAATATCCCTTCTAGCTTTTTTATATACTCGTTGAGTTTTTTTGTTTAATATTGGAACAAATTTTTTTAAGTCTACAAAAATGACAAAAATTTGTAATCCGGATTACAAATTATATACGTAGCAAGAGTCTACAACTCGGTCTGGAGCCGGTCGATTACTGATTTTTATGTCGCGCCACTATTTATATTCGTTCGAGCAGTTTTCGATATGTCATATCATTTTTAACTTGGACGGAAATGGAATTTGTTACAACATTGCACTTAATCTCGTTAAGAGTACATTTATCGAGAGCCACAAATAATCCTTCAAAGAGCCGCATGTGGCTCGCGAGCCGCAGTTTTGTCACTCCTGGTATATAGTATCATATAATACTTCAAGAAAACAATCATGATATGGATGAACGTTAGTATACACGCTCACGTCTAAGCTTCCGCATTATCCATCGTCTTACACTAACATTGCTGTTAATAAAACTTGTAATTAGAGAAAAAACCGCCGTATGCTATGTAATTTTTATTGTTCGAAGTTTGATAATAACGTGTGTCGTGAATAATGTAAGGAAATAAGGTATTGTTGTATTTTTAACAGCTAATCTACAAAAGAAACAGACTGACGAAAAGGTTATTAACACCACTTTTTGACAAATATTAGTCATATGAAAAACTGTCTGTACACTGTCAATATTCTTTTCTACCTTACTAATTTTTTTTAATTAATTGATATATGGATATTTCAGATTGGAATTTAGTTTGGTGATAATTAAATCTGTTTTAAGAAATATGTTCATATTTATAAATATATTAGCAAAATCGCTCTTTAATTAGAACAGTCTAATTTATATCCTCTTAAATTAATTGGAGAGACCAGCGGGATACCCCTTCATAATGAGAAGTTCTATGTTAATCATTATGTTTACCGGGGTTTTATTGTTTTTGATTCTTGTTCTCATTTCCCTGATTGTAGGCTTGAGGCTCCTTCGTCTATCTTGTTGGTGTAATCCTCAATGACTTCCCGAGTGTGGTTTATGTTAAGAAGTTCTTCAAAATAAGTAGTCCATCTCTAAAGTACTTAGGAGCGTCTGCTATGGTTTCTTCGTTATTCTGTAGCCTAAATTTTTCTTTTTTCGTACACTTCTGGTTTCTCAGTCACGTTTTTTTTATTCTGTGCATATGTATATTATTTCCCGTTGCAGCATTTTCGCACTCTTTCTATTCTGACTATATATTCTTGGTCAAACCGTCCATTCCTCTTCTGGTTCTGCTCTTCCTAAAGCTTTTTTCGTAAGTACTTATTACATGCTTTAATTCATATTTAACTGGTAACTATAATAAAGAGAAAAATATTTTCAAAAACGCGTTTTTGATAATAAATTAGTGTAATTAAAACAAAAATGAAAAAAAAAATCATGAAAAACCTTCAAAATGGTTTATCATAAGTTTTTTAAGATTAATTTAATTAATTAACAACAAATTAATTAAAATTTTATCTATTTGATCCCTTGTTTAACAGTCTCGACTTGAAGGTCATGCATAATGAACTGATTATACCATGGTGCAGTTATAATGACTCGTAGAACTTTTGATTGAAACCTGTCCAATATATCTACATTAGACCTGGATGTTGATCCCCACAGCTGGATCCCATAACTTCATACTGGCTTTATGCCGGATTTGTAAATTAATACCTTGTTATGTAGAGATAATTGTAATCTTTTACCTAGTGACCTGTAAAGTAGTGTCAGTAAAGATTAGGTCGCAGTTGTTTTCTTTTCATGAATATATGCTTCTTCCATGTTAACCGCTTGTCGAGCTGCATGTCAAGGTATTTGACATGATCCTTTTTGTTGCAATTCTTGATTATTTAAAGTCACTGGTGGGCATGTATTTTTTCTATTAGTGAATGTGGATATGGATTGACTTACTCTCGTTTACTTTTATTCTCCACACAGTCTCATCCAAATTTATATTTTGTTAAGATTGGCCTGTAGTAGCTGGGAAGCAATGTTGGGGTTTGGGTGTGAAGCCAAAATTGCTTTATCGTCTGGGAACGTTCCTGTTATGATATCTAGGTAAATCGGCTATAAATATTAGGTGGAGAATATGTTCCAGAACACTACCATGTGGAACCTCTGCTTTGATTGGATTTAGACTTCTGTACCGATAACTTATGAAGAAATGCCGGTCATGGAGATAGTACTTCAGTGTAAGGAAATAATTTTAGAGAAGGACTATAGCGTGCCAAACTCTATCAAAGGCTTGAGAAACATCCAAAAAGGCTGCTGAATAGTTATGAATATTTCCTTTCTACTAGAGCTTCATGAATAAAATTGCAGACTATGTATTTGCTCAGAGTTGGCATGCTGTTGTCTAAATCCAAACTGGTTGTTTGGTATTAGTTGACATTCTAAAAGAATTGGTTGTACCTATCCAGCTGTAGGAATTGGCTTAGGAATGTGCCACTTTCCATGGAATGGGGTAATAGTTTGTTCTTAGGATTGCATTGAATATCTGTGTCAAGTACAGAATTCCTGTTTTGGAGAGTTCTTTGAGGATTTGGACGGTAATCAGGTCGTATACAGGAAACTTTTCAGGGTTCAAGTCTGATTGCATCTTCTGGTGAACTTGCTCGGTAGTGAATTTTTCCAAGGGTAGTTTAAGTTAATACGGCGATTCTAAAAACTATTGGGTCTCGTTTGTTATGTCAAGGTTGTTGTTGTGTGGAGGGTTTGGCTGGAATACATTCACCAGGTGATCGGTAAACGCTTCGGCCTTTTCTTTGTTGCTCCTAGCCCATCTTCCATTACTTATTTGAATAGGTGGATTGGTTAATTCAGATCGATTTAATTTCCGTGTTTCCTTCCAAAGTGAGTACTCGACGATTTACGTTGTTGATAAGTATTTCAGGTAGTACTGAATACTATTATCTTTAGGTATGATTATTTAAAAGATTATGGGAAGCAATGAATGATCTCGGAATCCGACAAACACTAATAAAAGCAGTTAAAGCACTATACAAAGAAAACAAAGTAGCTATTAAATGTGGAAATAAAGCCTACAATCCATTTAAGACGACAAAAGGACTTCTACAAGGCTGTGCTACGTCCCCTACTCTGTTTAAAATATTCTTGGAAAAGACACTCAAACCATGGAGGAGAAAGTGCGAAGGAATGGGCATACCAGTAAGAGACGAATACCTATACACCTTAAGTTTTGCCGACGATCAAGTAGTCATCGCACAAGATGAAGATCTCAGCTTTATGCTCAGAAAACTAGAAGAAGAATATAAAAACAACGGAATGGAAATAAACTTAGAGAAAACCGAATACCTAACAACAGAAAACAAGGATATGAGAAACCTAGAGATAGACGAGGGAAGACAAATAAATGTAACAGATAAATTCAAGTATTTAGGAACCATAATATCGAACCAGGGAACAACAGAAGAAGATATAAACAACAGACTGAGACAAACAAGAAACTGTATAAGACAACTAAACTCAGTGTTGTGGGATAAGAACATTACGATAAAGACAAAAAAGAGAATATATAATACCCTGACAAGAAGTATCCTGACATATGGGTCCGAAAACTGGACAATAAACAAGAGAAATAGAGGTAGAATAAGAGCAGTAGAAATGGAGTTCCTGAGGAGAAGCTGACTTACAAAAAGAGACAGAATTGAAAACGCAGAGATTAAGCGGAGAATGGGAGTGCAATCAGACATAATCGACTATATAGAGGAGAAGAGACTATCCTGGTACGGCCACGTCAGAAGAGCGGACAGAGGACGCTGGATAAACAAAATCACAGAATGAAGCCCGATTGGAAGAAGAAAGAGAGGAAGACCCCGAAGGTCATTCAGAGATGAAATCGACGAGGCTATGGAGAAAAGAACCCTGCGAGATGGAGACTGGAATGACAGGGAAAATTGGAGAAAACGGTTGAGTGAAGGAAGACAGTGAAAACTGTGGTAATCCTTAGTAGTAGTAGTAGTATTTAAAAGAATTTTGAATTGGGCGGTAGCTTGGTTCAATTCAGTTTTATCCTGTGGCGCGCGTATTCCCTGCTATTTTTCTTCGCTTTTTTGCCATTTTTTCTTTGATTTTTTTTATTAGGCAAGTGTTGTTGTTTGGTTTCCAACAGTCTTCTTAGTGTTGACTGCCAAGCTGCCTCTTGTATTATTTTAGTAAATTGTTCAACAACGTCGTCTACATCGCTGTTACTTTTCAGAGGTATTTTTGTATTCAATTTGTTATTAATAATATTCAGAAATATTTCCCAATTCGCAAATTTATTACCAATAATAATAATATTATGAATATATAAACAATGTAATTTTGAGAAATGTTTTTTCTTCCCAAAAAAATCAAATTTTATATTGTACTCTAATTGATTTACTATTGTATAATTTTGTATAGTTTTCTGCAGAAAACGTATACGTTTTCTTACTATGGGCATATATTATAGTTTATTTTTATGAACGAGAGAGTAATTAGCATAATTTTAACTGGTACCTCCGACCACTCCATGGGCGTGCTCAAGATTAATTGACAAATTACTTTGAATAATTGTAAAAAATAAATGAATTATTTCAGTGTTATAAAGTGTTATGTGTATGTAAACAAAAGTGACCTCTTTTATCACACACTATATTAGAACTGACTGGCCTACATTAAAAAGGGTTTTAAAAAATTCACATTTTTTTTAATTTTTAAAAATTACAAAAGAGAAAAGGAGTTTTTAAAACCGTCTAAGGTATGTTAAATAGATGAATAAAAATATTAATATAAAACTTACAGCTACTTGTTACAAATCCAAATCAGATTCAGAAGATGAACTTTCAGAACCAAGATTTATAATAACTGGCTCGATCATTTTATCAGTAATATTGTCCAGCTTCCACATTTTTTCCTCTTCTTTAATAGTGTGATTTACTGCCTTTTCCCAGTTTTCAGGTTTTACATTATTTACGGCCTCCAAAAACAATTGTTTAACATCATGAATTTTAAAAGTGGTATTTTTTCTTGAAACTTCACTCTTTATCTGTGCCCATATTAGTTCAATCGGGTTTAATTCACAATGATATGGTGGGGATCTAAGTACTGTCATTCCACGATTTTTGGCAATTTCATCAATTTCGTATTTTTTAAATTTTTCTTTATGAAGGGCACACAACGAATAAAGTTCCTTTCTTATAGATCCGGGATGGTACGTAATATTTTTTGAACTCAGCCAATTCTGCAAGTCTTTTTTTAACCACTTGGTTGTGGGCAGTCCTTCTATAAGTCTGGAGTGATAACTTGCATTATCCATTACTATTACACAGTTCTTAGGAAGAAGATCTATCATTTGTTCGAACCATTCTTGAAAGACATCAGCGTTCATGTCTTCATGGTAGTCACCGGTACGAGTTGATTCAAAAGTTAATAAACCACCTTCAACAAAACCGTCTGAACTGCCAATGTGTACTATTATCAGCCTGCGTCCCTTTCCTGATGGTGGGTTTAAACCAGTAGATAAGTTATTTACAAAAGCGTGCCTTTGACTTGTAACAGTTTCATCCTGCCAAAATTTATTTGGTGTATGACCCTCGTTGATCCATGTTTCATCAAGATAAAATATTTTTCTTTTTTGGTTTCTCATTTCCTTTATGGTTCTTAGAAAATGTCTTCTCCATATGACAATATCGCTTCTTTCTAATAAAATAGACTTTCTGGAATTTCTGGGATCTCGAACTGAGACAAGAACTTTATCCAATGTTGGAAATTCTTGTCTAAAGAAGAATTCATGCACTTTCCGTCGAAGTCCTTCTTTAAAATGATATTCTATTTGAAATTTTGGTTTCCCTGGAGCATTACGTGGCATTTGAAAACTACCACATTTCTCTTCTTTAATAACTCTGTAAATCGTAGATTTCCCAACACCAAGTGTACTGCTAACTAACTCAACGGTCTCATCAACACTTTCACATAAACGTTTGTCTGTAAATGATTAAAAACAATTAAATATTAATGTTTTTTCATTAACTGTTAAAGGACCAATTTTTCGGCGTTTACACGGCACTTCCAAATTTTCCATAACACTAGTATACACAATAAACTGCACCTTGCAACTGAAGTACCTACTTTTAGTGAACTGTTACGAATTTTGAATACGCCACTTGGACCTTCCTACAAAATGGAAAAACCCACTATCACATTTTCTGTGGAATAAGTTTAGAAGGTAATTATCTAGTCAATTACTGTCGTAGATTCCTGGAATAAAAGAATTAAATGTTTGATTGTTGAAACCCTTACTTCGTGGAATGCACTCATTTCAGATAAAATAAAACGTTTTATTTTATCTAAAGAATTAAACTTTATTTTGCAAATAGGTAGGTACTTATTAAACTTTCATTGGTTATATATAACCAATAAAATAAACATCTTACATTTCTTGCAAATTCATTAGTACCTGTTAACCTCCATCACTTCGACACTGGCAACCTTATTTAGGGATTAGTAACCCTCACAACTATTGTATTCTATTCTGCTCCAACCTTTATACCTGGTGGTCATAGTCAATTTAAAATTGTTTTCCTATATACTTCTGTAAACTTGTTGACAAATATCTGTTTTTCATTGAGTCACCCGTATCAACAGTTTAGGGATTTGCATACATAATTTATTGTTTTATTACTCTCTCATACATAAAAATACACTATAATGGAAAAACTCAAAAATCTGGGTCTTGGGAAGTCCTGAGAAATACTTATTTCGCTGTAGTAATAAAGCACGAACAGAAAAAGTAGTAGTTATTATTGGTATCCTTGTTAAAGCCTGTAAAAATTAAGAACTTATTATACCATTGTTTGAAAACAGAGAATAAACCGTAAAATTATATATATAAACCCATTCGATTAACATATTACGCAAAAAACAATCAAACAAACATTCGAACTCATTTACTTTCATTGTCATGTGCGGGTCTCATCCTTCTTCTACAAGGAAAATTTGGAAGTTAACTCGATAAACTTGCCAGATAAGCGGCGAAAAAAGCGAACAATACGCCTCATTGCGAAACCATCTTATTATTGTAAAAATAAAGGATCATTGTCGTTAAACATTAAGCAATTTGGTAATTTGTACAAAAATACCGACATTAGAATCAACAAGGTTGAGATGATTTTGTGATAAGTGCAGTATTGAGCAAGAAAAACGGGACGGTGGACAGATCTGGAATCTTTTCGATTGTTTTTTTGTCTACTTCACCGAACACAGACTTAATTTGATCGTTAAAATGTTAAACGTAACCTTTGAGCATATAAATGTACGATTCATATATTACTTTTTAATGAACTCAACCTCTCTTTTCGCGACCACTTTTGAAAATTATGTCTTCTTTTGATTTATATTTAAAAAAGATAATAAAAACAATTCACTAAAGTCAAATTGAGAATTTCTAGAATTGATATAATTTTGTATGACCAATGACGGTTCTAGAAAGACCTATTTATTATACAGTATGGTGGAAATGAAAGGAATAAATTCGTTATTTCGTAAACCGGAGACTTTAAGGAAAAATCCTGAAACCCGTCGATTTTTATTTTTAAATAAGCTATTCGTAAGAATACATTTTTATTTTTGACGTCATCTATGTGAGCGTGATGACGTCATTGCTAAAATTTTTGAATAGAAAGGGGGGTATTGTAATACATCATTTGAAAGGTCTTTTAAATACCTATTCAGGTATATCAATATGTCTAAGTAATTAAAGTTTGTAATTGTTTAAAAAAATAATTAAATTTTTATTATTACAATAAATATTTATTTAGTATTATTCAATAAATACAACGAAACCTAAATTAAGTGCTCAAATTGTTTACCTTCAGCTAAAATACAATGAGAAAGGCGTGCCGCGAACTCTTCTCTAACATTCTCTAAAACTTTAGTTATTTGAACTCTAGTTATTTGAACAACCTCATTACGTATTCTTTCTTTCAGTTCATTAATATTTTGTGGTCTATTTTGATACACCTTACTTTTTAAATACCCCCATAAAAAGAAATTAAAAGGAGTCAAATCAGGTGACCTAGGCGGCCATTCTATTGTTCCTCTTCGACCTATTCACCGATTTGGAAAGACGTTGTTTAAGTAGTGGCGTACCAAGACAGCATAGTGTGGAGGCGCACCATCTTGCTGTAGCCATAAATCATTTCTGTTTGGAAACAACCGGTTCAATTCTGGAAGCAAGAAATTTTGAAGAAATTCTAAATATCGAGGACCTGTTAAGTTTTCTTCGAAAAAGTATAGTCCAATACACCTATTATATATTATTCCCACCCAAACATTAATTTTCTCTGGGTATTGAGTACGGTACTCTTGCATCCAGTGTGGATTTTCCGTAGCCCAGTACCGATAAGTTTGACGATTGACATAACCGTTTAGTAGAAATGTAGCTTCATCAGAGAAAATAATCTTTTTTAAAAACGTCGGATCTCTGTTATTTCGTTCCATTATAATGTCACAAAATTCAATTCGTCTATCAAAATCATCTTCCATAAGTTCTTGTACTAAACTTACTTTGTAGGGATGCCACTTTTCCTTCTTTAGCTGTTTAAGAACTGTTGAATGGTCCATGTCATTATCTAATGCTACTTGCCGTGAACTGTTATGAGGAGTATCTTGAAAAGCTAACAGAACGTCTACTTGTTGGTTTTCAGATATTGGTTTTCTACTACCTTTAGGAAGGTCTTTAACACTACCCGTTTCTCTAAATTTTTTCTCAATTTTGCTTACAGTGGATTGTGAAATTGGTTCTCGACGGGGGTATTTATTATTAAATAACGCACATACTTCTTTCTGCGTACGTGTTTTATCTCCAAAACCAATCATTATGAGAATTTCAATTCTTTGCGTTTCAGTTAGCTTCATGTTCAAAGATACAAAGACTTTTTGAATACGTTTACTACAATAATACTATTAATCACTTGACAGAAAGATAATTAAGTTTGAATGTCCAACTATCAATGTTCATATTGATAAGGTAACTAGTTTTTTTAAAAAGGTAAAAAATAGATAAAAAAGACATTTCATTACCACTGATGGCCTTTATAAAATTTATTTTTGGGTGTTAATAATACATCATATCAATACTTAATAAATATTTATTGTAATAATAAATATTTAATAATTTTTTTAAACAATTACAAATATCAAATACTCAGACATATTGATATGGCTGAATAGGTATTTAAAAGACCTTTCAAATGATGTATTACAATACCCCCCTTTCTATTTAAAATTTTTAGCAATGACGTCATCACGCTCACATAGATGACGTCAAAAATAAAAATGTATTCTTACGAATAGCTTATTTAAAAATGAAAATCGACGGGTTTCAGGATTTTTCCTTAAAGTCTCCGGTTTACGAAATAACGAATTTATTCCTTTCATTTCCACCATACTGTATATTAACTATTATTAATGATTGTAATAGTGAACCAAAAATCAACTTCAAATTAAGAGACAGAAGCGTTATCTGATACCTTACTAGAGGTTATGGCTCAAAGTTCTCCAGGTTGAAGTAAAACCTCTACAGCAGACGTTAAAGCCTATTCGAAAGCAACAAACTTATATTTAAGGTAAACATAAAAACCTTTCAGTTCGCAGTGTGAAAATGAGGCCGATTCTCCAAATTTAATCCACATACTTCAACAACTGTCCTAGTGCTTTGTTGATATTTCAACAAAGAAAATACATTTCAAATGCATAGTTTACGATTACACAAAGGACATACAGACATTATATATATATATATATATATATATATATATAACAAATGGAAAAGGATAATGCGAGTGAATAATAAAAGTAAAATGTAATGGCATGTCTCGCAAAACAGAAAACCAAAAAAGGTTCGATGAAAGGCAACCGTATATACGTATTTCTGACTATTGGTCGTCTTCAGTACGGTGCAGCCAAGTTAGAAAAGGAGCATGTTAACTTGGGAAAGGATCACTACAGGAGCAATGCGACCAATTTGTGGCGTTAGAGTTAGAAGACCCTGATGGTTTCCAGGGGAACAACTAACAATAACCACGGAGGAAGCTACAACTACCTACACTGTATATATGTATATACAGTGTGTCAGTTTTAAAACTTACAGTGGGCTATATCTCTCAAACAAAAGCTGATATTGAAAAATGCTTGAAACCATTTCTAGGATAGTAAGGGGGAATTAAAATGACATGAAAGAGAACTCACTCCCATCAACCCCCTAGGCCCTGCCCACCACAACCAAAAAAGTTTAAATTAGTTACTGGCAGCAGAATGGTTCAACGATAATTGTCAATTACTTTTATCTCCTTTGATATGCATTGGATGAATAATCCAACCAGAGACTAGAGTTTCTAATTCCCAAATATTAAGAATAATATTGTGAAGATGCTTTTTTTATATTCCCAAAGTATATATTACTGTTTTATACTTTTTATAATAACATGTTAAAAGTGTCAATAGAAATGAGGCAGGTAAGATGAAATTATAAGTAGAATCAATGTGTTTACTTCAACGTAACAAAATATATCTATAAATAGTTTTATTATTTTTTCTCCTTGTACTAACACGGATTTTCGATAATCCGAGTCGGCCACGGTCCCATTTATTGCAACTTATCGAGCACATTTCATAATAAACTATTTGCACACTTCAGTTACATGCAGGATCCGCTACGTTTTCATAATTTTGCATACATTACTCCGTTCGCGGCTTACACAAATAGTTCAATGTCACGTCTATAATTACTGGTTTTTTCTTTAAGTTAAGTAAATTGTTTTATCTTAAAATCAGAATGTCGGTGAAGAATTAATCTATCATTTAGAACCGGCGGACTGGAAAAGATTTGTTGTTATTTTCTCTGAAAACATGTGGAAAACCATAAAGATTGTTAATCTTCGGCAATGTGGATATGAATGTTTGTTGTTCATCAAGATATTTAATAGTATATTTATTCAATAAATGCCAAGTTTCGTAACATAATATTTATAAATGAATATGCAGCAAAGGAGGACCATTCTTCTTCTTTCATGACTGTTCTCGATCGTTGGATATCACATTAGCTACCATATTCGCTGTCGTGGCTTTATATAGCTATGTTTATTGCTGGATCAATCAACAACTCAGTGTGGCAACAAAAGGACATACATCGTCTCAAAGTGACTAGTCTGTACAGGGTAAGATATGCAATGTTAACCTTATGGGAATTTCGCCAAGACGTTGCCAGTTTTATGCAGTGAGTGATGGCGTTCTCTATTGTCTAGCTTTCAAATAAACGGAATAAACCAGGAGTTCTCAACAAGTCCTCAACAATTTTATGTAATTTACAAATATCGTTTGCTAATAATTTTACATAATACTATACATTATTTGTTTCTAATAGTAACTTATCAACTTTTATCTTTTATTAGTAGCAGTAGTATAATAAAATGTGCATTAAATAAACATTTGTTTCAAAGTTTAAAATAATTCCGGTAATTTCTACTAACTGCCAAATTTAAAATGTTATTTATGTCCCTGCGGTACTAATTACTGCCATAATGTGTAAGGAATTTGTAATTTTGGTTGATATCAACTACAAATACTTTCTTCTAAGTTATTCAGTAATTAAGAAGCAATTAGAGTAATTCTTGTACAGAATATGTTTAAAAGCTTGATACATCCAGGGCCTTGATTAGTCTTTATTTGTTCTTCGGAGCGCGTAAACATATTCGAGTTACGATTATTTGTACCATCTTGGATGTACTGTTACTGTTTTGTTATGGTTATTATTTGTTGGTGGCTGTTGTTGTGATTTGCTGTTGGCAATTATTGTTATTTTCTGTTGTTGGCTATTTTGATATTTGACGCCGAATTTTTACCGCAAAATGGAGGAAATTGTTCAATGGAAACGTGGAAAAGCTCTGAAACTTTCAGAGAAGCAGATACTAATGAATATTATTAATTATCATCTTAATCAGGGTAACAACGATTCTGTATCAAGTGTAATTAGGAAAGTGTCAGAAATGATTGGTGTTTGCGAAAAGACTCTGTTTCGCATACGACAGGAATATTCATCACCTGGATTACAATCTTCAAAGAGCAGGCCCAAGAAGCGAAAGGTTATTAATTCTCGTGACAACAAGTACGATGAAGGTGTCAGGGGCCAAATTCGTAGAATAGTTCATCAAAATGCAAAACCGCAAAACCCACAGTGAACTTTGACTGTTCCATTACACACACTGATTGCAGACCAAACGGATTCTTCCAATAACGAACAACTAGATGAACTGTTTTCTATGACTGGTTTCGGACCAAAGCAGGAATCCATGGAATTGAAGGACACTGTTTCACCCTTGTTGAATCATATTGACAAAGCGGTGTTCCCCCAAGCGAGACGTCGCGCTAGCTCCCCTACGCGATCCAAACCGGCTTACCACCAGAATAAGAATGCCCGAACGATCTCAAACCCTCCCAAAACGGCACGCAGGTCCCGCTCTTGCCGGTAATATTTTCCTAGTAGGCTATTTGGTTTCGCTTAGTAGCATTTGCCAATGTAAATAAACAATTGGAATATGTTTATTCTCCTCCAAAAATTATGAGGTCCAATTCCTCTTCTCTTCGGAAATGAGAAAAATTTTTTAAAAATATTTGAGGAAATTTCTATGATATACAGAGTGGAAAATAAATGCTACACCCTAATAACTTTTCTTTGTACAGGTTATTTTTCGTTGTACATTAATTAATACATTATTGGAATAAGCATATAATAAAATATTTTTATTTCATATTATATTTCTATGACTTATTTACCTGAGTTTATATTCCATACGCTTTTGCTTGAAATAAGTAACCAAATAACAATATTTTTAGTTATTTTTCTTTCTTTTCAGCTAGTTTACCGGGAACCGAAGCTGCCCACAAGTTAGTAGTAACCATCCGACAAAAATGTACCCCCGAAGAAGCCCTTGCTGTATTAAAAGACTTGCCCAACCCGCGATCCGAAGAAGACGCAGACGGTAGATTCAACCCGCTTAAAATCGACGTTTTCGTACAAACTTTATTGAACCTGGGCTCGAAAAGTTTCTCTCACAGCTTCGCAGCTATTTCCAAGTTTCATTATGTGTTCAAGATTTTGGCCGAGTCGGAGGAAGCTCAGATTTGCATACTGAGGAATATGTTCGAATTGTGGCATAATCACCAGCAGATGATGATCGTTTTGGTGGACAAGATGCTGAAGACACAGATTGTTGAGTGCTCAGCTGTAAGTATCAGCAGTATTTTTAAATGTAGTTGTAGAGTTTTTACTACAACGAATATTTTCTGTAGGTGGCGAACTGGATTTTTTCCAAAGAAATGAATTCGGAGTTCACAAAAATGTATTTGTGGGAAATCCTTCATCTTACCATCAAGAAAATGAACAAGCACGTCATTAAAATTGGAGGGGAGCTGGTGGAAGCTAGAGAAAAATTGGCGCGTGCAGAATCTAGCGACAGTGAGTCCGAGGACGACGAGAAGAAAAAGCAAGGTAAATGCAGTTTGTCTTACTCTGACTTGTCACATTTTGAGTGTGAGTAACTACAACGCCGTTGCATTATTTAAGTTTTTTTTGTTTAAGTATGGTGATGTATATGTAGAAAATACTTGTGTTCTGTCCTATTTTAAGTATTGTTGCTGTGTTATAAAACCACATACTCGGTCTAAAATCCATCAAAAAAAAATAGAAGAGTTTGTGTGGCCTTATGATTACAGTATTAGCTGCGCTCAGGGCCGCATTTAGGTCAATTGACGCCCTAGACAATTATTTAGTCGTCGCATTTCAAACATGTACCATTTTTGCGAAAATACGCGAAATACGTAAAATTTTTAAATTTATACACAGTGAGCTAAAAAAATTATCAAAATAGGACTAAAAAGAAAAAAAACTGAAATACTTTGAATTTGACCAAAATTTTCTCCGTTGCGTTTTTTTTTGCATCCGAGTGTAATAAATAGGTAGGTTTTTAGAATGTTAGAATGTGACAAATGCAAAAATGAATAAGTTTGCTGTAGTAAAATATTCTTTTATTATAATTTTTGAAAATATTGATTTATTTTGTGGTGGATACTAAACAAATCTGACTCAGAGGTAGATATTATTAAGGAATGGTTTCATAAACAGCTTAAATTATTTTTTCAACAATCTATTTGTAGTTTGGTTAAACTGTGGACCAATGTCAATCGAGATTCCTTGTATGATTGATTTAGTTGTATAAAAAGTAGTTTGGTGCTTCAGAACATGTTTTCATTGAACAACCTTAGTATATCACTCAATAAACATTACACGAAATATTTTTTCACTTTTTGTCTTGTTGGGATGCCGATTTCGATTAATCAAAGTTTAATATATACAATTATTTCATATTCGTGCTATAGTATTTACTACAATTATTTTATTGTAGACGACATTGAGAAACCGACAGAGGAAATGATAGAAAAAATGGAGGAAAAATTGGAAGGGGCTCAAGGAGATCAGAAGAATTTGTTCTTGATCATCTTCCAACGGTTTATCATGATCCTGACTGAGCATTTGGTAAGATGCGACACAGACGGTAAAGACTACGGTACGCACTGGTACAAATGGACGATTGGGAGACTGCAACAAATCTTTTTGGCGGTAAGTGTAAGATTTTTTCTTCGTTTATATCATTCATCTAATTCTGATACATTTATGGGATATTTAAGAGTTTATATATAAGTAAATAAGAAGAAGGTTGTAATAAATTGTATTTTCACTTTTTTATATTATGACTAAGCTATTTTCTTTTGAAATTTTACTAGTTTATTTACTATACTTTGGAAGAACATTTACTACCTTTTTAGACTATTTTTTTTTTCAGTTGAGGAAAGAAATAATAGTCGAACGGTGTCAGATATGCTAAATAAGGTGGATGTTCGAGTATTTAGAACCATAAATCACAAATTGTTTGCATGTCCACTTACGATTTGTATACACAGACATCGTTATGAAAAAACAAAATTTTTTTGTTCAATTATTCGCATCTTCTGTACATATTTTTTTCCCGTAGAGTGGTCAGTAACGTCGAATTATAATTCCTAGTTATTGTTTTCCCTCTATCCAGAAAGTCAGTCGTGATTGACTCTTGAACATTCTAAAAAAACTCTTGAGCATATTTTTGAACAGTAAATTTCTTGCACGTCATGCAAAACTGACCTCAGCAATCTGGTATCAGTATCCTTAATCTGGTATTCTTTTATTTGTATTTTACTTTTAAATATAATGAGGCATAAATAACATTCCAACGAACACACCAGTAATCAGACCACTAACCAAAAACGAAGTTCAACAAGAAATTCAATATTTAAACATTAGAAAATCTCCTGGGCTGGACAAAATAACACCCAAGATAATAAAGGAAGTACCAGATAAAGGAATCATACTGTTTACTCTCATCTTTAATGCTATTCTAAGGTCAAATTACTGGTCCAAAGCTCTTTAAAACCGCTGAAATAATACTAATTCCAAAAGCAAGAAAAAATCCAAATAAGGTTTCATCATATAGACCAATAAGTCTACTACCAATCGCATCCAAAATACTTGTAAGGTTACTGTTACAAAAAAATAACTCAGACTCCAGGAGACATGGATACCCAACCACCAATTTGGCTTTCAAAGGCAATTTCAATTCAATTTGGCAAGCAAAGAACATTCAACGATACAGCAGGTTCACAGAATAGTATACTCTATAAATTCTGCAATAGAAAGCA
Source organism: Diabrotica undecimpunctata (assembly GCF_040954645.1). Taxonomy (NCBI): domain Eukaryota; kingdom Metazoa; phylum Arthropoda; class Insecta; order Coleoptera; family Chrysomelidae; genus Diabrotica; species Diabrotica undecimpunctata. Next base: position 9,188,536 of record NC_092803.1, on the reverse strand, counting down.
AACAGTACTGCACAGCTGTCTTTCTAGACGTTAGTCCAGTCTTTGACAAGGTTTGGCAAACATACCTGATTTTCAAAATCAAGAAATATCTTCCCATCACCTACTTAAAACTGTTAAAATCCTATCTAAGTGGGAGAGAATTCCGAACAAGACTGAATGAACGCAATTCCAATAATTTTCCTATAAAATCTGTTCACACAGCAGATCTACCTTCCAATAATGAAATCATCACTGGTACGTTTGCAGATGATGCTGTCATCCTTGTAGTCGACGAAAATCCAACTATAGCATATAACATATATGCTATAGTTGGATTCATATTCAGATTCATAGCTGAAACATATTCTACAGGTACAACTGAATGAAAATGAGACGTGCTCAAATAAGTGGAGAATTATAATGAATGAAACAAAATCAGTCCAAGTGACTATTACCTTGAGAAGAGACCAGTACCCCTAGTTTCACTTGACAATTTCCTCAATTTTCTAGCACCAAATACCTACATCTTGACTCAAAACTCAGTTGGAAAGAACATATTCTTACGAAGCGGAAACAAATTTATCTAAGAATTTAAAGATCTAAACTGGCTAGTCGGTAGGAAATCGAAACTAATCCTAGAAAATAAAATCCTTGTCTATAAAGCTATCATAAAACCTATCTGGACATATGGAATCCAACTCTGGAGATGTACGAGCAAGTCAAATACAACCATAATTCATATATATATATATATATATATATATATATATATATATATATATATATATATATATATATATATATATATATATCAAAGCAGCATGAAGGACTGAAGAACTTACTTCAGCCTCTGATAGAACATAATGCCAATAAGAGACTCAAAAGGAACTGGCCAATTGACCTGAGAAACGGTTAAAGTGGTCTTGTCACTGGAGAAGACCTCACCAAGCCAATAGGAGCTCTTTGCTCTGCAGCCAGCAAATTAGCTTATACAACATTATTTGTGCTTTGATTACTAAAAAGTGTAATTAAATTTAAAAAAAATTACTTTTATATTTTTTTCTTTATAAAAAACTGTTTCTGTATGCTCTGATAATGAAATCGTTAATTTTTTTTAGCACCACGAGCAAGTGCAGAAATACAGCTCGACATTGGAGACTCTATTGTTCACCCAAGACCTGGACAACCACATCCTCGAAGTATTCCAACAGTTTGTTTCGTTAAGAGCCTAAATATATATATATTATTTATTAAGTTTATCGGATAATGTGTAAATTGATTCTATTTTGTAGAATTACAAGATTTTATTGATGATTTTCTTTTCACTTGTCTCGAAAAATTTATATTACAGAACGAATAGTTCAAGATAAGAGGTTCAGAAATCGATACTACGACGTAGGATAGCAGAATTTTTTGTGTTTTTTATAAAAGCAATAATAAATATTGTACCTTTTTTGTTGTTTTTTATTTGATTAACATACTTTTGTTATTAGACTAATATGACTAGTTCCTATAAAAAAACAGACGATTAGTGCTGCATACAATGCGTCGTTATACACGATGCGCAACACTACTCATTTCACTACAATGATCACTCAAAAGAACATCGTGAAATAAGTACCTTCTATGGAGATATACCCCTTGAAAACTTAATGATAATCGCCACAAATAAAAAAATACTTACAGCAAGTCATATATACCGTGTTGGAACTAAAAAAAGACGGAATATACAACATATACATCTAACAACGCTGCTAGTTCCGTTTTCTCGTACTTATTGTTCTCAAAATCATTTGCTCTACTTTATTTTCTTATTAAAAGTGAGTGTGGTGGTTCCAGCAGTATTTATTCATTTCTGCGCAGTAGGTTATTACTTTTAACATACTTCTAATGAATGAGGCGTAAATATTACATAATCCCATGTTTAATTCGAGGCAAATTTAATGACAAACGATGAAAAACGACATTTGACATATTTTCAAGATAGGCAACCTCTGACTGCTGATGACAAAAAGGACAAAAAACGACAGCTAACATATTTTTCAAGAGGCTACTAAAACAAAAACTTCAAAAGGTCCAATAATGTAGTTTGTTTAATCTGTTACTATGGTTTGTCATTTAAGCAGTAGGAGTAAACTAAAAAGATAGATTCACACCCAAGAATGTTATATGTATATATATATATATATATATATATATATATATATATATATATATATATATATATATATATATATATACATATTTATTTGTTTTTCTAATTAAAATATAAAAATGTTGGATTGTTATGAAGAAGTTGATTACCTTTTTTTAGAGTTTATTTATCACATTGTAAAAGAAAATTGTCCGGAACGTATACGAAAGCGATATATTGGTGATAAAATTATATCTAAAATTCAATGAAATTTTACAATATTTCATCAGCGCATTAACTTAAACAAAACATTGTATGCTACTTTATAAGAATATAATCAGTTTTTATGGGATTGCCCATTTTTTAAATGTACAGGTATAGACTTATGTTCATTATTCAGACCCTATATAAATGCATTGTAGCTTATTTAGGTCATAGAAGATAGATTATATTACTTTAGTAAGTGTTGATTTTAACAATAACTATTCTGCAACACTAACCTGTTGCCTGTTTTATTTTTCTACCATGGCTGTTATTTTCATTCCGGGATTATAAATTTTTATTTGTTTGTACATGGTTACATGTTTATGATGCATTGTTTTTCATTTGATGATATTTGATGATAAATGACCCAAATCTACTCGGCGTTTTTTAGGTGGAGCAGGATAATTACCACTAGTACTTGGCATTGAATCCGTATTGTTATCTTAATAACACTATTACTTCGCTAAATAGTTCTGAAAAGACCCGTTTTTATATAAATGCAAACGAAAAATCTAAAAATTAAAGGAATAACGCAGAAAATACAAAAAATCGTCGATATATTTTGAATTTTAAAATTTCATAAATGTCATTATTGTCAAAACGTCATAATTTAGTGGAGTAAACTTGCCTGCGGTTGGACCAATTACAAACAAGCATTACGGCGCGGTAAATTTGAATTACTCCTCCTGGTTAAAAAACAAACCATAGTTGCTCTGAAAGTGATATCTATAGTTTTGTTCGCGAAGACAGTCCCCGACTAGTTTTGGATAAATTTCGGACCGATTCGGGATTAATGTTGTACGCTGGCGCGATTAGTTACTAGTTTTTAACAGTCAATTCTGCGCGAACGATTTCCGGACGTTTCTGACTGTTTCTAACCCCAAAATATCAACACGTTGTTTTGTTTATATGTACAAGGAGGAACACAGAAGTTTGACAAAATTTTATTTCAAAAACGATATTGCCAAAATGTGTACAAAATAGGGTATTAGTGTAGTAAGACGGAACGATGTCTACGGAGATATTGCTGGATGTAAAATGATCACCCATCTGTAAATAACAATAATTCCTTAATACCGATAAATAGGTGTACTGTTTTTAGTTCCATATTTGTATACCAAATACTTGCTTTTTAATCTTATTTATTTATATCGCTAAAAAGATGAAAGTTTTAGTTATATTTATTGAATGATGTAGAACATAAAGATTCTATTGCCACGTCTCAACAAAGTAAATAATAGGTTAGTTAGTATTAACATAGTATAAAACAAACTGTAGTATTAATGATTGACCAAAAAAAATAAACAAAATATCTGATAATTAACTTTTTCTTTAGCCCTTGCGCTAACTAAAAATCCGCACTCTAATCCATGAACCAAATGGACTGATCGTGAACTGATCATGAACCAGTTAGAAACACTCCCCGAACATCGAACTCTTTGTCAAAGTCCTGGATTTTTAACACCGCGAACGCTTGAAAGCAGAACTGCGGATGCGAATCAGTCAGAAACCAGTCAGGAACTGTCTCCGCGAACAAAACTTATGATTATGGTTGTAATATCTTCAGCCAGTCTGCTTAAAATCTTCATTGGCTTTGATTCTGGCTAAACTTCTGGATTAATATTCTAATCCCAAAATCATTTGCTTTTTAACTTAACCCTTTTAATAAAAGTATCTATACAGTTTTCTTGCATTATTTGTTTATCGTGACTTTACAAGTTATTGTTTTTAACATGTTTCTGATGAATGGGGAGTAAATATTACGTAAACATTGTCTTATATGGAGACAGCTGTAATGACAGTTAACACATTTTTCAAGATAAGCAACGGAAACAATAACGATAAAATAAGACTTCATCGTCATATCTGACAGGGGATAATAAGAACAAAAGACGAGACGATTATAGTTCAACACATTTTTGAAAATAGCCAACTGAAAGATTATTGTCAAATGACGTCATTACTTCGGAGGCTCAATCATATATTGTGTTTAATCCCTTAACCCAATGTTTAAATAAGGTTTCACAGTATTTATTTAGTTTAAAATATTTTATTATCATATTTTAGTTTATAAAGGTTCAAAATGTACTTAATATCTTCGGCCCAAGTCTGCTTGAAGTCTTCGTTGGCTTTTATTATTTTATTGTCCAGAAAATCATCAATTCCTTGGTTTGTTGATGTTATTTTTTCTTGCAGAACCAACAAGAAACTTTCAGGAGTTTCGTATGTTTTTTGGGAAGAAAGCGAATTTAAACTGAGACTTTGAAAAACAGTTTCCAATTGTAGACTAGACGATTTGGTAAAGTACTTTTGTATATTTTCCATAGTATCTGAAAAGGTAATAGTTACAGAAAATTTGGTTAGATAAGGACAGTAGCCTAGGTAGGATAGACGTGAGTGTATCCACCAGTTGGTGCAGAATAATGTGGGTTCGTTACCCACCATAAAAATCAAATAGTATTGCTCAGGTCACCGCTTCGAAGCACCTGACAAATCACGAACCTGCTTAGTACAACTCTTCCGGAATCGTTAAAATGTAGAAGAGTTGCCTACGCTCACACCTAGGTATGGCATATTAAGAACGGAAGTACTAGGTACTATGAAAGGCAGCTGTAAGAACAAACTGCTCAATTCGACATTTTGTAATTATACTGAGGTTTTTAAGTTTATACCGTGTTTTGGACTTATTTATTTCTGACTCCCTAAGTTCCAGTGGATGGCCGCGAACATCCCATGAAAGGATACATAAAAAAGGTTCCTGTCGGTTGCAGTAGACATTGACAAAGTCTGCCTCATGCGCAGACGAAATATCAGAGAGTGATAATTTTACTCTTCGGATTATTGGTGAATTTGAATGTACTTTCAGCCCTATTTGGTTGTATCTGGTACTCATAGTTTAGATGACTCACATCTATCAACTATTCCAGATCAGATAAATGTATATTCTGTAACATCTTACCTCTGCTTAGTGGCACTGGATGGGAGTCTTCTTCTTCGGTGTATACTATAGGAGAAAGCAACTGGGTTTTCGTTTCTAGTTGTGTTGTAAGATTTGTAATTAAGTCTTGTATCCTGGAGTCTGCTGCTAAGTCAGTAATCAATGGCTGAATTTTTTCTAATTCCTCGTTAAGTAAATTGTATGTTTCGTTTAAATGCTCCTGTAAAATAAAAACATTGTTACATAAACACAACAGTGTGAGATTCCATAGATCACCTTGTGATGATCTCGGATAGTAAATAACAGTCGGAGACAGAATTAGTTTTTCTTAGACATTTATTTTCGTTATTTTAAATTTATATAAGTTCTACATGTACATATTCGGCATATTCGTACATATTTTCGTTATTTTAAATTTATATAAGTTCTACATGTACATATTCGGCTTCCGTAGACCGTGTGATGATATTTGATACTTGAATAATAAATCGGCCATTGGGGTAAATAATCAACAATCACATTAATTTCTAAGCGCGAAATGAATGTCTACGGAAGGTAAAGGAAAGTCGGTGGCTACATTCAACGCATATAGTCGCCGGACGGAACGGGGAATTATCGATTTCGTTGAACTCACCAAATCGACGGAATGGAACACGTTCAGCTCACCTTTCCCGGTAGGTAAGTAGGCATTCTTCGTTCAACACACCAAGAATGACCACTAATGGATTTTTGCTCGGTCTTTTATACAGCCAGTAACTGTATAAAACATGTTCTATTGAATACATAGGCGTACTCCAAATGATAGGATTACATTATTGTCACGATCTGCAACATAACAAATTAAGAAAGAAACGCGAAAGCCATGTGTCAGTGAAAAACACCTAGAAATCTCCCTTAAAACGATATCAATGTTTTTAATACTGGTAGAGTTCAGTGTTCACATCCTGATCAAAATATAGAGCGTTCATTATACTACCTATAAAGTTTACAAAAGAAGAAGTAGGACAAGAAAGTTTGATAAAGAGTTTGTCACAATATGAACAAGTATCTGATCTGGGAAAATACTCTGTACATTTTTGAGATACTTAAATCAGCTGGAAGCCAACTTTTAGAAGAAGCATTTCTCCTATAATGATTTTCTGGCTGCGGAAATGACCTAATATGTTCGCATATTTTCTCTGCATCTGTTATCATGAGTTTTTTGGGACAATTAGTATGTTTGCCACGTTGATCATTTAGATTTACTCCTGCTTTCATTTTATCAACAAGGTACTGGACTTTTTCTAGCGGTTATTGAAAATATATAACATACCGTTGCTTTACATACCCTTATGTTTTCTACTGTATATTTCACTGTACACTGACGACGAGATGTTGCTTCCACAACACTTCTTCTTTTTAGCTCTTGCAGCGAAAGAGACTGAGATATAAATTTTGATTGGCCATTGTAACTCAGTTCTCTACATGTTTTAAATAGTTGCGTGATTGCTCACTAATAACTCAGCAGATTAACCCGTAGCAGACTGCTTACATTTATAAATACGCACCTAAAATAAATATTGTTTTAAAACATGAAACTAGTTTAGATCACTTTAACGTACTTCATCTGGGCAACTTAGAACTTCTTTGGATACTTCTTTAGACGAAACGTACGAATCACCAGCATCTCTGCGACGTTTTCTTATATTCTGCTTCCACTTATCAATGTTAAGCTTTTGTGTTTTCCCTCTGTTAATTTGGGTAATCACTGGCTTGGTTGTACTAATATTCATTTTAGCTCGAAATGACAAATTACACGATTGAAAACGTTGACTTACAAAACACGTGTAGAAAATTTGGCGCGAAACACGACTCACTTTAACACATACAACGTTGTTACTCCGAAAGTTGAATGTTTACTAATTTTCAAACTACCAAAACATACCTAATATTCCCCACAGTCAGCAGTAGGTACATTATTTTGCAGATATAGAACGTTGTTTCATGGAAATCCCACATATGAAAGTATTTTCGGTTACAACGTTGTTCCAGCTTAGCATTCAATTGTTGATAGATATTATTTTAGAGTATAGAAGCTAACAGAAAGTAAAATTTTATGAAAATGGATATTTAAATAAAATAAAATTGGATGATTGAGTTTCAGCATTGTTTAACAAAATTCAGTCAACAGTTGCAGGGAATCAAGGATAATTATTGTTTGTTGCCACTACAGCTTAGTAGTGGTGGAGAGAAAAAAGTAACAAAATTTTGTAGCGAACTGCTACAATTAGCTAATGTACTAATTAATCCTTATTGGCCTGGTATATTCTTTTTAAACATTTAGTATCGCGGATCTTTATTATTTTCTTGTAATCTATTTTCTAAAGCCATAAAGACAGCGACATTCACTTAATTGGGCGACTACTTCTTGGCATATCGATCTTACTAAACAGAAAGCACATCCTGAAAATTATTTTCTTCTTGTTTATTATCTGCTACTTTTTTTTTTCAAATAATAACCGAAAAATATTGACTGCAGTAGAATATATCACAAATTTGGGCGACATTACAGAGGTTAGAAAAATGCAAGAAATTGGAGATCTTTAGTAGAAAAACTAGCACCACTGACATCACATATACTGCACAGGTGTAGGAAGTTTGTTAGTAGTGATTGAACAACTGCACCTAAACGCGAAAGTGCTGTAAATGCTCGACGTGAAACGATAATGCCCGCTTCACATTATTCCAGTAGCATTTCAGTCCAGCATTCCAGTCGAGCTGTAGAGTGCCACTGGCATAATGTTAAACTGCACCGGAATGTACCATTCCAGTGATCAATCCCGTCCAGTTGACTGGAATGACGGTCTATTTTTCATTCCAGTGCCACTGGGTTAGTCTGAATGGCCAATCTAGTGCTTGATTACACGTTGAACAGTGAACACACATTATTGTTCCGATCTTACAGCTTTTGAATCACTGGAATAATGTGGACAATATGATCCAGTCCAGCACTGGACTGGAAAAACTCGCTGGATTACCGGACTGGAATAATGTGAAACGGGCATAATATAGAGAATAAGATGACTGGAGTCTTTAAAATAGGTAAACTCCCTTTGCCAATTAAGTCTATAGCTTTTATATTATTAAACAATAAACTTACTTTGTGAGGTGGTGTAATCGTACCGAATTTTTCTTTGTTATCTTCGTGTATGTATTTGTAATCTTGTTCTAGATTTCCCAGCATCTTGTAGTTCCTAGGATGCCCGAACATTACTTTTAATCTGTTATGAATCTATAACAAAAATTGTGTCATTAACGAGAATCTAACAGAGTGGAGAATCTAAAGACAAAGTGGTCTATGTACAGCAACTAATTCTATCTTATTCCATTACAATGTCTTCAAATCCGTTAAACCTCTTACTTAATCTATTAATATTCTCATTTCCAACTCTCTTGAACTTAAACTCATTCAAATACATACTTTTAATCCTACATATTCTTCAATCCTCATGTAGAAGATACTGGTTTATCACTCTTCCGACTGTAATATTAAACACCTTCCATCATCTTTAATACTCCTTCCCTTGCATAAACACTTTCCTCTATAAATTCAGTAAGCAACAAATACCTAATATTATTGTTCGACAAGATTTTAGAGATATTGTAAATGCATCCCACTTTGATAAAATTCGTTTATCTGAATGCATCCAAGAATATAGATAAGGTTGGATGTTGGATGTTGGTTGTCAGTTTATTTAATAAGTAGTAGGATACTACCGACTTTTCAACTTATTGTTTGCAGAACTTCAAGCTTCCCGAAGCATTACAACTAGTGAGTTATTACAACTATAGTTCAGTAGCAACTTTTTTACTTTTTGATGATCTTTTCTATCGTAATTGTTTAAATTCAATAGCTATGTTAATCCTTAGGCTCCATACACTTACAATTGTGAGCGTCTTATTTATAAGTGACATTAGGTTTAAAATATCATTTTGCACCAGTTGCTTCTCTACGACACGATAGTGGATACACGTGTCCATCATATTGTCGCGGGAAATTACCTAAAATTTGCTTAGATCCGTATGATATTGTTCAGTGAATAGTAACGACTTTTTGTCAAGTGTGTTAATATGCCTTCTAGACGTAAGTACACATTTTATTTGTTTCAAAAAATATTTATTTTGGTGGATAGTCGTCACAAATTGTGTATGTTTACCTATTTAGACAAAATCATTCAATACTAATTTGAGGTTACAAATCCACAAACGTGTTTTGAAGAACAACACGTTTGTGAGGGCTAGGAGTGAGCGGTGTCAATGTAAGTTTTGAAGTTTTTCACGTTTATATAGGCCGGGAGTAAATGGTGTAAGAATGCAAAAAAAATAAATAATGATTAAGTGAACAAAACTGGTAACATCATCATCATCTTTGGCTCGACAATCCTCTGTGGATCTTGGCCTGCTCTAAGATTCGTCGCCATTCTGTTCGGTTTCAGGCAACATGTTGCCATCTTCTGATTTTTAATATCCGTAAGTCGGTTTCAACTCCATCTAACCACCTAATTCGCGGTCGGCCTTTGCTTCTTCTTCCTACAGGTGTTCCTGTGGTTAGCTTTTTAGCAATCGTATTTTCTGGCATTCGTATTATGTGTCCAGCCCATCTACTGGTAACAAGTGTTTCTTTTTCAGGAACAACTAGAAAAGTTGACATGGCGAGACTGGCTGCTCATCCAGATGAAATCTACGAACTGTTGATGAAATTGATTCCGATTTGGAAATTGAACTCGGAGATGATGATGACGATTGGGTACCGTCTAAAGAGGAGAATTTGTCTGTACAAGATGATGAGATTGAAGAAAGTGATAAATCTGATAAAAGTGGAGACGAAAATGATTCCGCAGTTCCCAGTACTGTAAAAATTCTCCAAAAATCATCAATGCTAAATTGGGGTAAAACTAATCCATTTAAAAATGAAAATATACCCGAAACAATACTTCCAGATCCCACTGAAGTTTTAACAACATGGTGTTACTTTGAAAAGTATTTAGGAAACTCATTTTTTCAACTGTGTGCAGAACGTACTGCACAATTTTATTTACAAAAACACGGAAGGGAACTTAAACCCAAAGTAACTCCTGAAGAATGAAAAAGTTTTTTGGGATCCATGCAGTGATGGGTTGTTTAAAATTCTCTCGAATTCATTTATATTGGAGCAGTCGCTTTAAACTTCCTGTAATTGTGGATGCCTATCTCTTGGATAATTCCAAGAGATAGGTTGTACCTTTTGAGAGTCAATCTTCAAATTGTGGATGTATGCACGGTAACAGAAGAAATTAAAAAAAATAATCGTCTGTGGAGAGTTCAGCCAATGATCGATTTAGTCAGAAGCCGATGTTAGGAATTAAAGAGAGAATCTGAAGCTGCATTCTCAATAGACGAATAGATGATTCCGTTTCTTGGTCGATATACTTTTCGGCAATATGTAAAAAATAAACCAAGACCTGTGGGTTTAAAAAATTTCGTTTTATCAAAAAGTGATGGTACTGTCCTAGAATTTGAAATATATCAAGGAACAAGTACCAATTTAAGAAATAAAGAAGTGATCAGAAGATATGTATCACTAAATGGAAAGATAATAAATTCGTTTTAATGGCATCTACGGCTTTTGGCCAAGAACCCACACATTTAGTCAAACGATGGGATAAAGCTAGTGCTAGTCGTGTAGAGGTTCCATGTCCAAACGTAATTAAAATTTACAACGAAAAGATAACGAAACGAGTTGATATCTGCGATCAGATGATGGAGTGTTATAGAATTTTCTTCAAAACTCGCAAATGGATATTGAAGGTAATCCTACATCTATTTGATTTAGCTATTGTTAACAGTTGGATGGAATACCGTCGCGACTGCCGAAGTAACAAATACAAATCAAAAGATATTAAAGATCTATTATCCTTTAGCTTAGAACTAGCAGATTATTTGTTATGTGGAAAGAAAAGTCCAAATACAGAAAACGGGGACACAGAAGATGAACAGAAGACCCTCGTCCAAAGAAAATGACACCGCCCCGCCCCCTTACCTTGCACTGACAAAAGATATGATGGTTTTAACCACTGGACTGTCTTGGAAGATCTAAAAAATCTTTTATGTTGCAGATTGGAATCCTGTAAGAGTAGGTCAAGAGTTTCATGCAGCAAATGTAAAGTTTATCTCTGTATGAGCAAAAATCAAAATTGTTTTTTTTAACTTTCACAATAAATAATGTGTTAAAAATATACTAGTTATTAACATTTGTAATAAATGACAATTTGTGTACTTAATATTACTAATAAAGGTTGTAAAATGTTGTAATTTGTTTGTTTTGTTTTCTAGGGGGAGTAGTCATACACTCCCAATACTCACAAATGTGTCAGTCACATAATTGTGCATGTCATGCATGTACTCCTGGGAAACACAATCGTGAGTATCAATAAAATCTGTCAAAGTGACAGCGAAATTCTGAAAAAAAAAAAAATATCTCTTTGTTCCCATATAAATTAAAAAATAGACTGAACAACTTTATATGTCAACTTATATTGTTTTGGGAGTGTAAGGGTTATTAAATCTACTGGTAATCTTAAGTTTTTATACAAGTTCAACTGAACAACACCACATTATAAATTGATTCCTCGTCAAAGTGTGCAAAAATCACTATATACTTATGACTGTTGTTATTTGTTCAATTATGCATAATAAGGTTACCTCCTTTAATCTCTTGTTAAATTGTTTAGCTTGCTCGTTAAGTCGACTATAAACTTCGTCAATTGCTAGTTGTAGTCTTTCTAGACATATTTTACAGAAAGCATTCTCAAATGATGTAATAAACTTTTCTCGAAAGGTTTCTATATTCTTAAGTAAGGCCAGGAAAGACGACAAGTTTTCTATCCAGCTTATCTCACATTGAAGTAAGTATGGTTTATATTTTTGTAGTATTTCTTGCATGCAGTCGTCTAAAGTTGGTTGCAGTTTTGAAGAATCCAAGTAATTAATTTGTTGTTTGTGATAAAATTCCTAAAATATAATTAATATAAGAAAATATGCTGTCTAATATACTAGAATGCAAGTCAAATAAAAAGAAGAAAAAGAACATCTTAATTTAATATGACAATTCTTGTCAAGTAAAAACTATCCATTTTACAAAATGTCAGAATCGTAGTGCATCAAAAAATTATTAAAAAGTTTAATTTTTTTTAAATTTCTGTACATGATCATCAAAAATGTCGCCCCATCCAAGAGGAATAGACCCTAAACTCCAAAATGGCTGGATATATTCTATCCAGAGAGAAGATAAATTGAGACTTCGTTGGTTTCGTAAACACGAGGAGAGATTGAATGAAATAGCCAACAAGAGTTGCTCAAGGATTGTTCCAGAAGAAGATAAAGAAAAATTTGCTCAAGAAATGATAGAAAGTCTTCGAAATACTCAAAGGTTTCCAAGAAAAAAGATCGACGAACTGGAGCCCAGAGAGCCAAGCGCATTGCATGGTAAATAGTGTTGGAGGGTTTGTATTGATGGATATTGCTTAGATTTCCTTGGATATGTTTATGATCTTTATCTACTACTTCAGCTTTTCTCGATTAAAAAGAGTACAAAAATATAGATATCTAAATAAAACTATAAATATATCAAGAACACTTAGAGAATATGCAATTTAAAAACTGTTTGCAAAAGATTAAAAAACGTACCATATATACTGCAGCGATGTTAAAATGAAATATTGGCCTGGGCCACTAAAAAAAAGTATTGCAGACAAACTTGAATTTCTTAAAAACACTAAAATATATTCTAAGCACTATTTTCGATGTTTTGTTCTGATTTGTGGTCTGTTGTTTCACTCTGTTCATTTTTATTGACAATGTGTAGACTGTCCTTAAATAATTCTATCCATTTATCTATAATTATTTTCTGTTAATAGTTGTTTCTGCTCTATGTCGTTGCATGACGCTACTGTCTGTCTGAATGATTTGTTTCATTCTGTTCAAGTTAAGTTTATATTTTTATTTCTACACCTATTCTACATTTCTCTGCATACGATTCTGCGTTTCTTTTTCCCTTAATTTCTCTAAATTTCTTCAGCAATTTTCGTTATAATCAATTTGAGGTCTCTCCATGTCTCCATTCGACTCTGCATTATGTTTTCTCTATTCCAGTTGAGTTGTATTTGGGTAAACTTATTTATGAGTGGATCAAATAACAAATAAGAAAGCCCCATAGTCCGACGAAATTTTAGATAGCTACTTCGTTGGTGTCTTCTGTTCAGTGGGTTTCTGGGTGTCTTGTTTTAGGTGTCTGTCGCCTCTTCAGGACGTGGTTTGTTTCATGGGTGTTGGCACTGAGGTCGCTGCGTTGCGTCTCACTGATGGTTTGTCTCGGTAGATGTTGATTCCTGCGAAGGAGGTGGCTTTCCAGGATAGTCAAAGGTAAAAGGGTTGGTGCTAAAACAGTTCTTTTCAGAAATTATTTTTTTATTAATGGTTATGAATGAAATGACTGAATTTAAATATGTAGATAGATGAATGTGAATTGATGTCGCGTTAAGGGCATGTATGGCTGTATCCTTCCTAAGGACAGATATAATTGTGCAATGGGATCGGGAAACCACAGAACACCAATCTCTCCCTCTCCGTAGCAGAACTCAAAGTAAGATCTAGTTTCAATAGTAAAGTGGAGTTGCCTCCAGGATATCCATCAGTGAGTTCGTTGCTGGCTAAGGCAGCATTTTAGTAGGGAGGGAGGAAGGTTAGTTTTCTTTTGGGGTGTCTGATAAATACATTTTGAAAAGGTAGTTTTGATTGTATTTTGGTACCCTATTACGAGTTTCGGTCAGGTCGCGTCTTCAGAGTAGCGTCTTTGTGAACACCATGCCTAGCTACTAGATCTGGTCGCGAAGTTGGAGTTGATCCCCCCATAGGCTAAGGTCGATTCTTTCAGCAACATTGTTTGTGATGTGTCTGCTAAGATTAGGATGTTTTAAAAGGATTATTTGTGTTTTATTTGGGTAAGGTGTTACTTTCCATCTCCCGCACCACATATCGTCATGGTCAAGGTGATTTTGAGCAAATCTACACATGACATCATCTCGAGACGTTGGTACAAGAGCAGTGTCATCTAGGGAAGTCACTGTTGTATATTGTATACGTGTGACATCGTACATCATGGTACATCGTAGGTACATGGTTATACTAGCGCGGCTTATGCATTTTTATTTTTGTTATTTTAAGTAAAAATAAACTATTTTTGTAAATCGTGGTTGCCATTTTGTTAAAACGCACTAAATCTGGTAAAATCAACTAAAATGTGTTTTGTGTACAAAATGCACAGCGCGCCTGGTTATGAAACGGTTACGCGCTATCGATATTGATCTTTTTAGGCACATTCTTGTATTCTTTAATAGATCGTTCATATTTTAGTTCATAATTTCTCATACAATTTGAATGATAAATAAATTTAGATGCTTTAACAGCTTCATTGTATTTAATCATAAAGGATACAATTTTTTTCATAAAATCAAATATCCTTAGTGAGATGCTATTTGATAATGAAACTTCAATATTTTTTAAACATGCATGACCTTTATAATAACATCATTGATCACATGGTAGTAAAACAGATCTAAAATAGGAATAATGAAAAAGTATACTATTGTAAGGTACTTTTTTCAAACATTATATTTCAAAAATATAAACGATCTAATTTTTAAAAATATGTCTTGTAACTAAATAAATATTCCTCGAATTTTTTATTAAAAACATTTGAGAAACAATTTACAAAAATTACTTAATTTCTAACGAAATCAATTCTACTCGAGGAAAAACACTTTTTTTCGAATGCTTGTAGAATTTCTAATTTTTTTTTCTACCATTTTCTGTTCTACTTAATTTAACATTAGGTTTATCTTTTTGACAAATAATACACATTGAAATTATTTATGTTATTTTCTATTATTTTCTAAATTTATATTCTTGACATCTGATAAGTAGAAAGGTAGCCACTTGGGCGCATTTTGACCTTTGATATACGCGGCTTGAACTATACGTGCATAATTCATAACTCTCGACGTAACGACGCGCTCACTTTACAACTGCTTTATGACATTAAAAAATATATTTAGACATACTTATAATACATAAAATTCTTCGTCTTGGATCGTATAATACGACTATGTAACTTGATGTATAATCTAAAGTTTTATTAACAAATTATATGTATTTTTTAATAAAAATATATCCGTTTAGAATTGTTATAACTTTGTTATAAATATCATTTCGATTAAAATTAAGGTTTAGTTTTAAAGCTGGTAGTGTTTCCTTTAATTTGAGCTATTATAAAGTTATTTTACTCAAAATTCAGCTGAATTACAAGTGAAAAATCGCCTAAATATTGTAATTTTGCAATGTTTTTGCATTCATTTTGCAATATCTCCGGTACTAATTATTAGATCAAGGTTTACCAAACATTATTTTGCAGGTTTCTTTTAAAGAAACAAATTGCATTTCGTAAAATAAATTTATATTTATAAGCAATTTTAAAATTCGAATTTAGCGATTCAAAATAGATAAAAATACACTCTGAAACTCCGTCCACTTTGATCGTTCACGAAAGAACACTGTCCCTAGACTATAATTATTGTTTATGATTTTTATTCTTCCAAACACTTTTTTCTTCATTCCAAATCAGGTAATTTTAATACTTGCCTTTTCTAGACTACATGAAACCTGTAGATCCAGATTTGAAGAAGGTTCTATACGGCAAAGACAAAGATAGTCGCGAACAATATCTCCGCGAAAGAGCTCACATAATTCCTGAGAAACGATACTATCTTCCTGAATGTAGCAGTTGGATTTATGGGTGGAATATGTGGGACACAGTGAAAACTATGACCAAGTATCCTTACGCAAGAGAAGAAGTCATAAAGAATTCATTTTATAGAAGAAGAGGGGTTGAAAGAGATCCAGATTGGTATCGTGAACCTGCAATGTATAGTCCAACGATCTGTATGGAAAACTAACCTCTAAAATTATTAAGTTGATAGATTAAGGAATGTATAATGTTTTCTATAGTCATAGAAAATTAAAATTTAAATTGGTTTTTTCTTTATCTCTAATGAAGGTTGGGTATCTAAGTAAGGTAGAGGCACCACTTATGTATGATTCGAATAAAATCTTTCCGCTCAATGCAATTTTTACTTTAAAATCAGCTCTACTAGGAGATCAACAGATCAGAAAGATTCAATTCATAATGGGAATATTATAACGTTTTATATTTTGAACCACAAAAATCGCTGCTTTTGGCCATCTGTAACACTCTTCCCACACTCTTCCCATTAAGTATGGAATTATTTGACATTTTTGCAGCTTCAAGCTTATTGGTTGATGGACGCCATGCTTATTATCGTACTAATCATAGTGAAATGGCCATTCGGGGGTAGCGGCCATAAGTGCTGTTTCTACCCTATAATTCTTCATATGATCAACGGATATATTTTGCCCAAATTTCTTTAACGGTTTTCTTTGTCTTTCTTCCATATTTTTTACTTGGAAATTTTGCATTATCCAACTTTTTCGATTAAATTATTTTCATCTCGACATTGAACGATCTTAACCAACTTACGCCATGTTTGTTATAACCTTAGTTTGGCGTCGATCAGCGACAGATATAGACCTCCTGTGGATATATTTCTTATTAATTTCAGCCTTTTGTCACCAACAAGACGAAAAAATAGTGAAATTTTTAGACTAAAAGGAATATAAGTCTCTAATATTCACGGAATATTGGAATGTGTGAGTGAGTAATGACTATAATACAAATATGGGTTAAATGGGGCAATATCATAAAAAAATGGGCACAATGATCATCAAATATTGTACGAATACTGATCCACCAATCATCCAACGCTTTTTGAGAAAAATACTAGAAGATATTACGTATTGATAGCAGAAAAACAAAACGCAAATAGTTTAATAGTTTGAAAACCTTTTTAAAACTCGTTTTAAAATTTTTTCTTCCAGCGCCAAGGAATGTTACCTGTAGTTTACCTGTTTTCTGATCTTTTACTGTTGGGTTACAGTCTCACTGACTATTCCCTTACAGCCATTACGTATATCTTCTATTCTTAATTAGGTAGTCTATTTTACTTTTGTACTAGGTAGTACTTTTATATGAAATTGGCTACGTTTTCTTTTAAAGAACGTGTAGTTCAAAAATACCATTGACAGAATCATTTATTACCTAGTTTAAAACACCAGTCTAAACTGAGACTGACTAAAAATTAGTCCTAACACTAAATCCTAAAATTAGTCCTAAGCTGAACTAAAAATTGCCATATGTCGCTTATTCATAACAGCGTTGATTGAACGATCACAGTAAGCTACACCCATCTTTTAATAGTAGAAGATCGCAATGTAAGTAATAACATAGCTTATCAAATTAACAAATTAATATTTGCACCCATACCAACTACACAACATAGACTTCTAATGTGCTTCAAATACACTCAGCATCCGACCACAGAAAATAAAACAGACTGGCCTAGTTTTACAAAGCTGCTAGACGAAAAAGTCCAAAAAGGCCTGTCCCAGAGAAATACGAATACTTTGTGAAAGCTGTTAAAAACGTGTTACCGGCCAACTATCCTTTAAGGATGTAGAACTAGCTATTAACCGGGGTTAACCCCAGAAAATTCTGCACAACTTGAAGAATATTACAGTCTCTTTAAGACTATCGCCAAAGGACAACAAAATAATCTCTCAGATCACAGAAACCAATAGAGAAATAGAGAAAAGGCCTGGTAACTACTGAGGCGTTTGACCTGTGATCTCACTAAAACTACTAGATATGACAATTTTAAAGCTGCTCAAATCGCTCACTTCTTCTTCTTACGATGCCTATCTGTTCCGGATGTTGGCGATCAACATGGCTATCCTAACTTTGCTTGCTGCTATTCTCAATAGTCCGGTTGACGATGTATTAAACCACTTTATCAGGTTTTGAAGCCAAGATATTCTTCTTCTCCCTGGTCCTCTCTTTCCAAATACCTTGCCCTGAACAATGACTTGCAACAAGCCGTATCTCTGTTCATTCCTCATAACATGGCCAAGATATTCTAGTTTGCGCTCTTTGATGGTGTTAATAATCTCACATTCCTTGCCTATTCTACGTAGGACCTCAACATTAGTCACACTATCCACCCATGAAATTCTTAAAATACGTCTGTAACACCACATCTCGAATGCCTCGAGTTTTCTTAAAGAAGCTTCGGAAAGTGTCCAGGCCTCTACTCCGTATAATAACGTAGAAATCGCTCACTAACTACTTAAAAGTGGGAAAATCGTGGGCACAATAAATGTTTCGAACGAAAAAACCCAACGACAGCTAGGAATGTAAAAATAAAATGTAGAAACTAATAAATAATTTATATATCATCTGATTTTCCCAGAATGCTAGTTTTATAGTCTTTAAATATTATGTTTTATTTTAATTCCTTTGAAAGATGCTTCAATTTCTAAGAGACGTATTTCAAAAATGCAACAAGTTACTTACTTTAGCAAATTCTTCTAGTTCTAAAAACGAATCGTGTATGAGTTTTACACTTTTAGAAATAAAATCTTCTCCTGTTAAATGTAGATGCTTATTTAGTAGCATGCCCATGTAATCTTTATTTTGTCTTCCTTTGATAGCACTCTCTGTAACAAATAATACATTTAAAATTGATAGAGAACTGTTATAAAGTATAAAGAAATCATTTTGATATCGTTTTCTAGTTCTAGTTTTTAATTAGAACCTTAAAACTTCCCTTATCTAAAGATGCATGCAGTAAAGAAATTAATATATGTTTTATTATATAAATAATAATGACGCTCTCCGTCTTATTAATAAACTATATAAAAAATTTTATAACAAGAAAAGACTCACATTTTCTGTGATTTCTCAAGAACCCCCTAAATGCTTTTGTAGTTCCAAACATTTTCTAGGTCCACACTCCTATTCTATTTAAAAGTTCTGGCTACAAATTCAACATTTTAGTAGCTTTTAAGTCCAATATGAATACTAGATCATTTATCAATACACATGATGTAGTTCTTCTGCTACACAAGTTTGGTATTTATAAGCTTTGTTGTGCTTCTTGTTAAACAGTTTACATCGGCCAAAGTGGCAGGAGAATAGAGATCCGTATTTCAGAACATTTAAAATTAATTGATAAATACAAAAACACAGACATTTGCAATACTAACTCTGCTTTCTCCAACTATATTCTTTCAATAAATTACTCCTTTTTCCTTCTATACACGTGGAAAGAGAGTAATAGATTGGATATTTTGGAATCATATGAAATTAATAGAGCTAAATCAAATCACATTGAAACACTTTTGAATAAACAGCTTCTGATATCGCAGTTACATTTCCATCAACATCAACTTTTAAGTAAGTTTAATATGGTAGTTCAACCGAACCTACCTTACCAGATTTCTCGACCACCTTTGTGATGTCATTAGGTGAGTTTTACTTTTAATTTCTTTGCTATTCTATATTTTGACTTAGTGTCTGCTTTCTAATACATGGCGTGGGATGCGCAGGAGTACACAATAATTTGAAAGAAGATTAATTCCCGTACCATTCTATCTTGACATACACTTTACATCACCCCATTTAGGCTTCTTAAAGAAGACTTCCAATAATTGCTACCGTTCCCCCTTTTTCAGTCTCTTGTTAAATTCAAAAGTAATGTTAGTTGCCTATCTAAATTCACAACTAAATTTACTTTCGAATACCACTCAGTTACACTTCTGTTTTAACAGCTTTTTTGATTGTCTGTGAATGTGATATCCTTTTAAAGATCCTAATTACCCACTATATTGCCGAATAGTTTCGATGCCAATTGACAGTAGGTACCTACGACAATACTGATACATGTCAATAACAGTGGTCACAACTTCTCTCTCCAAAATGGTACCCATAAGAGAGCAATTTGACTGCTGTAGCCCTTTAAAAATAATTAGATATTCCCTATGACATTGGCAACCTAGCTATTTTTCTTTACATTAGGCTCCGTAAATACCTAGCTAATTTTTTACATTAAGAATTTTCTGTCCACTCCAAGTTCTTTCTTAAAGCTGTGTATTCTTTTGCATTTCAGATGTAGCTTCTCCTACGTTTATAGCTGATGATGATAGAGATGTCGAAACACGTCCTATGTGTTAGAAAATAAAAATATTGTTTTTACAGTTTGTAGTATTACTTAAAGGTTAGTAACTGTATTAAAATATACTTAATATTTAAAATGGTATTTACCCAAAGCAACTGAGAATATTTCAACAGGCTCTGGATGAGTTATGTACAAGCCAATATCAAAAACCTCCGTTAAACATGCTTCAATTTTTGACTCAAAACTTTCTAAATATTCTATTTTCCCCAAATTCTGTTTAGCTTCTTCATAAACATCTTTCAATCCTTTTTCAGTTACTTTGAATCTTTCTCGTAAATTTCGCGCTAATCGTGTGAGTTCTCGTTGGACTTTCTGCATCTTTTTTACTACTCGTTCGGTGTATTCATGTTCTCTTATGTATTCATCAACACTGAAATATGAAATCAATAATAAAAAGTATTTATACGAAAAATTATACTGACTTAGCAATCATATTTGCTTCTGATAATCGTATTCGAGCTATATATTTTTCTCGAGAAGATTCTGTTGTCATTATAATCGTCTCAATTTGCTTTTTAGATGTGTCTTCTAGCCTGAGCAGTTGAGTTTGAAAAAGTGCTACTTCTTGAATGCTGAAGTTACCACCTTCGGAAAACAGCCTGAAACATATCGGGGTTATAGTAGCTAGAAAGCTAGAAAAAACCAACACAGCGCATTTTATTATTTTTCAAAGTTGACTACAAGTGGGAGTAAAACAAAGATTAAATGAAAACCACGTCAACGCAAATGAAGAACTCATTGCTAATCTCTGTGCTTTTAACGAACTGAGAATCAATAATACATTTGTCGACCATAAGCTCCAGTATAAATATACATTTGAAAACACCAGGGGGCACAAATCTATGATTATAGAAAAATCCACCCAAAACAGATTGTAGATATCCGAACTTTAAGCTCAGCAGACGCAGGAAGTGAACACAAACTAGTACTAGAAAAAATAACAATTAAAATAACACCTAAACATTTTCTACAGGATATCACCGAGGAAAAATTCAATGTAGAATCACTGTGGAACGACTCTACAAGAGAAATGTACCAAATGAGGCTAGCACAGAAGATACAGCTGAAACTAATAGATGACACCGAAGATATAAGCGCAAGCTGGGAAAAAATTAAGAACAACATTGAAGAAGCAGCAGCTGAAACTCTAGGAAAACGCAAAGTCATACTGAACAAAAGAAAAAACAACAATATATCGTGGTTCAAAAAAAAAATAAAACAGAAATGTAAAGTGAAACGTGAGGCCTACACGAAGTACAAAACATCAAATACTCCAAAATCCCGAGACAAGTATAGAAGAATACGAAATGAAACTAGTAGAAGAAATTATGAAATAAAATTATAGTTTAAATAAACAAAAGATACAGAAAAATGTTTACCACTTCTCTTGTTTTGAAGTGCAGCTAGACATGACAAAAATCAGAAATTCCAACAAAGAATTTTATAACTATTTAAAAATAAGGGAAATGTCATATGGGGTATAAATAGGGGGGATATATAAAGAATAAGCGAGAATAGAACTGAAATGAATAAAAATTTATATTGAAGAATAGTTATATTAGAATAATATTATAAGCAGAATATTGACTTAATAGAAAATTGAGCGCCAACAAAACAGAAAGTTAACAAAGGAATAAAATCTAAAGAAATTGAAAATGAATGAATTGAAGAGACAATCTGAAAATGTTTGATAAAACTCTACATAAATTCAAATCCATGCAATGGACAATATATTTTTGATAAGCTCATAAAAGGACATCATATAACAACACTTATACTATGTGAAAGAAATAAAAATGAAACAGCTATAGATATAACAGAACTAGTGGCAGTCTAGTGGGACTGCCGGTAGAAGTTATACTTCTATATACGCGTTCGCCGTTACAAATTTATATGGGAGTCAATCTGCACAATCATTACATATGTAATGGTATAGGTAAGAGAGAGCAGAAAGAGAAACAGAATTAGGTATATATGTATATGGTGCATCGTTTGCTGTATATAAACAACATTTGATCTGTAATAGGAGTATAGTAAATGAAGGGTTGAATCAATTCTTTGATGAACATGTATATTTTTATTTTCATATATGTATGAAAGGATGATCATACTCTGCAGTAAAATTCATTGTTTATTTTGTTATTAATATAAAAATACAATACAACACACTGCAACATAATTCAATATAATAATACAATACAAATTAAAATGCAATATTCATAAGTGTTTAAAAAGGACAATATACATAACTTACTTACGCATATGTTTAATTTACCATAATAATAATATTAATAAAATAAAAATATTGTTTCGTGATACAACTGTCAAATTGTCTGACATTGACAGATAGAAAATTTAATTGTTGTTTGTTGTGTATATAAGTACACATTTGAACTTTCTTGAGATATTTACAAGTTTTAATTTATAATTTAACATGCCTAACGAGGCTCAAGACAAATCTGAACAAAATGGAAAAATAATAATATTAATAAATATTAAATATATTTACAAAAGGAACATTTTTATTCTCGAGAGAGAAAGAGAGAAAATATATCTTTCGTCTCTCTCTTACATATATCTTACATATGTAATAATTTTGCCGATCCACGCCGGTACAATCTGTGTTTAATGGACTTGCTTGCATTAAGAATGACTTTCATGCCATCTTCTCTCTATCTTTCTCTCTTACACACACATACACATACCTAACAACACTTACCTTATACTTTTCATAAATTTATAATTGGACGTCTTTAAATCATTTAAAAAGTTCGTACACATAGTTTGGTAGCCCTCTGAAAGATCATTTAATTTTTGCTCCAGCGGTAACAGTCGGTTTTTTATTGTCTGGACAAAGCCACGAATTTCAGAAGAGGAATTCATATTTCCTAGTTCGTTTGCTATCTTATAGCATTCGGCTTCGTATTCTTCACAACAACGGTTACAACCTTCGTCATATTTACTTTTGTAGGCTCTTAGTTGTTTCCTAGTATTTTCAACAAACTAAAAGAAAATACTAAATTGTCAAACTACTAGGGATTGGAAAAGTATTTAGTGCTTTTTTAAATTTTTTTGGCACACGTATAAATTGGCTATAATTATATATTTTATCAAATCTGAGAACCACTTGTCTACGAATTACCAACAAGTCCGTGGGAAAATCATTAATTTACCCCAAAACGCTCGAGTTATAGCTTCTCAAAGATCAACTGCTTGAGACATCAAATTTATTGCGTCTCTCAAAAATGGTGCAAACGCGATTTTGTAAATTTCAAACGATTCACACGGCCTATATAAATAGAATCCCACTCCTCAGCGGGATATCAACTGCGTAAGACCCTGAACCGCAAGCATCTGTCGTTTAGTCGAAATATAATTACTTCTTACCGTCGCGTTTACGAAGACTTCTTTTTATGTATGCTAATAATAATTTATGAGTTATGCCAATTTATTTTTTTTATAATCATATATATTTTATTTTTTACGCCTTCAATTAATAAAGAAGCTAAACTTTATATTCCTACATAATCAAATACAAAATGAAAAATTCGTATTATTATAAAATAAAATTTAGATCAAAATAGTGTTTCCGAGTCAAAAAATGTTGTATATAAATGTAAGTTATGATTCTTCTTTGTTTCTTTAAAAACCAAGTATTTCCGCTTTCTTGTCACTCTATATATATATTTATCCCCATTCTTTTATTTTTTATAGGACCTAATTTAACCACGGCTCTGAAATTATTTTCTTGTGGCATTATTATTACTGATATTTTTTGAATGGAAATAAACCATAATTAATACGAGATTAAGCCACAATTGATTTTAATGGAAATTAAATGTATAACCAACAAGTTGTTGTTAGTAGGTTATGTTTTTCACAATTGATGGTAAAACAAAAAAAAAATAACTTCTAACAGGTTATCTTTCATTCTGAAGAAAAGAAGTAAAAATTTGTCTTATATTAAATCTATTTGTATTTATAGTAACCTATGATGTCTCGTATGTTGCTATACGTTCATTGTTACTGAAGATACTGTGTAGTACTCTTTTGGTAGTCACCTTGTTTGTTTTTTCTTACTTAATATATTCCTTATTTCCTCCCTTTCATTTGCTATGTCGCATGTTAGGATTCCTTCAGTTGTTTATTTTGTGCTAAGCCAGAGGCCTTCTTTAAGTCAATAAATCAAACTTTGTCTTTAAGTTAAACTATTTTTATCCGCAGTAGCCTATGATATCCCGTATGTAACTATACGTTCATTAATAATGAAAACACTGTGTAGTGCCCTTTTAGTAGTCGCCTTGTTTGTTTGTTCTCTCTTGATATATTTGTGAGATCCTTCCCTTTTATTTAACGTATCACACGCTCCAATCGGGCCAATAACAAAGGAGATATGATGTAATACCCTCTTAGCAATGCCGCAATGTGTATTTTTCTATCTTAACATATTAGCTGCTTACTCACACCACAAAACGCTAAAAAAATCAGCAGAATGAACCTTAGCATTTTCTTATGAGATATAGATTTTACTTAATTTAATTGTCCACCCGGTATACTTACATTTTTTTGGCACATAAGGTGGTTCTCGTGCACTCTTAACCCCCTTAATCGTTTTTCGTGGATGGAATACTTAATGTGTAAATACCTGGGTCGATGGAAAGCTATTTTCGTATCATATCTCTCCTTTATTTTTTGTTTCTGTATCTCCACCCACTCTTCAGTAAGTTTTTCTATTTCCTGCCGTCCAGTAGCGAAGTATTGCTCGATAGCTTCCCACAAACTAAAATATATCTTCAATGAAAAACAAGAAAGTTAAAATTGTTTGTTTTGAAATTTGAAAAACAAGGAACAGGGCAGAATGACACAGAAAGCGGCGCCACTTACCCAAACATCCAGTTTTTAACAGCATCGACTTGAAACACACAGTATAGAATCTGGATTGGCAAGATTGGATCTTCGTTTTCTTGGAAGGTTATTTGACTTGCTCGTCTCCTCTGTATCTTAGGGTCCATCTCTAGATCCGGAGGATGTACTTCAAGAAATCTCTTTATTTCAGCCATTAGAACTTCTATGCCTAAATCCATCATATTTTTATATTTGTTAACGACTTCCATTTCGTTGACACTTTGAGTTTTGTAACTAAAAAGTTTTATTAAAAAGTTACAATTAAAATAAAAGTATGAAAATCTAATTGATAAATATATTGCTGATGACCAAAATAGACTTCAGACAAGATATAATATATCGTAGAAGACCTGCTATAAAACTGTATAGTTTCTGGTTTGAGAAAGTTTAAAATAGTGTAAATAAATGTTAACGATTGTATTATTTTTGTTTTTAAATAAAGTTTGTAATTCATAGCTTTATAGCATTTTCTCCCAATCTGTACAATATTTCAATTTGCGTCTTACAAATCTTAGAGAAAAAAACACGAATTGCATCTCAAAATCTTTTAGTACAATAAACATACTTCAATTATTGTGTATTGACATTGATCAATGCCGAGAAGCAATTGTCAATTAAGTGTTAATCATAAAACCGACTGGGAGATTTTTTACCGGAGAGAGTTCATCGATACGATAATAAGCATTCCTTTTGAATGCTGGCCTTTCGCCAGCCAAGTAATGCTGAGATTGTCCCGGTACAAGCGACGTCAGTACATATGACGCCGGTACTAACAATTCCACTATGACGCTTGGGTGCACCGTTGCCTGATATAATCGTATAAAATGAGGAAAGATTCCTATTGAGATTGTCTCTCGAAAGAACATGGTTTTGTTAATACAGATCTATCATTCAGCTGGAAACGCATTCCGCAAAGCTCTCAAAGCAGCTGAAGATGGAAGCTCAGACCAATGGAAAAAAATTGTTAGGAATATTGGAAGAAATCACGATCCTCAGTAATATGGAAACGACAAGAGAGAAAGTACAAGGGATGCTGTAGATTACATTTATTGTTAATGCTGTAGGATGTGTATCCTTTAATTTTGAGAACATTTCTTTGATGGTCAGAACTCTTTTACTTGAAATTTTTACATCTGTAACATTTTTAAATATTCTGGATACAGCTGGAGTGATTTCTTTGATATCATCATCACCATCATCATTGGCTCCACAACCCATGGTGGGTCTTGGCCTGCTCAAGGATAACTCTCCATTCTCTCCTATTCTTCGCCTTGGCTTTCCAGTTTCGTACTCCCAACATTCTCAAGTCTTCCTCCACCTGATCATTAAATCGTGCTCTGTGTCTGCCTCTCCTTCTCACTCCATCTATTTTTTGATTATAAATATGTTTTGGCGGCTCCATCTCATTCATTTTCTCTATGTGACCTAACCACACCATCTGCAATAATGTCGATGTCATCGGCGTACGGTAGTAATTGTACGCTGCGATTAATAATAGTTCCTTTGGTTGTTATTCCAGATTCTCTTATCGCTTTCTCTAGTGCAATATTAAATAGAAGGCATGATAGGCTGTCTCCTTGTCTAAGTCCTATCTGAGACTGAAACTTTCTGGAAACTCTGTTCTGCACTCTAACTTTACAATCGACTCTTGAGAGGGTCGCTTTCATCAATTTTACTAAGTGTACTGGTATGCTGAATTCTATCATGGCCTTGTAGAGTGCGTTTCTTTCAACACTATCATAGGCACATCTAAAATCAACAAACAGGTGATGAGTATCAATGCCATACTCATATGTTTTTTCCAGAGCTTGCCTTAGAAGGAATATTTGATCGGTCGTTGATCTTTCTTTATGTAACCCACACGGATATTTACCTATTATGTCTTCACAATATCCCGATCACAATATCCCGAAAAGCCACCGGTCCAGATAATATCAATGTCGAAATACTTAAACTAATTGCAGATAACGAAAGTAAAAGCCTAGATTTAATAACAGCACTATTCAATAAGATATATGACACAGGTAAAATACCAACAGACTGGCTAAAATCAACATTCGTAGCATTATCAAAAAAATCGAATTCCTCACAATGCGATGATTATCGAATATTAAGCTTGATGTCTCATGTTCTTAAAACTTTTCTCAGAATTATCCATACACGAATTTACAAGAAGTGCGAGTTCCAGATGAGTGACACTCAATTCGGATTTCGAAACGGATTGGGAACACGAGAGGCTCTTTTTGCTTTAAATGTGTTAACGCAACGATGCAGAGACATGAATGTAGATGTATATGCATGTTTTATTGACTATCGAAAAGCATTTGACTGCATTAACCATCAAAAGATGATCGAAATTCTGAGAACAACTGGAGTTGACGAACAAGACTTGCGAATTATCTCAGAACTATACTGGCACCAAACGGCAACAATTGAAATAGAGCACACAACATCCGAAGACATACAAATCCGACGAGGAGTGAGACAGGGTTGCGTCTTATCACCGCTACTCTTTAATTTGTATTCGGAGTCTATATTCAGAGAAGCATTAGACGAGGTCCAAGGCGGAATTAAGATTAACGGAATCAGCATAGACAACATCAGATATGCTGATGATACCGTCTTAATAGCAAGCAACGCACAAGAACTACAAAATATAATAAATGCGGTAGTTCACCAAAGCGAAATGTTCGGTTTACATCTAAACGTTTCCAAAACTAAAACTTTAGTATTTTCAAAGACACCAATAAACGTACAGGTGTATGCCAAGGGTCAAATAATAGAACAGGTAAATTCCATAAAATATTTGGGAACAAATATCAATAGTCAGTGTAATCCAAAAAAAGAAATCCTATCAAGAATCGAACAAGCAAGGAAAACATTCATGAGCATTAAAACATTTTTTACAAGATCAGACCTTAGTCTACAGCTTAGAATCCGAATGATCAGATGTTACGTTTTTTCTATCTTACTGTATGGCTGTGAAAGTTGGACAATGGACTCTGAAATAGAAAAAAGAATAGACGCCTTTGAGATGTATATATACAGACGAATGTTGAGGATTCCATGGGTACAAAGAGTTACTAATGTTGAGGTACTTCGTCGTATGTGTAAACAAAAAGAATTACTAAGAATAATCAAAGAGAGGAAAATGCAATACTTGGGTCATGTGTTGAGAGGCGAAAGATATGAATTACTTCAAGTTATACTGGAAGGAAAAGTACAGGGCAAAAGATCAGTAGGAAGACGCCAGAACTCGTGGCTGAAAGACCTGAGGAGATGGTTCGACCGCTCATCCGCAGAGATCTTTCGCGCAGCAGTTTCCAAAACTACAATTGCCATTTGGATCGCCAACCTTCGAAAGGAGACGGCGCAATGAGAAGAAGAAGAATATCCCGATAGTCGGTCGTAAAGAATATATGCCAATATTTTGTATGTTACGTTTAGGAGGGTTATTCCTCTATAGTTGTCACATATTGTTTGATCTCCTTTCTTGTGGATAGGTACAATTATACCTACATACCAGTCTTCTGGTAACTTTATTTGCTTCCAGATTTCTTTGATATACGGCAATGAACAAAATTATAGATAAAATCCGTAAACTAATTTTCCAAACCAAATTCAGATTTTTGCTTTAATCTGTGCCTTCTAAGAATTGCAAGGCAAAACAGACGCTATTTGCGTCCATACGAAGCCATGTTAGAGTTGCTTCCTAAGACAGAAGAGACTTATTTTCACGTTCAGAGCGACTGTGAATAGCCGTTCTAAAGAGCCCTTTTAGGGCTCGTATACGTATAAGCGGATACACAGACGCACTAAAATATAGATGTTCTTGGAATGTAGTGTGATGATTTATGTTACTGTCTTCTTTGATTGTCACTGGATCAATAGATGTGGTGTTAAAAAGGATTTTTTTAATCATTGCATGTAGAGAAGGATTATCAATAAATAAGTTGTAAAGACTGCTAAGGTTTATTAATGAAACCATTTGTCCGATATTTTAATCACCCTGTCCTTAATTTGTTTTACCAAATTTACCTTTATGGAAAGGTTATGGTATGGCATACAGTACAGGTGTCATTTTGGGGGTTCACCGCTCAGCTAAATGTATTGTGGAATTAATCATAATCTTATGAATCGGGTGAGACAGATTGCCGTGGTCGATAATTTTATCGATATTCAATATTCAAATTGAAGTACTTTGTGAAAAGACACGTTGAAATGACCAATATTTTGTTAAAATAAAATAATAAAAAGGTATCTTATATTAGTTTATATAAGTTAATTTTAATTAATACTTACGACAATTCCATTTTATCTAGAATATTATAAATATTATCTAAAGCATTTGACAAAGCTTTCTCATTACTTCCCTCCATAAGTTTTTCAATTTCTATGTTCAAACTAGCTTCGTACGTCTAAAAATACACGTTTCTATTAGATTTATCATAGGTTACAATAGATTGTTGATAATTACATCTGTCAAGTGTCCATTTCTCCTTATAGTTTCTTCTATATCTTTAAGAACAACCCCTTGAAGTTCTTTAACTCGAATAAAATGTTGGTCCCACAAACAGGCTGCGGCTGTTAGAAAAGCATACGTTTCGTTTATGGTGTCAGTCATTTCGTCTATGCTATTTCCCCAGAAATTCTAGAAACAAGTAGTTTTATGAGTAACTCCATTTTTATAAGTAACTAAGTAATAAATGGAAAGTAATGTTGTTTAAGATAACTTACTTGTAATTCCTCCAATTGGTAAGTGTACTCAATATTCAGTTGCTCCACAGTAGGTGTGTAAATGTCACATTTAAAATCTTCGATCTCCTTTTTATGACAGATTCCAGCGATACACATTGAATGTTTAATTTCATCGAGCTCATCCAGGAAGCGGTGGAAGAGTATAGGAATCACTGATTTGTAAAGGGAGACAATGTTCCTCGCCGTTTGATCTGTAACAGATCAAGTATTTGTTTTGTGTGGAAGATCCCCAGCAAACGAAGCCGAAAAAGTACTTAAAAAATCGAAAAATTACTAGGCGCTATTTTTCAACTGGAATTTCTGTGGGAAGGTAATAGAAAAACATCATAGTTTTTAACATTTAAGCAAAAAGCAACTTTTTTCTGATATATATGCAGAGAGTTTTACGTAGTACGAGTATAAATTGAAAGGTAACCGAGATTGACACTGTTAGGCTATGGCTCCACGAGCGACAGATTGTCGCTAGTAGTAGCAGTAAAATTACGGCGGCAGTAAAGCAGTAAAATCATGGCTCCACGAGCGACAGTTTACAGCGCATATCGCCGCGTTTTGGTCTTGTAGTGGCTCCATGAGCGTTAATATGACGCAGCTACAATCAGTGGTATCTTGTCCGTTTATATAATGTCCGTGTATATAGCAGATAAAATAAATAAATAAATAAGTAAAATAAATTCACACCGATAATACAATAATATAGTATGGATAATCTATCATTTCAACAAAAAGTTGCTTTAATATTGGCATTTTGCCGTCGACGTAGGGTTAAAAAACAACGGAAATG
Source organism: Diabrotica undecimpunctata (assembly GCF_040954645.1). NCBI lineage: Eukaryota > Metazoa > Arthropoda > Insecta > Coleoptera > Chrysomelidae > Diabrotica > Diabrotica undecimpunctata. The sequence continues at coordinate 9,157,556 of NC_092803.1, read as the reverse complement.
GTGGATTCACCCTGTTCTAGTGCCTAGAAAGACAGAGGGAAAATTTTTGCTTTTACACAACAAATTAAAAGAATATCCTGACAAGTTTTTTGAATATTACAGGATGTCAGTGTCTTCTTTATTTTTTATTATGTGAAATAGAAGATGTCATACGAAAACAGGATACATCAATGCCTGATAGCCTAAGCCCAGAAGAAAAATTAGCAATTCCCTACCTTAAAGTAAGATTTCAAATTACATATTTTATAATCCTATACATGTATCTACCTAAAAATAAAAAAAAAAAAAAACAAAAGATTTAACTATTTAACTTTCATTAGAATAAAAAGGGGCCGCCACCACTTCTTACCTCTGCGTACTCTGTAATTAGGTACTGAATTATCAAGTAGATCGACGGCTCCCATATGTCGATTATATTAATTTATCATATTGGGTTGATGTAATGAATCTTCCTTTTTCAATATCTAACTTGCTTTTTTATGTTAAAATAATTTAAAAAACTCTGATGCGACATAAATTCTGCTTTGTTGCATTCTTTTATTTATGAATCCCGCCAAGCTATCGAAAACGAAACATTAGTACTGAAGGATATTAAAATTTTACTATAAACAATAATTATTAAAATTTTATTTATATGACATGATTAGACAACCACTTATATAGAAATGAATCACCAGTTCGAAGAAGGAAATCCAAAAAATAGATTTTCGGGAAATCAATAAAAACTGTTTATTCTCTCTATTCAACTTTTTCTTGTTTAATTAGAATCCCCAGAAAATTATTAAATGCAAGAATGCAGGGAAAAAGACCTGTTGGAAGACCTAAAAAGAGATGGGAAGATGAAGTCGATGAGGATACCAGGAACTGACTGGGAACGCGTTCATGGAAAAGAACAGCGGTAAATAGAGATGGTTGGAGAAGCCTGTTGAAGGAGGCTAAGGCCCGATTTGGGCTGTAGCGCCATTGGATGGATGGAACTTTTTCTTGTTTAATAATGGCATCTATTATAAAGTATAGTTTGATACGGTTAATTGGGATTGAAAAAAAAACATCCATTGATTTTTGTTATCTAGAATACCGATAAAGAAAATATTGGATTTATTTCTTTCTTAGAACTTATAATTTTTTGTTATGATTTGAGACACAAAATTGTATGAAAAAACTTTAAAGTAATTTATAAAAACAAAGAAACAACTTAACAAACACAGAGAAATAAACAAACAAGAACAAAAATATCCGATTAAATGGCAAATATTACTGCTAAAAAATAGGTCCGGATCTATTCGAACGCGACACGACCTTGACGACGCATCTCGGTCTCGAAACGAAGCGACAATCTACAGAGCGTGGAGCCACTCAGTATCACTGCTGTTGTTTTCATTTATCAAGCTACATTTTACTGCTACTGCTAGCGACAATCTGTCGCTCGTGGAGCCATAGTCTTATGTTGTCGAGAGAGTGTCTGACTTGAGACTTGAACATATAATGCATTTTTGGGCGTACTGTTCGGCTGTAGATGCGATTATAGAATGCCGAAATGCCGCTCCAATCCAACAATTTATAGGAAGAAAGCAAATCGTCAAATTCAACGATTTCAATGGCTTGTAGGTAACGAACTTTAATAATGTAATTTCATAAATTAATAAACCATTTTCTCCATATATTTACGAAGAAAATGCATAAATAAAACAATAAAGGTTTATTGTCCTTTAAATAAGAATTCCGAAAAAAATAAAACTTACTAAATCATTTCTTAGTAACCATAAATACCTGTTGTTTCTATCGAATTTGCAAAGTTGGTCAGATACAAGGAAGAACATTTTATAATCAGGTGTAAGCTTGTAAAAATGAGGCTTTTGACTGGTTTTTACTCAAAAGAAAATATTAAATTGGGAAATATACAGGACAAAGAATGGAATGACTACTACAAGGAACTATTAACAGAACAAAGACCACAATTCATTGGAAAAAAAAACAGGCGAAGACGAAGCAGATTCCCACAACAAGAAATAGAAATAACAGATAGGGAAATGAGAACGGCCATAAAAGCAATCAAAAATAAGAAAGCACCGGGACCTGGAGGCATCTCACCTGAGCTTATAAAATACGGATCAAAAAAATTACACCGGATGATACAATGGATATTTCAGAAAGCCATAAATGGAGAACAGCTCCCAAAGGAATGGACGGCGGCATATATGACATCTATATTTAAGAAAGGAGATAGAAAACGATGCGAAAACTACAGAGGAATAAGCGTAATATCATCAATAGGAAGATTATATGGGAAGATACTGCGAGAAAAGATAGAGCAAGCGATAAAAGGCAAAATCGGAGAGGATCAGGCAGGCTTCACGGCAGGAAGATCATGCATAGACCACATATACACACTGGAACAACTGTTGGAAAAGAAAAAAGCAAAAAATAGAGATATACACTTGGCATTTGTGGACCTGAGAAAGGCGTATGACTCTGTACTAAGGTCAGAACTATGGGAGGCAATGTACAAATTAGAAATACAGACGGAACTCATAGAAGCTACAAAAGCTCTGTATAAAGAAAATAAAGTGTCCATTAAAATGGGAACAAGAATCATAGGAGACTTCACCACAACAAAAAGGCTCCTGCAGGGTTGTTCCACATCTCCAACCCTATTCAAAATATACTTAGAGAAAGCCTTGACTACATGGAAAAGAAAATGCGAAGGCATGGGAGTACCGGTACGGAACAAATACCTATATACATTAAGTTTTGCAGACGATCAAGTAGTGATTGCACAAGACCAAGACGACCTCAGCTACATGATGAAGAAACTATAAGAAGAATATACCAAGGCTGGCCTAGATATTAACCTCGCGAAAACAGAGTACCTATCTACAAGTGAAGAAGCCATAGAAGATCTACAGATTGATGACAACGTAACAATCAAAGGAAAGGATAAATTCAAATACCTGGGGTTTATAGTCACGAAAAAGGCAACAACAGAGGAAGAAATTACACAAAGATTAGGACAAACAAGAACAGCAATCCGACAACTTAACTCAGTATGGTGGGATAGACACCTAAATATGAAGACAAAAACGCAGATTTATAAAACATTAGTGCGAAGTATTATGACATACGGGGCTGAAAATTGGATCATAAACAAGAAAAACAGCAGTAAGATAGTCGCAATAGAGATGGAATGTCTGCGAAGATGCTGCAGAGTAACAAGAATGGATAGGAGAAGTAATGACGAAATAAAGCAAAGAACAACAATAGAAATAGACATACTAACATATATAGAACAAAAAAGACTAAAGTGGTATGGACATGTAAGAAGAACTAGCGACAGCAGATGGATAAAGAGAATAACCGAATGGAGCCCCATAGGAAGGAGGAAAAGAGGACGACCCCGAAAATCCTGGAGGAACGAAGTAGACGACGCCATGAGTAAGAGAGGACTAAACGATGGAGAATGGAACAACAGAGAGAGATGGAAACGGTTGAGCGAGGGAAGGCAGTGAATACTGTAGAATCCCTAAATATATATGACTGGTTTTTATTCGAGACGAGGAATATTAGTGGCAAACATGATATTGAAGCGTGTTTTAAGTTATTTATTGAAATTAAAAAATAAAGGATTCTTGATGGATTGTTAAGACTTTACCGCAGTGTATTCTTTCAAAATAAATAAATAAAATTTAATTAATTAACGAACATAGTTAAAAAAAATTAACAAATCGAAAAAATGCAAAAAACTAAACTTTTAGGGGTTAGTGGTGGCTTTATCGGTTCGGTTGCAGCTCATTAGAATTGTTCAGAAGCGCGGCCAATAAAATTAAAATAGCGATGATGATTTCCAACCTCCGATAGGAGAAGGAACCTGAAGAAGGTGGCTTTATAGGGATGAAAATATATTACAACTTATTATTTAATTTACTTAAGTATTGAATTTTCTATTAAATGAATTTTGTCGTTGTTTCCGATAAAATCCGCTATCATTTAAAATTAGTTACCGACTCAACGCATTTAGGGAAAAAAATAGGTACAGTCTGTCGCAAACCCTTCTTTCAGTGCGTCACTAATTTTGACGTCATATAGGATTTTAAGAATGTCGAGAATTATTGCATGACATTTTAGTTAACTCTGACAGTTGCAGGATCGTAATCGGCTAAATGTGAAAAGGTTATTTTTTTTTAAATGTGGAGTAATAACTTTTTTAATTAACATATTAGAGGTCCCGTCCTGAATAAAAATTTTTATTGCGCATTATATTGGAACGGCAGTTTGTCATAATTCCTATTGTATACATTCCAAGGAAAGTGATTAATTAGCTAAGATTTATGTATGGATTTATTATTATTTATTACAGACACTATGGTATTGGAATGTTTGTTTATTTAAAAGAACACTTCCTCCTAGAATCTTTTAAGAGTTGATTGCGAGATAAAAAAATTTACTGGCAATTGCAAGGCATCAAAGCAAACATTCCTGTGATAAAATAGCCTCGATTGAAATCAATCATATTCGGATAAGTAATTTTTCGATAAGTTTCTGTGGCAGCCAATACTTTAATTTTGTGAAGATTTAACATTAAGTAGTGGAAATAGTTTAAATAGTGAAGCAATTGATTTTTGAATTAATCTACCAGTTCCGGTATGCAGATGAAATAGTGTTAATGGAGTTTAGTTAAAAAACAAGATACCGAATGTAAGTTTACCTTCTTTTTTTATAAATAACAAAAATAAATATTATATTTCAAACAATCCACAATCCGATTCAGAATCTGATTCATTAAAATCAATGATTACAGGGGATATGTGGCTGGCATCAATTATATCTTACAGTTCAAGAAAATGTCGTGGTTCTAAAAAGAACCATTTTAATACATATAAATATCCATAACGGTAATAGTTTAAGATATTTGCTCAATATCATTCCTGAATTCACGATCTGATTCAGTATCTGATTCGTTAAAATTAACAATTATGTGGGTGGCATCATTTTTTTTTTGGCTATCTCCCAGTATTCATTTACGATATCTTCTGCATGTCTTATATATTCCTTCCATTTTTCTGGTGTAACTTTAAATTTACCACAATGATTGTCCAATTATTATCGACAGCATCTAATCGACAGCATTAATGCTGCCATCTTGCCAACTCTTGCGGAATCCTCTCTTGCTATATATTTAGGTCTCATCCAAGAAAACAGGTTGTAACGGGTGTAAATCATGTTAATTCTCTTGTATTCTTTTAAAAATTGTAATCTTTTATACGCTACATGTGATTGTTCCGTTAGATATTTTCGATTTGATATATTGCAGTTTAACCATCTGAATTTCATATATTTTCAAACCCTACTCAGTGCACTAGTAGAAATGGTAATTTCATCTATGTCCTTCAGTTTTCCTTAAAGGGCATGAAGGGTAACATGTTCACCTAAAATGAACAAGAAAAAATGTAAAGACGCTAGTGATATTTCAGTAGGTTATGGCAACCTATATTTTGATACAAACCTTCACTAAACATTCTGTATACACGAGTTCTAATAACATGTTGATATTTATTTGTTAATGAAGGTCCTAGATTATCACATACTGAAGTACTCATTGCTGGAATACTTCGGTCACATTATAAGACACCCTGAAAAATATGATCATTAGCCAACATGATATCCAACGATCGATAACGGTCATGGAACTAGAAGAAGAAGAAGTACTCATTGCAAATATTAGCTAGCATCTGTTTGAAAGCCTTGATTTGTCAATCGTCTTACTGTTGGTAACGAAACTCCTAACGCTTCGACAACACGCTAAAATGTATATTATTTAAACTACTATTAATATTTTTTTAGAATAATTTAAAACTTACTTCACGAACGGCAGAAACTGGTAATAAAGTTGTCCCAGCCTCTTTTTCTAATTAAAAATAATTTAATAATTTTAATATTAGTCTTTGTTCATTCTCGGTATATCTCGGCATATATAAAATATTTTTATGACAATAAATACAAAATTAAATTTTCACTTAAAATGTCTGAAAATACTATTACTACATTGATTGGATATCTATTTACCGTATTCTAAACTCCAACCAATTATACATCCGTAAGTAGAATTCACTTTAATATGCAAATACCCGTGAACGATACATAATTTTCTAAGTACTATGTATAATAATCACAGACTCACGTTTTTTTCTGTCACTTCTAGCTTAATGCGTTAGAGAGAATTCGATCAACTATGACGCACTGAAAGAAGGGTTTGGGACGGACTATATTCTTGATAAGCTCCAATGCAATACTGTATGGTACGACTATGCTTAAATTAGAATTGTTACGATTCGTAAGGCAACGTAAATCATAAAAGAAAATTCTATCATAGAGGAAATGGCACAAAGAAAGAGAATACTGATATTACCACTTTCATTTGCCATTTCCTTACGAGGAAGGAAGGTTATGGACTATTGATAATTGTTCAATTTTTCACATGCGAAAGACCATGTCATATTTTGGCTGTATTAGTTCCTATCATTCTCTACCTCAATTTTAAAATCATTACTAGACTTCGGCAAATATGCATATTGCATATTTTGCATATTGTGCATATTTTATGCAAATATTTCATATTTTGGCATATTTGTATAAAAGTTTGCATAAAGTGCATAAAAGTTCAGATTTTTATACTGTATTCGAAAATTTTTAAACATACCAATTTATTTCAATTCTTGTATAAAATTTTGTAGTCATTTTAATCAAGAAATGATCTAAGTACGTAATCTCTACAGGTACAAAACATTTACAATTTCAAAGAAGATCAATTTAAGTAGCCCTCAACATTCTTAGAAAGTCTTGGTCACTGAGGCATTCAGTTATTGGATAATCGCTAAGGGTTCGCTCATTTGCATTTTATGATCTAATCCCCAAATCTATCTACAATTTATTGTATCTTAACAGCAGGTAAACGGCTAATAGTTTTGTTCCTAATTTAGGGATTTTCCAAAATCTCACAGTTTATTGAATTAGGTACCTAAACATTTCTAATTTGATGCTCATATTTGTAAATAATTTTTGTTTTGATATTCAAAGCGTAAACACTCGTTGTGCGTAACAAAAAGGAAGATTGTGATTTTATAATGCCTAAAACAACCAGTGCTTCAACTTGGATTAAACCTTATAAAGAGCTGTCTATGGATATGGGAAAAATCTACTGTTCAGTCTGTGGCAAAATTGTAAGTATCTAATATTTTCTATTAAATATCTAATATTTCATACATACAGGGTGTTTCCAAATGACACTTACAACGTTTGACTGTAGATACTTCTCGAAAAATTGAACAAAACGATATAGTTAATGAGGGGTCAAACTTATTTACTTTTCGAGATACAGGGTGTTAAAATTAAAAAAAATTAAATTCTTTTAGTTAATAACAACAATAACTTTAAAACCAATACACGTATTTACTTGAAATTTAGTACTCGTAGGTTGTTTTTAAATGAAAAATAGCTTCCTTTAGTGAGAAAAAATTGTCCATGGTACAATACAATGGTATGTATTTAGAAAAATTTTTCACCTTTACTTTTTTTTATGAAGTCAGCTATTCTAAAACACAATTATTTTTATTGTAATTGAATTAATAAAAAAAAAACTTTTGTTGAATTTTAAAATAAGTTATATGATGTACTAATGGTTAGTAACAAAAACTAATTTGTGGATTAATACTGCATTTAAAACACTTAGCGAGTGTTTTTTTTTCCAAACCAGTTATTTGATTAACCAAAAACACCTTGTATATTTTTATATTTTAAAGGTTGGGTTAAAATAAAGGTTTTTATTTTTATTTATAGATAGCATGTGAGAAGAAATTTCAGATAGACCAACATGTGAGAACTGCTTCACACATTGCAAAAAAAGGAAAAATAGGAGGAAAACATCAAACTTCAATGGCTAAATGTTTCCAATCTACTTCAAAAAAATTAGATGAGCAAGAAACTTTTAATGAAGACTTGTGTCGCGCATTAGTGTCTGCAAACATACCGCTTTCAAAATTAGCAAATGTAAATTTTAGTTCAGTTCTAAAAAAATATTGCAAACTTAATGTTCCAAGTGATCGGTCTCTAAGAAGAAATAATGTGAACGGGCTATACTCGTCGGTGTTAATTAATATTAAGGAAGAAATTGCAGATAATTATTTTTACATATCTGTAGACGAAACTACTGATTCCTCAGGAAAGTATATTGCTCATTTATTGATTAGTATTCTTAAAGAAGATACCTTACCAAAATCTCATCTTATTTCATGCCAGCAACTTGAGAAAACAAATGCTTTAACAATTTCGCGTTTTATACAAGAAACATTAGCAACTTTTTTTCTTCCGACAACTATTCCTTCTAATAAATTACTGCTTATTTTATCGGATGCTGCTCCTTATATGGTGAAAGCAGGACAAAATTTAAAAATATTTTTCCCAGATTTAATACATGTTACTTGTGTAGCGCATGGATTAAACAGAGTTGCAGAGGAAATACGAAAAAAGTTTCCTCTTGTAAATACCATGATATCCAGTGTCAAAAAAGTATTTCTTAAATCTCCTATAAGAATTCAACTTTATAAAGAAATGCTACCTAACATTCCTCTTCCACCACAACCTATTTTAACGCGATGGGGAACATGGTTAGAAGCAGCTAATTTTTATGCAGATCATTTTGTTAAAATAAAGAACATAATTGATACGTTAACAGATGAAAGTTCCCAATCTCTTTTGGATTCTAAACAAACTTTTCAGAGTAACTTGCTTCAACAAGAACTTTCATTTATAAAATCAAATTTTAGTTTTGTTCAAAAAACAATTACTCAGTTAGAATCACCAAAACTGTCATTGTTCGAAAGTACAGCATTAATAAAAGAATTTGCGTCATGTTGTCGGAACGTTAGAGGTAATATTGGAAAAGATATTTTAAAAAAATTTGAAGCTACTATGGAAAAAAATAAAGGTTACCATATTCTTTCTGAAGTAGTCAGTGTTCTAGCTGGAAATATTTCGGAAACAATTAATTTAGAACCAAATGTTTTGGTTAGTTTGAAAAATGCTCCCGTTACATCAGTTGATGTTGAACGAAGTTTTTCCATATATAAATATATGTACTCAGACAGAAGCCACAAGTTTTTGTTAGAAAATTTTGAACACCACTTGGTCATTTATTGTTACCATAATTCTAAATAAGTTTATTCATACTTAAAAATGATGTAGTTACTTAAAATAAATGTAAATCTTAATGAATAGTAGGAAATATTTAGTTATGTACACTTTTTTTTTAAATAAAATTGTTACTATTTTACGATTTTTTTATTTATTTGTATGCATATTTTGTAAAATATTTGCATATTTTCGGGTAAACACGTGCATATTTATGTGCATATTTTCTACATTTTTATTTGCATATTTGCCGAAGTCTAATCATTACCCTAGTCCAACCCTTAGTAATAATTCCTATTCTCACTTCTCCCCCCACTCAACCCCACTCCTTTAAAAATACGGACAGTTTTAAAATAGCAAACGAAAAAGACTCTCGCTCGACTGTTGACTGCCACTAGCAACAGACGTACTCTCTTGACTGTTGACTTTTGCTAGCAATAGACTGTTGACTGCCGCTAGTAACAGACATTCTCTCTCTAATACTTACGAGAAAAATACCGCGAATACTCTTTTGAATCGCAGACAACAACCGCAAATGTGCTTTCTCTTGATCTTAGTGTTAGTACCACGAGACACGTGTTAAGAAACTGGTAAAGACAGCTCCCCCCGTACGAGGAACAACCGCAAGTGAAAGCCTATAAATACCGCGAGTGTGTTTGTAACAGCAGTATTGGCAAGACTTTTTATAAACTTAATTTGGCTATTATCTGTATAACCCTTTACTACCTCTCCTAATTTTTTTGAACCAGCCTTATTTAATACAGTTCCCATACACTGAAATTATATTAATAATTTCACATATGTACACCCTTTTTCACAAAAGTAGCAAGTAAATTCAAATACATTTTTTATTACCTAGAGATCCTAAAGTTCTTTGTACGCCTTTCAGCCACCTCTCCACTTCATGTCTCGCCACTGGAACGTTATCATCACCAAAAAAGGCATATACAAACTCGGATTTAAGCGAATCCAGTCTGTGAAGTTCTACAGGCGATACAAATGACGTGGTTTTACTTATATCTCTTACGAGGGTTTCTCCAGCGAATCTTTAGTAATTATGACATAAAAAATAAAAGATTTGTATATTATATATATATATATATATATATATATATATATTATAATTATGGCGATAATAAAAAATGTACAAAGCTTGAAAGCAGTTGATACTGTAACCAAAATTCGGGGTATCTTGATCTTCACCATCGTGAAACTTGGATTATAAAAAGAAATACACATATCGAAATGCTGGAAGTATGGATATAAAGGTACCAAAAAAAGAATTAGCTGGATGGTACATATACACAGAATAATACAAAAAATAATACCGAAAGTAATTATCAAAAGAAGAATTGGAAAAAAGAGGAGAGTAATAACCAGATGGAGGAAAAAAGAAGCAGACAATCATTTGGGTAGTTTGAGTAGAACGGTTTCGACCCTGGAGTGCAAAAGATGCGGAGTAACCGGGCGACAAGTCAATAGGACGGTGCGAGCCCTCGCACTATCAACAGAAGTTGAATTTAAGAATAGAAATTTTTATTTTATATGTAAATTTCAATTTTTATATAGGTATACAACTTCAGGTCGAAATGAGTTAGAAAATATATTCTTACATTTTGTTGTTTATATATGAGTCCGCTAGATGCAAAACTTTGTATTTACTGTATAAGTCAGTTGCAAAAAACTGATAAATTTGCAAAAAACCTTAGACATAATAAATGGCACTTTTTTGTGATAGATAAATGCTTTCTTAGGTAAAATATAATGATTTTTTTCTTAGAAAAGTTATTGGGTTTGCTAGAAAAGGAAGAAAAATTTGAAAATACCGAGTTTTGCAAGTGAACTATGTAAATACAGATTTATGCAACTAACATTTGCAAATACCTGATAATAGTCAACCATTAACGATATTAGTGGTTGTTATATTAGTCTGTTTTCTAAACCTAGTGTGTTAGGAATAAGGAAGAAAGCATGTGGAAGTAAACTTTTAGTGAAGTTTATTTTTATCCAAAGTACAAAAGGTATTACAAATTATAATATGTATATATTTATATTAATTCCTAAACTCTAAGTTCCTCTGGGTCCTCATCATCAATATGATCATTTTCTGCAGCACTCTCGTTATTATTTGCTTGTACGCCAGTATCTATAATTTTATAAAATTTGAGATCCGGCTGGTCTCTCCAATTTTCACCAAAATGGTTTCTAAGGAGAGTGCCTATGGACGATTTATCTCCTTTCAATGAACATCCAATCTGTTGTAACTTTTGTTTCAATAAAGAAATCTTTTTCCCTTTTCGTATTATAGACTTGCTGAACTCTATGTCAGAACGATAAAATATTTCCCCCCTTACCGTAGCCATATAATCTTTGTCCTTAGAAAATATAAATCGTTTCGTTGCATTACATTTAAAATGCCACTGGGAAGGTTTTTTAACAACAACGTCACTCGTCTTTCTCCAGTCTGATATCTGCCAGTCTTTACCAAGTCTCAGCACCTTTGAGTGTTTTCCAATTATGTCTTCATATTCTTTTCTGTTTATTACAACGTTCTTCTTTTTTATCTCCCTTTCTATCATACCGAAAATCCTATCTGGTGGCAAAAAGGAATGACCAACAACAGGAAACGTAAACTCCACTTCCTTGATGTGACCAGGTGCTTCATAAACCAACCAGTAGATTATCATAGACATCATCGTGATATTTTTGTTCTGTCCACCACATCCATCTGCAAATAGGTGAACTTTTTCGATTTGATTTTTAAAGTTGAATTTTATGAGAGTATTATGTACAGCAGAGGCAACAGCATTGAATCTTTTGGATGTTCAAACTCCAGCCACACATATGACGTCATATTTGCAGAAGAAAGATGGGATTTCGAATTTCCAGCCACGATGGTGAAATTATAAAAATTTATTTGCTGTGAAAAATAAGCCGCCTGGTCGGGAAGCTTTGGCAAAGAAAGATTTTTTTGACAATCAAAAGAAAATATTTGTATGTTATGATTTGATTCATTTTTTAACAAAGAATAAAAGGCTTTAACTCTTAACGTATGAACTCTCTGCTCTGTTATAACCTTTAACTTTTCTTCTTCTGAATTTTCTTTTCTCAAAATTTCCTTCGCTCTGAGACACGCAGAACAAGCATCTACTAAGGGAGTGCCGAATGATATGTTGTAGTGTTCATTAACGTATGTTCGGAAATATGATAACTTTACGGAATGATGTGGATGCCGTTGACAATACATTCTGTAAAGCTTTGTAAAATTCAGATCACATGGTAAAAACAAACTAGTCGATCGTCCTCTATTATAATGACTCTCTGCACCGTTCAAACGCCCCATAAATGTTTGGATAGATAATTTTATTGGATCAAATCTACCTTTTGTTGTATCTCCCCCTCTTCTCTCTTTTGGTATTTCACCCCGGATAACAAACGTTCTTACAACACGCTCTATTCTTTCAGAACTTAAATGAGTTATTCCAAGAAATGCTGTCTTGCATACTCTTAAAAGTCCACCCTCTACTGTAGGAACAAAATATTTAATTGAAATTCCATGTAGGTTTGTACCTGATCTCTTGGGCTTTTGACCTTCACAAAATTTCAGCAAAAAAATATTTTGTTTTATTTTGTCAGTTGTTGAATACAGATTATTATGGAAACGCTGAATGTCTCGCATCTTTAAATCTATACAACAATACACTTTCTTTGTATGGTTACAGGTGGGAAAACCGGGTAAATCCTTAGGTTTATGCCTAAAAATATTGACAATAAGTCCCAAACCTATCTAGTTAATTGTAAACACCTCTTACCTCTTAAGTTTCATTACATTTCGTTTCCATTTTTCTGTTTGTACAACTCGTTTTCTCCCTTTTCCTTTTTCACAAGGTCTAATATGCACATGAAGATCCATAATGTTAATTATTTGCAATAAACTTGGTGTTTTTAGTACTCAAATAACAAACAGTGAAACCGGTAATGGCGAATGATGGAATAATTGACATGTGCACATGAGACGTGTCATGTGACTCAAACAATGTAAGCGATTGGCCAATTGCAATTACACAGTTATGCAACTGGCATAGGCTGACAAATACAGAGTTTTGCGTCTGATTCAAGATTTCTAATGCCTTTTTCTTAGTAAATACCTTACTTTGCTGCTGAATTTCTACATCAGCAGATAGCTATAACATGTGACAAATAACTGTCAGCTAAAACTCAATTTTTACAATTTTTGCAAATACAGAGTTTTGCATCTAGCGGACTCATATATTTTAACCTGTTTTTCCCGCCAGGTCGAGGATGTTTTATTTAGGAAAATACTCGCCTGTGCTTAACCCAGATAATCCTACCCACCGTTAAAATATACGCTTTAAAAATTCCTGCATTATTCGTCTTTGACTATTATTCACTAGATGTCACCACCTAACCTTTTTTTTAAATATACGTCAGTAGTTATTTGCATTTGCCTGCAGTCGACGGTTAGCTAAGTACATCGAGTTAGAATTTTCGTTTTTGATTAAATTTTACTATAGTTTTATCTGTTATTAATATTTATTCTTTTTTCTGAAAAAATGTTGCTCAAAACGTATTTTGAGAATCGCAATCGATTCTATTATAAGGCTATATTTTTAAGATGTATTAAAAATCGTTTAACATTTTATTAAATTTGTTACTAAAAAAGCTGACTTTTTAGCTCATAAAAATGTAAAAACTTGACATGACATTTTTATTATTTGAATTTGGAAATTCTCAAAATTAAAGAACTTTTTATGATCAACAACTTTTAGTTAAACCATTTTTCTCTGCATAAGAAACGTTTTATAGACCTTTTAAAATCTTTAAATACCTGTATAAGATTTTTTCAATCTTTTTCGTTCCTTGACTGGGGTATAAGCACCGTGACAAAGAATGAAGCAACTAATGGATGCGTTCTAAAATTGATCCTTTTTTGAAATTGAATTGTGAATTTGTATATTGGTTGTATCTAACTTTGATTGATTTTAAGTACTTATATAAAATTTATATTTTTTACTAAATTTTGTTAAAAATATTAGGTCACTTGTGAGCTCGGGCAAGGGTCCCATGGCATTTTGCCACACTTATTATCCGACAAGCGAGAGCTGGCGGGTTGCGCGTTGAACAAATTGAAAAGTGGAAGGGATTGTTCATTCCTATTGCTGTCGGCTACGAGTTCACATCGTGGGATTAGTGCTAGACTTCTAACAATGTTGTCAAGTATTTACATTTTTATTTGGAGTGGCTATATTATAAACTATTATTTATATTTATTAAAATGGCAAGTGTATTAAAAGGCAAACCTTTGGTATCTCAAGCACGAGAAATAATTTTCAATGTTTTTAAGTTTACAACCGAAGAAGCTAATGCAGATACAGTCTTAGTTGATTTAAAAAAGATACAAGAACGTGTAGCTCATTTAACTGTTAATTATAATACTTATTTTCAAAATAAATTGAGCTTTAAATAATTTAATTTAAGTTAAGTTACAATCAATAAATAAATAAAAAATTACAGTGCATTAGATTACCAGTAAATAATGTGAAACACATGTGAAATAGAAATGACATAAAAATTGAAATGTGTTTCTCCATTATGTTTATTTACTATAGATATGCTGGACACTTTAATATTTCGATACGTTGCATTTTTCATAAATGGGAAACAAAATATGATATTGTAAGCAATATCACAAGATAAAAGGCCGATATTACTTGCTTTTATCATCTGGCTTAGAAAAACAAACAAAGAACGCGTGTTCTGTGTTGTGTTTAGTTTAGTAATCATTAAGACATAATTTGTATCAATTCCCTTTGAGAATTAATTACGTTTTACGAAAATAAATATTATTAACAGTTTTTTCTACGTTTTATTCAATATTATTATTATTTTTATTTTGTTTTAGTGGTAAATAAGTTTATGACACACGCATCCACACAACCACGGAACATAATATCTACTAACGTAATTTTCAGATCCCAACTAAATTTTTGGCACGGCAACTACGCATTTGTGACACCCGCGATTAAGTACCTCTCCTATCTCTCTTAGAATAAGTCCTTTTCTATTTTCGCGCAGCTCACCCGCCAGCTCTCGTTTGTCGCATTGTACCAACCTATAGATACGCCACTGCATTAAATGTCATCAAATACCTATTCACCAATAGCCTCATCTATATATTTCCATGTTTAGTATTTACAAAACGAATTTTCTCAATATTACCGGTTCTAGTGGAAAAAAAAGCGTTTCGAAACTTAAAATAATAAAAAATTACCTACGATCCATAACTGGGTAAAAAAGGCTTTTAGAATTATCCATCATTAGTATTAAAAAGGATATTTCAGTCAATATAGATGTGTCTAACATTGCTAAAACATTTGCCTTAAAAAAGGCTAGAAAAGCAAAGTTTACTGTATAACTTATTAGTAGATATGTTATCATCCTGCCCTGTGTTTATATTTATGTATTTAATTTAGAACATTACAAATAAGTTTGATAAATTTCTTACTTGGCGAAACTCAAACCCGAAAATGGAATTACTCTGAACATGAATAAATAAATATAGCAGAAAGACGTTTGAGAGTTAATTTCAATGCAGGGCCACTGCCATTCGCTTATACGCATTTCGACCTTATTAGTTCTGCATAGTCTGCAGAGCTTCTGGTAAGCAAGGCGAGCAAGGTTGGGTTTGGGGAGAGCAGGCAAATTACTTTCGTAATCGGACGGCAGATATCCTAGAAACGGTCCTGGTTAATTCCATATAAACATAATATTTAACTTTTCACAAGAAAACAGTTTCAGATCCTTTTTAATAACCTTTTAGTTTCGTTTGTTTTTTGAAACTTTCACATTTACATGCCAGTAGTTTCTCATTAATTTTTAAAGCGGCTGTTAAGTATGTGTAAAAAGAATTGAGGTAAGATTTCTAGACATACTCACGGTATTGATTTTTTGACCATAATCCTTAAATGCTCCCTAAGTAGATCCTTAATTATCATAATTTCACCTGTCCATTGTTTAAAATCATAAATTATTTGAAGTTTTAAGTCTTGTTCAAGCTCTGCATAATCCTTATAATTCTTCATAGTAGCTTGGTTTAGTGCCTAATGAAACAATCCTTTATTATATACAGTAATCTATAAAATTAGTGGACCACCTTCTTTAAAAGGTGTAGTTCACGAATAAATAATATTTACCAGACTTTCTAGTTCAAACATTTCATCTAATACAAAAGGAAGTTCATGTGCTATTGCGTCACATTTAGTTTTTGCCTCTTTTAACACATCTTTAAACTGTTGCATTCTTAATTGTTCGGTGTCGTGCATAAATTTGCAGAATTCATCTACGGCAATGTGTTGATTTGCGTGAAAGTTTTTTAAGACTTTCAATGATGTAAACAAATAATTATCTGGAAATTCCTTTACCTAAAAAGATGTTTAAGTTACGGATACAAACTGGCAGAAACAAACGGTTAGGGTTTTTACAGTAGCTTAGTATTCTTGGTAAACATGCAGAATAAAACAATGCAAAAAGCATGTACTAACCAATATAATTGACAAAAATTATTCTACTCAATACTAAGATAACAAGTCCATCCGCTAGATCTTTGCATAGTTATAGCATTATTCACAAATTATTTTTTATATTACGTCTCTTTTCTACTCACATAAACTAAATCTATAAACTTAAGCCGTCTGCCTATATACAATAGCATACATCGAACAGAGACAGCCATAGGACGATGGTCGGTAATTGATTCATCTACTGGCAATTGTTTTGTTTTGACAGCGTTTATAGTGTGTTTCTAAATTATTTTCGTGCCATTTAAATATTACATCCTATTCATACTTTGAATGTATATATTTTTTAACAAACAGTTGTTATAACGACGAACCGCCCGTTAAATTGACATTCTTCTTATGGTGCCCTATCCAATTAGTGGATGTTGGCGACAATTCTGGCATACTCCTCTCGGTCTTGTGTGGCTCTAAAGAGTGCATGGGCATCGAGGTTTGTCCAATCCCTTATGTTTTTAAGCCATGAGTATTTCTTTCTTCCGATTCACCGTTTTCCTTCTATCTTCCCTTCCATAGTAAGCTTTAAGAACTGGTACTTGGAATTTCGACATATATGACCCAGATAAGTAGTTTTTCTTCTTTTTATTATTGGCAGCAATTCTCGTTCTCTGCCCATTGGATTTAATACTTCGACATTTGTTGAGTGATCTGTCCACGGAATTTTAAGTAGTCTTCTAAATACCCACATTTCAAAGGCCTCCAATCGGTTCATCACATTGGCCTTTATGGTCCAGGTTTCTACACCATATAGCAGTATTGAGTAAATATAACATTTTACAAAGCGATATCGAAGCGTTAAGTTAAGGCTGCTGTTGCTTAGCAAGGTCCTCATATTAGTAAATGCTGTTCTGGCTTGCTCAATCCTGCTACGTATCTCTATATCTGGATCTAGATCTTCAGTTATCCAACTACCGAGATATCTAATCTTGGGGACCTTTTGGATGTTCTTTTTATGGTTTACTCTTATATTTAATTGCATATTTCGTGTTCTGCTCACCACCATTACCTTCGTCTTGTCTATATTAATCTTCAAGCCCAGACGTTCTCCGTCAGTGTTTATTCTATCTATTAGTCGTTGTAGCGCTTCTTGGCTATCAGCTATTATGACTGTATCATCAGCATAGCGAAGATTACTAATAGTCTGTCCGTTGATTTTGATTTCATCTTCAGTGTTACTTAAGGCTCTATCGAAAATCGTTTCAGAGTAAAGATTAAAAAGGAGGGGTGACAGAACACAACCCTGTCGTACACCTTTTTCGATTGAGAAATATGATGTAGATTCCAGTCCTACTCTCACAGACTTCACTTGATTCATATAAAGGTTCTTTATGATTTTAAGGTCTTTCTCATCTATCGAACGTTCCTGGAGCAATCTTATTAATTCTGAATGATTAACAAAATCGAACGCTTTCTGGTAATCTATAAAGCATAGGAAGACATGTTTTTGCTGATCTCTGCATTTCTGAAGTAGGACAGTTAAGCTATAAAGTGCTTCTCTTGTGCCAAATCCTTGGCACATGTCTGAAACCGAACTGTGTGGGGCTAATGTCTCTTTCACATCTGTTGTATATTCTTGTGTGAATTATCTTTAAGAAGAGCTTTAGGACCTGACTCAATAAGCTGATCATTCGGAAATGGTAGCAACTATTAGCTTTTGGCTTTTTTGGGATTGGTATATTGGGATTAAAGCCAATCCTGTGGTATTTGACCGGAGCCATAAATGTCATTAAAAAATCTATCAAGGCGTCTATATTGTCTTCACTCAACATTGTTAGAACCTCTATGTAGATATATGTCGTCTGGCCCTGCTGTTTTTCCCTATTTGCTCTGTTTGATTGCCCTTACAACTTCTGACTTCAATATTTTGGGGGAGGGTTCACTTTTATATTCACTTTCAGAGTTTCTTCTAGTGTTGTCTGAGTATAGTTGCTGTGTGTAGTTTCTCCAATGTTGAAGTAGATCCTTGGGATCAGTAATTAATTTATTGTCCTTCACAATACTGTTAAACTGTAAGGTTTTGTATAACCTGTCACTTCTTTAACATGTTTATGTATGCTAAAGTGGTCATGTTTTTGTTTCAATTCCTCTATTTTTGAACGCCTGTCAAGCAGCCACTGTTCTTTAGCTAACTTTGAAATTGACATTAAGTTATTTAAATATGGCTAAAATCACGTCAAATGAGTAATATGAAATATATTAAGGGTTTTTATTTTTAGAGTATGCCTGGTAAAGACGCGAGCATAAGACCTTGCAAGTTTAGTTTTATAGTAATTGTTTTTATTCAATATATCGGCCATTTTTATCTTTTCGACAAAATCGTAACTACTAAAATTGTTAGATAGAGTTGTTATATAAGTTGATGGAAAGAGAGGTAAAGGAAAACCAAAAAGAAGATGGAACGACTGTATGGCAGAATACTTAAGAGAGAAAGGTTTAAATGGTTAACAATTTGAGAGAATCGTCATCTTCTATGTCGTTTAATACGTCATTTACTAAAAGAAAAAGCATTTGAACACTATTACACTCATATCTTGATTTTTAGACTAAAGACTGCATTTGTCTCGATATCAAAATCAATACCGTTAACTAGGATAACTATGAAAATAATTACAAAATTCTGCTTCGAGGTAAAAGAAATAAAAATTATAGACAAATAACTTTTGGACAAAAGCTAATTAAAAAAACTATAAATTTGCATTTAATACATGCAAAAGAGATTTACAGAATTTGACGATTATTCTTGAATGTTCTGCTTTTTTGAAAGGCACTATAATTATTCTTTTAGTAAAATTCATCATTTTTACTGTTCTATTTTGATAATATGGATATGGATTTTATAAACTCAAAATATTTACCTCAGTCTTCGATTTAACCGTGGCTAGAAAAACCTGAACATCCTCCTTTATTTTAGCTAGTGTCTTTTTTACTTCTTCAGCACTCTCTTTAATCTTTTGATCCATTACTAAATTAATTTCTGCCATCTTGTTTCGCATCCATTCCATTGTCTTATTATGCTCATATTTTTTCTTTTCTAACAATCTATTAATAGTTTCGGAAGGTTTTGAGACAGACTCTAAAACGAATATTAAGCGTAAACTGATGGCCAATGAAATTTATATAGGGTCCTCCAAACCTCTAAAGAGAATCATTATTTTACACTGTGGCGGTGAAAACGGTTGGAGAGATGGAGCATTATTACCGTTAGCTAAGAACAGTACAGATTGTTCGTTAGATTATCATAATGATATGGACAGCAGTATGTTTGAAGTATGGTTTGAAAACAGTTTAATTCCTAAATTACCAGTTACCACCACAATTGTACTTAACAATGACCGGTACCACTCACGACTCGGTAAAAAATTCCAAGTTTAAAGTCATTGAAATTAGCAATTCAGAATTTTTTAATTGAAGGGGATTTATATTTTGAAGAAACTTTGCAACAAATAATGGACAGCCAGTTTTAAGACTACCTTCATATTATTGTGTGTAAATCCAATTGATTGATAACAATTGAAACCATTGATTAATCAAATTTGAAAGTAAAAGGTAAAAAGTAATGGTAACGGAAGAGGAGTATACAAAATTCCTAGTTCCTGTTAATAAACTAATTATTAATTTAAAAGATGATGACCAATTTAAAAATAAATAGATAATGAAACACTGATAAACATTGATGACGAAACTAACGTGGATGATTAATTCTCAACTACTACAATCTGGGTCTGTCGTAGACAGAGAGCTCACGGAAACCACGCACTCTCACTATCCCAAACCAAAAGTTTTATATTGATATTTACAATGCACCATGACAATGTTGTAGATGCCAACACAAAAAACCCCTAAATTATTATTATATTTCGACAAAGGCCGGTGTGGATGCTTTGGATCAAAAATATGCCAAATATTCTGCAGCTCGAAGATCACAAAGATGACCAATGGCAGTGTTTTTTGCTGTTCTAAATATTGCAGGTATTAACGCCAGAGTGTTATATCAGTTTGCAAATAAAGGAAATTCTATTCTTCAGGAAAAATTACTAAAACTGCCTAAAGCTTGTACATTACACACATGAAGAGAAGAATATTCTACAATAATTTGGTGGCGACTGTAGATCATACAATTGTAGATGTTATTAGGACAAAACAACTTACATGGTACGGTCATTTACAGAGGATGGCAGCAACTGTTAAATTGGGTACTGCCAGGACGTAAAAAACGTAGAAGACCATGAAGAAGCTAGAGAGAAGGTGTAGGTAAAGAAATTAGAGACAGCAACTTAGATGAAGACACGTGGAGAGATAGAGATGGATGGCGACTGGGTATCGAAAGACGTTGTAGAACGTTGTAAATCGATTTATATATAGTCTACGGAACAAAGAGGTTTGGTACACACTGTGTTAAATGCTGCTATACTAAAATCTTATAAAGATGTCATAACTATTAATGAGACCTTCGCGTAATAGAAGTTTTTAATGCATATTTATATCTATATTTATATTCTACGTATTTCCAAACTGAAAATTGCTAAGTAAAAATTTTTGTAATAAAAAGCTGAACTTACTAAAGTCGTATGGCAAGCTTTTGATATCAAAATCGTCAGACATTTCGACAATGTTTATAATCAAATATGTTATTTGTTATATTTATACAGATATCTAATAATAAATGTTACAAATAGATTTTTTTGTAATTGACAAGTACAAATCCTTGTCAAAATATCTGTTGTCGGAATTTATTCTACGGCCAATTTTTAGTATGTGTGTGTATGTTGTTAGTTTTAGTATCATGTGTGTATGTGGTTGGAAATATGACTGATGATTACTAGATCTAATTTTTAGTAAATAAAGATAATTTTATAACATTTTATTCTTCTTCTTATTTTTTTGGCTTTTATTATAGTGAATAATCAGTCATTTGTTTATAGTATAGACCTTAGACAAGGAAAGAGAGAGGACAGGTAACACTCATTTAATAAATCTTCGAAAAGTGAAGCCAGTTTCGATGTGATCGCCATGTTTTGGTGCCTGTATGTTGCCCATTACTACCTCTCGCAGAGTCACCATTCTATTCTATTTTTCTATTTTGTGTCCATTCATTTATACACTTTACGTAACATTTCCTTTTTTTCTTTTTCTCTCTTATCTAATTTTAGCAGGAATATTTAATTCAGCCCCAGTCTTTGCTAGTTTGTCAGCTATTTCATTTCCTCGATAACAGTATATCCAGGAATCAAACATAATCTAATATTTTTCCCATATTTATTTAGTCTATAGCGCTAAATTCCGTAAATATTATAGCTTTATCAAAATTTTTTCCTCACAAATTATTACGATCTTTTGAATACCTATTATTTCAGCTGTACAGATATTAATAAGTGAAGGAATTTTTTCAGAAAAAGAATAATTTATACTAGGTATGTGTATTCTTATGCCCGTTCTGGCTTCCTTAAGGTTTTGATTCGTTTGTTTTTTTGAAGCATCCGTAAATATTCGTATGTAATTATAGTAAGACGAATTTACAAAATTATAATATTCCCAAAGGTTATGGGAACTATTTTATTTAATAATGTTGAATGATTGGTATATTATACGTGTAGACATTGAATTCATTTAAGTAGTAGGCTGGTATGTCACTTGTGTTCATTGTTGGTAAAAACTTTTTGACTACTGTTATAAGTAAAGCTCGGATTATAGGCAAAATGCCTTTTTTGCCTATTATAATTGTTTTTTGCACTTTTTGCCTTTTTTCGTAAATTCCGCTTATTTTTGCCTTTTTTAAAATTTCATGGTACTACCCATGATATTATTCTATTACTAAACCATTCTATAATAAAATTTTGGGTCAATAATAAAATATCAATGGTTTGTTTATATAACAGATTTCTAGGAAAATGTACCTGATCGAGACTTGAGGGTTAACTATTTGGAAATCCCTAAGCTTTATTAGTTTATTATCAGTTGTACAGTCGGTTACTGTATCAGAGTTTAGTCACAAATTGCTATATCCTAGTTTAGTTTTGTTGCGTATACCGAAAAGCAAAGAACACGTTTTAAAACGTTTTAGACATTTGTGGATTTTTATTATTGTGGATGAAACGACAGATGTATGCGGCAGGTATATAGCTAATTTAATGATTGGAATTTTGAACGAAAACTTTGCGAGAAAACCTTATTTAGTTGCCGTTAAAGAATTGGAAAACACAAACAATTTAACAATAAGTCGATTAATACAAGATAGTTTAACAAACCTCTTTTTACCCAACGCTATACCAGTGAATAAAATAGTTTTATTGATTTCAAAGACCCAAAGACACAATGAGACGACTTAACGCCTTTGAAATAAGGACCTATAGAAGTATTGAGGGTTTCCTGGGTAAATAGAGTTACGAATAATGAAGTACTGAGAAGAATAGGTAAAGAGAAGGAAGTTGAACTTACAATTAAAGAAAGAAAGCTACAGTATCTCGGACATGTGATGCGGGGCGAGAAGTATGGCATCCTGCGACTCATAATGCAAGGAAAGATAGATGGCAGAAGAAGCATCGGAAGAAGACGAATTTCATGGCTCAAGAACCTAAGAGAATGGTTTGGATGCAGCTCAAAACACTTTTTTAGAGCTACTGCCTCAAAAATTAAAATAGCTATGATGATTGCCAACCTCCGTAGCGGAGATGGTACCTGAAGAAGAAGAAATGCTTTTAGATGCTGCGGCATATATGTTAAAAGCTGCTGTTAATTTAAAGATTTTTTTATCCTAATTTAATTCATTGCACTTGTGTAGCCCACGGGGTACATAGAATTGCTGAAGAAATAAGAAATCTGTTTCCGTTGGTAAATAATTTTATAAATTTTATGAAAAAAGTTTTTGTAAAGGCTCCGTTGAGGGTGCAAATATATAAAGAAAGACTTCCTGGTATCCCTTTGCCACCTAAATCAGTAATTACAAGGTAGGGAACCTGGCTCGAAGCAGTTTTTTTTACTTTGAACACTGCAATGAAATAGAATTAGTTATGTCAGAATTTGATGATGATATTTCCGAAGCCATTCGAGAAGCAAAAAAAATATTAAAAAATCCCAAATTGAAACAGGAACTCGCTTATATCAATGAAAATTATAAATTAATAGTTACCACAATTACCTTATTAGAAAAACAAGAGATAAATTTATGTGAGTTAGTAAAATTAATAGATAATTTAAAGAAGAAAATTAAATCGGCACCTGGAAGTAACGGTCAATTACTTAAAAAAAAAATGAAATATGTTTTCGACAAGAATGAAGGTTTTTCGTTTTTATCTAATGTTGCCAAAGTTTTGAATGGGACATTTTAAGAGGAATTTCAAATTATGCCAGATTTATTATCGGCTCTGAAATATGCTCCAATTACACCTGTCGATGTCGAACGTTCGTTTTCAATGTACAAATTAATTTTAAGTGATCGAAGACATAGTTTTAAGACCGAAAATATTGAAAAACATTTAGTTGTTTCTATTAATGATAAAATTTTAAGTGGTTACAATGTTTAATTATTAATTTACAGTTATTTAGTTAATAGTTTATTTATACTAATGTTATGATTATGATGTGTAAATATACCTGCCTTAAGTTAATATTACGTTAATTCACTTTGTACAATAAATAATAAGTTATATTCCTTTAATGCCTAAATTTTGCCTAAATGTTAATATTCCTGCCTTTTTTAATAAAAATCTTTGCCTATATAGGCGCCTTTTTCTTCAATTTTTGTTGCCTATAAATCCGAGCTTTAGTTATGAGGTCAATTAAATATGTTGGATTTTTCTCTTCCAATATCCTTGTTGATAACCACGATATTTTTTAAGTCTAGAAGCTAATAAGTGATTTGATGTTGTGCTAATTTTTGCTATGTATTTTGTAGCAATCCATTGAAATTTAGGGTGTAGGTCGATAGTTGCACGTTTTGTTAGAATGCCATTAGTGGGAGCAGATTTCATCATCCCATGTAATATTTTATTGATGAGTTTGAGGTTAATTTTTAAAAAAGCGATGACGTCAGAGCTTAAAATCAAGCAATATTATTCAGTAGTCTATTATCAACTTATTCTTCCATGTTTTTATGTTGAGTCATGCCAACACTAACCTTTTTAAAACACCTGGTGGACTCGCCTCTCTTAAAATATTAAAATGCTACAGGAATAAAAAATTGGAGACAAGACATATTAAGCGATACATACATGGACCAGGATTCCGAAAATTTATGAAAATACAAAGAGGAAGATCAAGAGACATATTTAAGTGTGTAGGTATATTAGACTTTCAATTAGAAAAAAACTAAGAAAAAAGTAAATGTGTATCATTTTATTAACAAATAACAGTATTTCATTCAATAAACAGAATGGCAAGATAAAAAATAAATAATAAATAAATAAAATTCACTAAGCGCCCCTATTCCGCCCGTTTCTTTGGTTGAATCCTGTGCCCGAACTCCTCTGAAGCTATATTCTCTTCCTGAGAATACTCATCGTAGTCTCTCGACTCTTCTTTACTCTCTTCTTTCCTACTACCTTTAATCGTTTCTTCCTCGCCCTCGTATTCGTCAGACATGACGATTGTTAAAGGCTCGTTGGTATCTTGTTTAGTAGGAGATAGCTTCATGAGATTGCTGTTGACCTTCCCAGCTGTTTGAAGCTGAGCCAGTCGTTCAGCAGCTTCTTTACTTGGTAAAGAAGAATAGAATGTCGTCTCTAATAACTTTTCCTCTACATTGTCTTTTTTGGTATTAGATTTGGCATCAGCTTCGATGTGATTATCAGCTACATCGCTCCTACTATCAAAATAGCTTTGAACAATCTCTGCTTGTGCCAATGGATCTACTGAGTTCCTTGAGGAAATTTTATCGCCTCCCAGATTGTACGTTGCTGATACCAGCGAAGACATGTCTTTTTTAGCTAAACTCTTTTGATGTGCTTGTTCATCGTAGTTGAAAGAGTGGTATTCTGGTTGAAAACTGATTTTATCGCTGGCTATTTGGATTGATTCTTGAGGGAATTGTTCCAAGTAACCTGGGTCTGGCTGGAATAGCTGTACATTCTGAAAAGAAAAAAAGATTAGTTTCCACAAATTAAAATTAGTCACAGATTAGATTTTTTTCTGAGAGAAAATTCTTGGCATATTACAATGCATTGATTAAGACAATATTAGCTGCAGACGCAGATGAAATTTTAGATAGTACTAATTCTGTACACTGCCATATCAACTCGAAGAACAACGTACCGTTACTATAATATACTGTTTATTATTATGAAACACTTACTGCATTGGAAGTAGCTTTTGGTATTTGCAACTGCGGATAATTAGCATTCACAAGCTGGTACAAATCCCTTGGACTCAAATTATTGCTGAGAATAATATCTCCTTGTGAATTTGGCTCCAACGTTTGATGCACCGGATTCTGATCAGTAGCTAACAAAAATTGCTGCTGGTTGTGTAGCTCCTGCTGTTGATGGTTGTGCAGCTCCTGCTGTTGTTGATGGTGCAGTTCCTGCTGTTGTTGATGGTGCAGTTCCTGCTGTTGTTGATGGTGCAGTTCTTGCTGTTGCTGATGCAGCTCCTGCTGTTGTTGGTTAAGTAACTCTTGTTGAACAGTCTGCTGTTGCATCTGTTGGATTTGTTTCTGAATCTGCATCTGGATTTGCTTTTGGTGTTCTTGTTGGGCTCTTAATAACTTCTGGTTGTGCTCTGGGGGTTCCGTCACTTGATATTCGTGGCTCTTTTGAATGGTGACTTGCGTGTTTAGGTGGGAATTATGGTGAGATGGGTGCGGGAAGCTGATGTCATTTCGAACTTCTTCTATGTGCAGTGGCTTATCTTTAAGACTTAAATTTGGGGCAGGTATTGTGTGAATGGGTCCTTTTTCACCTATTTGCTTAATAGGATTTATGTGTGCTGTAGGAATTTGATTGGTTTGAATGTGGTAGTCGTATTCCTGGAAAATATTTGTAATGTAATTAGCAATAAAAGACATAGAATAAAAAGTTCACAGAAAGTAAATAATGCTCATTTATTTTTCTAACAAGGTAGCAGCTAGACAACAAAAGCTATGCTAGGACATCGAAGATTGATATTATCTTATCAAACTTTTTTACTTAGTGCTTAATTTTAAGTATGGAGAAAAATCTTTACTTTTACCTGTGATGGTAGGCTTGGTGCAGATCTGAACGGTTTCTCTGGTGGTGGCGTAGGTAAAGGTGTCTTGAAAACTACTTCTTGTTGAAGCTTGACCGGGGCTATAGGGTTTTTCCAAAATGTTCTTACTGGAAGAGTAGCTTGTCTTTGCGGTAATTGATGACCTATTCCATTAGGTTGTGGTATCTGAAAAATATTTTTCTATTAAGACGCTATTTGCCGTACATATTGTTTTGTTAGGAGACAGAAAAACATATGGGAAGATATCTAGAATATAATCTGGAGATAAGAGTATTTAACCAAGGAGGATGACGTGTGCTGACAGTGTACTGCAATATAATGAACAAAGTCAAAATCAATAGAAAATAGAAGGGCAGATCAATAAAAGTTGGAGAAGCGACAGAGTAGAGACATTACAAAATATAAGCAACACAAATGGCGAACAATAGAAAGAAATGGAGGAAATTTATGAAAAGCTAGACCCAACATAAAATAGGAACGATTATGTTTGTCTACCTTTAAAAGTGATCGAGATTTCTACACCATTGTTTTCATTTATGATTTTGCTTAATTCGATATTTATGATTATTATGGTTTCTATTGGATTCTTGATGTCTGAGATAGATATATTACTCGAAAAATTTAATTGGGGTGATTTCCCATTGGAATCTTCAATGATTTTTCTTTCCCGTTAGGTTTACTCCTGGTTGTTGGATATTTGGAAGGATTTATGGGTAGTTTTTACAAAACTTGGGTTAGGATATAACAATGTCGTCTCCTTAGGAGGTTGTGAGATAGCAATGACTTGCAGGGCAGGGTAGATCCTATCTTTGAAGTAGATCTGTCTTATTTTGGGATCGTATGAGATCATCTACTTCTAACGTAGGTGTTTGATTGTACAAAATGGTAAAAAGATTTCTTCGAAATCATATCGACCTCCTATACAAAATGGGAATATTTTATTTATCTATTTAACTTAACTAGCAATACTAGTATAAACATACCTTATGATGCTTTATTTGAGGAACATTGTTAGGCATCATTAAGACCGGTATGTGGTTCACGGGTCTCTGTCTTGGAGGTGGCCCACGTATACCGAACTGGCCGTGTCCTGGAGGAACTCCTTGCCCTCCTTGTGGGAATCCCTGTGGCACTCCTTGCGGTAAGGCTTGTATTAACGGACCTCCTTGGTGCCATTTCTTGGAGAACTGTTGGTTGGTTGGTACCCTACGCTGTCGAGGTGGAGGCCTGCCTTTGTATCTGGGGTACTCCGCTGCGCTAAGTAACGTACATATTGCTAGCAGGATAAGAAGAATGATCTGAAAATAATATTTTAAAAAATTAGAAAATGAAACAATGTTTCTTAAACATGGTCGTACTAACATTTTTTTATTTAGGGCAATACATTTTAAAAACAATTTTTTTTGCAAACGTTGTCTGCACTTCCAACACATGTTATGAAATTTTTAATACCCTTAATTTTAAATCTGCAATCTGCAAAATGCAGTTGTAGATACATCGACTGATTTACATCTTTGGTTTGAAGAATACGTTAAAGATAAAATATTTACTAAGCTTTCTGATTTTTCGGAAAAAGATTCGGGTGCCGCGGTATCTAAAGTAATTTCATTGGAAATAAATATTAGTAAAGTAGAAATAGGAAACGGTTCATCTTTCATTAAATTACCAATAGAGATTAGAAAAAACGAGCGTGCATTAATGTTCGCAATATCGATCAGGCATGTATCTATTGGGCAATAATTAGTGCTTTGTGTCCTGTGACTATGCATCCACAAAGAGTGTCAAAATATCCGCACTATTCTACTATTATGCAAACGGGAAAAATAGAAGACCCAATGTCATTACATATAATTACAAAATTTGAAAATTTAAACAACATATCTGTTAATGTCTTTGCGTTAGAATTAAATGTGGTTAAGGAAAAACAATTTTATGAAGTAGTGCCTGCTAGACTTCAAAAGCCCAAAAAAGTGGAAATACACATGAATTTGCTAATACAGGATAAATATTTTTCAAAACTAAACGGTTACGATGCTCTGCCAGTAGATGACGATGAGACTAAAATAAAATTTTCATTATTGTTGGATTAAAGATTTGGGAAACTTAGTGAGGTCACAAGTAAACAAGAACCACCATAAAAAATATATTTGTGATCGCTGCCTAAATTATTTTGCTAGTGAAAGTAAACTTGCAGACCATAAAGAATTGTGCACAGAAAGAAACAAATGCACTCCAAAATATAATCATGTCGGTTTTCGTAATTTCGCATACAAACAAACGACTCCGTTTATAGTTTATGTAGACTTTGAGTGTCAGTTAAGTAATTTTCAGAGTTCCAATGTAAAATTGAGTAAAACAACAAAATATCAAAAACATGTGCCTTTTATTGCAGGTTATTACTTAAAATCTGCTAACGTTGAGAAGACAAGCCCTACTTTTTTAGACTCTCTCTAGCTGCTTCCAAATCCATGCCCATAAAAAACCTTTTTCTCCTTCAACGCCGAGGCCTTATTGGTGGGATAAGGAATGTACATATAAAATAAAAAAATGATCAGAAGCCTTGAAAGCGTATCGAATGCAAAATAACCGTAATAATTACACAAACTATAAAAATATAGCAACCCAAACCAGACGATTATTTAAAATAAAGAAAAAAGTAGTTTTAAAGAAAAATACAATTTTCAAATAATCTGAACAAAATCTAATAAAATCTCTCTCCTCACCTCTCTCAAAGGCTAATAAAATTTAGATTAAACCCTATTTATTTTACAAATTCTCAATCGCCAATAGAACCACGTGTAAGCTAAACAGGGTCGTACTGATGTACGACCTATTTATCATATTTATGATTTTTAAAAATATTTACTTTTGAGACTGTTAGTGTAAGAATTTCTTGAAATTTAATCATTATATCACAATTAAACTAAACTCTAAAAAATAACACGACCAGTAAATAACTTAACAATAACTTCTTTATGTGCCGTCTTCTACCGAAGGTTGGCGACCATCAAACGATAGGTTTCTCTGTTTTGTGCCGCATGTATTATGTTCGCGGCTTCTGGTATTTGAAACCATTCTCTCAAATTTCTCAGCCAGGATTTCTTCTTTCTACCCAAACCTCTTCTACCTTCAATCTTGCCTTCCACGATAAGCTGTAGCAGACTGTACTTATCATTACGGAACACATGGCCCAGGTATGACGCTTTCCTCCTTTTAAACAGTTGTTAAAAATTAACAATAACTAATAACATAAATATAACACAATATATTAACTTAAAAATCAACAGGATACAATTTGCTGATCATATTTACTGATGGGAATTTGCTAAATGAATGTACTTTAGAACATCTTATTTTTTACCTACTCACAATATGGATGGAGGTCGAGGTATAATTGATGCTCTCATACATTTAGTTACGGAAATTCAACTCTGTTTCTCAAAAAACGAAATTAATGCTATGTTTGTTTCCAGATTAAAAAGGGTGCATATGACGTGGTTGATTTGGATATATTATATTCAAAAATGGTGGCGTGTTGTATTGATAAAAGATTATCTGTAAATATAATAAGTTTGTATGTGAACAGAAAAATATACTTACGGGATTATAGAAATGTATTACACGGTCAAGACTATTATTTAACGGTTTCCCACAAGACTTAATTCAAAGTCCTTTATTATTTAATGTTTATACAGCATAAATGCAAAATAATTTAATATACAGACGATATATGTTTGGTATATATGTATATACCAGCCATAAATCCTATGAAGATTGTATGTTGAATCAAAAACTTAGCTTTAGTAACATAGATAAGTGGGTGAAACAAATGGGTTTTAGTATATCACAAGAAAAATCTTCGATTGTATGTTTCACTAGACGTAGACAAAAAGTCACAAGCAAATGCCAGATAGGTGATTATAATTTCCCCTTAGCAGAAGAGTATAAGTATCTTAGGCATGATCCTAGGTAAAAAACTCTTGTGGTCCAGCCATATAAAGTATAAAAAACAAAAGTGCGAGCGTGGAATTAACCTTCTGCGTTTTGTTGAGACCATGAGGGTTGTGAGATATGTTGATCTTTGCAGATCAACATATCTCTTTAATGTTTTATAGATCGTACATAAGATCCATTCTGGATTATGGTTGTATTCTTTACAGTTTAACATGCTCAACAAATGTATTAGCACTTGACAGAATACAATTTAAATCAATAAAGATTTGTCTAGGAGCTATGATGTCTCCACCAAACCAAGCAGTTCTATTAGAAGCCCAAGAACCACCTTTACATATACGTAGGCAAATGTTAGCCAACAAACGTCTAATAACATACAGATCGTTTAATACAACTAGGGTTCACAAAAAAGGTTTACTTTCGATAGTAAATTTAACAAATTCTTAATGGAGAATAAAAAATTCTCCTACTCTTGCAGAATCTTTTATTGATACAAATTCATTTCAATCAGATATATTAAAGCTATCAAAATTTCCTTTTTACGACCAAGACCAAGTTCTGATAGACAAACCAACCATTATATTGCCCTCTTATTTAAACTTGCCAATTTTAACTAATCTAATATTTAAATCCATACTAAGCAAATTAGGAGAAGATTTAACAATAATTTATACAGATAGATCAAAAACTGTTGAAAGTGCTGGTTTCGCATTTTTTGTTTCAAACAGCATCTATGTTGAGAAATATCGAATTCCTGAATGTTGTTCTATTTTTACAGCCGAGGCTGCTGCTATACAGAAAGCACTAACTATTATAGCACTAATGCTGTGGCATTTTGGTAGATATATTTCAGTATGTTAGTGTAGCGATGGTCTATTCAGCATTCTATCAATGCTTTTAACATTTTCTGATGGCTTATAGCATCAATATTTTATTATTTTTAAGTATATCCGTTAGAAAATAAAAAACCTTACAAGCAAGATTACCATTACAAGTAAAAAACATATGTAAGAGAAGAATTCCTTGGAATTATTGATTACAACTCTTTTAAACTACAGTCACTATACTAGTAGGTAAACTCCAACAAGACATCTAAGGGACTCATTAATATTCAGCTCAGTCTAATGCTATTGTTAGAGGTGTGAAATTACATAAACAAGGAATCATTTCATAAATTCATAAAACAGGTAGATCCCTTGATTATGGAATTTCACACCTTTAACAAAAGCACCACGCTGAGCTGAATAATAATGACACTCTTAGATATCTGGTTAGACTATATATATATATATATATATATATATATATATATATATATATATATATATATATATATATATATCTTCTTCTTCTTAGTCGTTGACCTGATGCAGGTATCGTGATATCATGAAGCTATTAGCTAAATTTCCCAATGTTCCTCCACGTTTTTCTATCTTATGCCATTCTAGCACATTCTGACAATGGAGCGCCAATGGTAGCAACAATATGGTCCGTGTATCGTGTGGGAGTATGTGTATCTACCTCTATTTCTTTTGCCTTCTACTTTTCCCTGGATGGTAAGTTTAGTGTTGCCCAAATGCAAGAACAAGACGAGACTTAGACAGTCTTGGTCTTGGTCTTGCGCCAATACGCCTGGTCTTGGTCTTGGTCTTGGTATTGCACTCCCGGTCTTGGTCTTGGTCTTGCAGCAAGAGTCTTGCAAGTCTTGCAGTTACCCATTAGCCTATTGCTATTTATTAAACGTTACTAGGGGAGTTTGAAGCCACGATCTAAGCTTACCGTGCCTATGCTCTAACTAACCCAGCTATCTACCATGCCCCATGAAAGTCAATCAAACATGGTTAAAACACAAAAAAAACAAATTAATGGCATAAACTTGACTGTATTTTAAAGAACATTTTCTGTTTAGAAAGGCATTGATGGACCTCCACCATATATGAAATGGAAATCTTAAAAAAGATTGGTACGTGGCAAAAATCCAAATACTGGTATCAAGGGCACATATTCTTTAGGTGACAAGATAACAAACTATAATCCACTTATTAAAGCAACATAAATGTTATTAACAATATTAGCTCTACTTTTATATAAAAAAACTAACTTGACAAAATAAAGAATAGGTAAGAAAGTAATGATAACCAAAAGAAGTTATTTTAAATTAAGGAGATATCTACTTAATAAATACATTAATTTACCAAAATAAAGTAGTAGGCATATTTTTTTAGGAACCAGAATTTTGGTTTTTCAGGAAAAAATATTTGTAATTCTTTTTTGTGAAAAGATATTAGATGCTTCCTTAAACCTGAAGTGTTTCTGTTTTTCATTTTCATTTTAACCTTTCTATGTAGGCACAATTCAAACAAAGCAATTTGGGATGCATAAATTATTTCGAAAAACTCATCAAATTTGCTTTTAGGTCTTTTATATCTATAACTCCAACGCTCACTACTCTGACTATTTTAAAACTATTTGAATCTTTGTCCCCCATGTCAAATTGTAAACTTGTCAAATGAAGTTTAGTGATGTCGAAAAAGTACCTACTACTATAAATGTCCGTTACTATTCAATCAAATCAATCAATCAATCAATCAATAATGTCTTTTTATTTCCCATTAAAAAAAATACAATTTTCTCTTTTAGTGACATTTGTTCTCCTTGGCACATGCCATCCGGAGGGTTGGCAAACTAATATTATTCCCCAATTAATATACAAAAAATTACAAAGGCTCATTACATCTAACAAGTTCATTAAAATGAATAAAAAATAAATTAAGTAAATATTCATATAAATGTAAGTAATAAACTAAATGTGTATATCCTACTAAGTAGCACTTCGCCCTAGACTAAACAGTAATAACAAAGTATACTATTAAGGTATATATTGCATTTAAAATTATTGAATGTGTCCCTTAGAGGGGGTGAAAGCTGTTGATATAATAATAATAATAACAAGATAGTCAAGATAGACAAGACAGATAAAAAGATAATAGCTATTCGCAAACAAATTATTAATACTAATTTTAATATTTTAATACTATTGAAATAACACCATGCTAATAGATTTAATAATTAAATAGGCTCACTAACTCATACCTATACGCCCATGCTTCCCTACAATAACCTGCTAACTCAGCCTTTCCCTGTCTCATCATTGTAACTACTTTCACTCTACTAAGTTCATGTCTACCCAACCACTTTAACCTAATATGTCTCAACACCGAACATTTTCCCAAAAAATGTATCACATCTTCCCTTTCCTTCGTATTACACATTGAGCAAAACCTTCTTTCATCATTTCTGCCAGGTCAATCATTCAAATATAGAACTCCACATCTTAATTTAAAGAGCCATCGAATGTCCCCAAAATTTTCAATTTTCAGTAGATAATGCATGTTTACTCCTTCTTCTCGCAGTTCTTTGTAGTGTTCACAAAAATTTGATTCGAGTGCCCTATTCTCAGCCTGACGCTGTATCTCCTCCTTCTTTTTTTCTATCATATTCTCAATCATACTAGGCCAGCTTTCTCTCCAATCCCATTCACACCTTACCTCAATTCCAAATTTGTCTCCCATGCTCATCCAATCTTTCCACCAGCCACACCTTGCTCTTATCATTTCTTTCAAAAGAAATTTTGGCAACCTATCACTCGAATATCCTAGTACTTTTTTAACATATTTTTAATGTAAATTCATTGTATATAGGCTGACTCTAGCAATACCTGTCTCTAAATCTAACATAAAGTTAGGACGATACCTTGTACAAGAGAACATTTTTTTTATATAAAATCTTCTGATTATTTCCACCTCATCGTACTCAAAAGGACCCCATACCTGAGACCCATAAGACAAAATTGATCTTATCACCGACTCATACACTGTTACTTTAGCCAAAAAGGGTATATCAGCCTTAGACACTAATCTACTCCAAGCCGTGTGAATCGCTACTTTTGCCAAACTCTGGCGCTTTTTTAGATGAGCTTTAAACGACAACTTGGGTGTTAGTATCATTCCCAAATAATTATAGTTATTCACTACCTCTAATACTCGATCATTCAGCTTCCAAGATTCCCTGATCACACCACCTCCTCTTCTGAATACAAGAATTTTGGATTTATCTAAATTGATTTTTAGATTCCACATCCTACAGAATTTTTCCAGTTCATTAATCATCCGCTGTAGCACCTTCCGATTGATTGCCATCAAAACCAAATCATCTGCATATAATAAAAGTCTTATAATTAAACCATTTATCTCCAAACCGCCTCCCAATGCGTCATGCAGGTCATTCACAAAAAGCGCAAACAGTAATGGACTTAAAAGACATCCCTGTCTCACTCCTACATTACAGTCAATCCATTCAGATAGACCTTCCCTTGACCAGACTGCCGATTTTGTACTTACGAACATACTTTTTAACAAATTCAGCACTTTAGTAGATAATCCTAAGCGACTCAACTTGTAAAAAAGATACTATTCAATACCCTAAGTATCTAATAACAAACCGAGAATTGTATATCGTTACTTCGTTATTCTAAATATTTCGGTATTTTGTTTACAGGGTAAGCTACATTATCTGTTATTAATAAACTTTTGAATATTATCGCGCTCTTTCAGCAAATTTGGTTTAACCGAATGATCTCATCGCACACTCAGCAGAATTATAGTCTTAGGCCGATAAGATTTGTTTATTTAGATTCCTCCTAACTAAATTATAATGGGAAAAAAATTGAATTATTAAGTGGGAAGGGATGTCCGTAATAATAAGTGTTATATATTTTATAGCTAAGGTGACATATTTTAAAAAAATCTCGATACGATATTACTGTCGACGTATTAATGCAAGATTATGTTATGATTAGAGGGCGGCTATAAATCTGGACAATAATTCTCAGAGCGAAAAAGTCGTATGATGGAAAAGAATGTACAAAATATTTTATTTTTACATTGTAATTATGATCTCTGAGCACGTGTCAAATGTGTTGTTTTTAATGAATATTTTGATTGATGATTTTGATGTATGTTTATGGTATTGTTCGTAATGCGCATAAGTCCAGTTTTTTAAATTTTTATTACATATTTTTTTGCGTCTCATAGAGTATTTAAACATATACCCGAACTACAATACTCGCTAAAACGACACTCCGTCCTAACTGCAAGACGCAAGAGTCTCGCAGGCTTAGTCTTGTTCTTGCGTAAATCTTGCACGGTCAGTCTTGGTCTTGGTCTTGCTAAAATTAGGCGGTCTTGGTCTTGGTCTTGGTCTTGCGAAAACGCAAGAACAAGACCAAGACTGCAAGACCAAGACCGATTTTGGGCAACACTAGGTAAGTTTTTCAAGACCATTTCTTCGAAGCACATGTCCAAAATAGCTTATTATTTGTTCTGATATTTGTGTTCTTAGTCTTTTCTTTATGTTTAGCTGGTCCAGTATGGATTCATTTGTTCTTCGGGCCACCCATGGTATTCTCAGTACATCTCAAATACATCTATGTTCTTTTTGTCTTTCTCAGTAAGGGTCCAGCATTCCAATGCATAAGTAAAAACTGGAAAAACTAGACTTCTTACTAGTCTCATTTTTGTATCGGTAGTTATTTCATGGCTTTTCCAAATTTTTGTTAATTTTGCCATAGCGCTTTTTGCGATTGCTGACCGCCGCTTTATTTCTTCAGTACAGCCTCCTTTGTTGGTTATTAATGAGCCCAGATACACAAATTTATCTACAACAGCGATATTGTTTATCATGACCAGATGATTTTGATTGTTGTTAGCTCTGTCAATTATCATGATTCTCGTTTTATCTCTGTTTATTTTAAGGCCCATCGTTAAGCTTACGTCTTGTATCCGTTGTAGCAGGTGAATCAATTCAGCTTCAGAACTAGCGAGGATAGTAGTATCATCTGCATATCTCAAGTTGCAAATCTTCTTCCCGCCAATGGTGATGCCACCGTTCCAGTCCTCAGTAGCTTTCCGCATTATCCATTCACCATAGATGTTAAATAGAATTGGGCTTAGTATGCAGCCTTGTCTCACGCCCTTTGTGACCCTGAAACTGTCGGTTAGTTCCCCATTTATTCTAACTCTGGCATAATTGTTATTGTACAGGCTTTTAATTAGCAGTATCAGATGATTGGGGACTCCCATTTCAGACAAAACCTGCCACATTTTACTCCAGTTGACTAAATCGAAAGCTTTACTATAATCTATGAAGCACAAATATGTTGTGATGTTGAATTCTCTGGATTTTTCTACAATCTGCCGTACTTTTAAAATGTGTTCTCTAGTACCACGTCCGGGGAAGAAACCTACTTATTACTCCGCAATGTTAGGTAGTAAAAAGGGCTTTATCCTCTCGAGAATTATGTGTAAGAGTATCTTACTGCAATGCGCAATTAGAGCAAGTGTGCGATAGTTGCTACATAAATCTTTCGCTCCCTTTTTATGTATGGGAATATATAGTGATTGTGTCCAGTCTTCATTCCATTTACCTGTCTCCCACACTCTTTGACAAATTTGATGTATTATATCCACTCCAACGTCATCTAGGGCCCAAATCATTTCAATAGGTATGTTATCTGGACAAAAGCACCACGCTGAGCTGAATATTAATGACACTCTTAGATATCTGGTTAGACTTTATATATATATATATATATATATATATATATATATATATATATATATATCATCATCATCATTCTCAGCATATTCTACGGATTATGGTGTAGCGTCCCTTACATATTCATTCTGTATATCTGCCCATGATTGTCTAAACTCCGTTTTTCTGGGCCATGTTGTACCGGCCTGTTTTCTTATTTTAGAGATAGCTGACATAGTGTAACCTGTATAAAGTTTGTTTGCATATACTATGTACATATAACAGTTAATAAATAAAATACAAACATGGAAAGGAATAGAAGTACCTAATTTTGGGCCTCCAAATTCGGATAGGTCTTCACAAAGGTTTAGAAATGATTCAAGGAAACATTGGCAGTCTCAGTTTAATTCAAATAGTTCCTGCAATTTTAATTCATGGATATCCAATCCACTACAAAACACTGCCCATAGGCCATACAATATTCAATCAAGTATTCAATCAAGTATTCAATACTATGGAACAGAGAGGTTCTTCACAGATGAATAATGGAAATAACGGCTAATGGAACCAAAACCGTAATGTGTGGGGGCAAAGCTGGCCCCATAATACTCAAGATAATAATGGGGGTTATTGGAAGCAAATTTCAGGTAATCAAAATGAACAGAGTTCCAGTTTTGTGCATGAAAATTTTACTAGGGAAAGGACACCATATAATAGACCCAGAGAATTCTCTAAAAACCGAAATGACAGATACTATGCTCATGATAGATGGAAGAGACCCAACAATACAGAAGATGACTCATCATATGACATTGTTCTAGAACCTCTAAGTCCACTAGAAGCAAAAATTGAAAAATTAATATCAGAAGTTCAAGGTCAGGCTGACAAAATACTGGAATTAATATTGCTACAAAGTAATAATGAACTTCTCCAGTATTGATAAACAATGCAGTACATCAAGTTAAAAATTGTGTAATGAATATTTGTAACAATATTTCTAAAAAATAAAATATAGGCTGATCCATTTAAAAAAATTGAGAAAATCGTAATTTTGTTTTGTAGTTTACCCTGTATACAAATTTTTGATAATGATTTCAATTAAACTTAATTTAAAAACTGCAATATAATGTTTACTTTATTATATAAAATAAATAATTGTTTATGCATTATTTCTTTAAATAGGTACATGATGTTGATTTCATGGGGATTTCGAAATAAAAATGGTCATAACTTGGTAAATACTCTGTATAGTAATGCAAAACTCAATACTATAAGAACAAAAATTATGAGAAGTGTCTTATTTAAAAAATTGTATATTTCCTATACCACGTAGTGATTAATCACCCTGTAGAATTCCACATATTTTCTAAGTATGGAGAATATAATTGCCTATATTTTTTTTCTAAATAAGTTTTTTGGATATTTTGTACCACAATGGAATTATCGACCGATGTCTCACGAAAAACTCACCCCGTATGTGTAACCCTTATTTTTGCTATGGAAATAGCGTGAAGGAGAACTGTGAATTTCTCCTTTTGCAAAAATTGCATACTTGCCAAGAAATTATCCAGGTATATAAGACAAAGAAGAAGGGAGAAAAAAAATAAAAACCGTGTATTTACCATGACCTTGCTAAAAATTACGAACCGTAAGCAATATTATCTGCAAAAGCGATAGACAGGAGACAGAATATGAGATTCTATACCTATATCTTTTTATTTCATTGTTTTGCTTTTGTGTTTCTGGTTAAGAGTACCGGTTTTGTTACTTGTTTTCTATTTGATATAGTTGGTTATATTGTATTCTTATCAAAGACTAGTTGAATTTTTAACTGTATTAAGTGTTACTAAAAAAATATGCACCAAATAAAAATATAATCATACAAACCTTCATTATAAAAAATCAAAAATCCAAATCGATTGCCGATGTCATTCACACCCCTACACGACGCTCTCACAAATCGGCACTTGAAAAACTTCAAAAACACTTCTTATCATTCAACAATCAAAGAAAAAACAGTTCTATCAACGAGTCATAATATGATACTAAACAAATAGGTCAGTGTTTCATCTTTTATACGGCATCGAGGTATTCACGCACAGAAACGACTGCACACCAACACTAGTTTTGCTTCCCAGTCATTGAACTCTCTTCTTCATTCTCCTTCCTCTTGCAGATTGTGGAAATGACCGCTGAAGTGGTAATTAATGTTGTACCTTTTAAACTATTTAGTATTCAGCTTGTTATTAAGCGAAAAGCAAAATAAACATAAGAGAAGACATACAGCATCCAAAAATGTCATTGTTATGCGTAAATTATATCTTTAATATTTGATTTTTTAAAACTATTTCCAAAAAAATAGTTCTTTTTAAATCAAAACATGGTATTATGTATATTTATAAAGCTGTTTTTTTTATTTGCCCTAAAATGACCAGATATGGTGTTTATATGACAAATGACTGTGCCTTATGTACAAACCTTTTAGTAACTTATGAAAAACACTTCTTCTATAGTAGGTACATTTCACGAAGTTGCGACTAAAGAAGTTAAAAGCAAATTTTAACAAATATTTGAAGCACTGTCCAAGACTAGTAAAAATACGGTTTTAACTGATAATGTATTTTATATTCATTTAGAGAAATATACAATTATTAGTGCAGTCTCGAAGTGCTTTCTCGAGCTTAGTTTCGACCCCTTCGTAGGTTCGGTCCTGTGAGGCCAAAGCAAGGTCGTCAGCATACAGGAAGTTGTCGGGAGTTTGAATGATTGTAAAATGGAAGTTTTATGATAGATGTAAGAGAAACAGATAACTTTAATGTGAAAATAGAATTGCACCACGGCTCAGTGCCTATGTTTTCTCATTAGTGTTGGATCATATATTAGGAAAACTAAAAGACTCCCTAATGCTTAATGAATGCTAATAACTTAGAGATAGTAGTGTAGAGTCTGAAGTACTGAAAGCGATTTTGATAAAAGAGTGGAAGAGTATGGACAAAATGTTGTTTTTATATTTTGTATATATATATATATATATATATATATATATATATATATATTAATGTGATATTAAAAGTCAGAGATGCGCCAAGCAATTAATTAGCTAATTAATTAATTAATTAAACTTATTTAAATGAGACAATTATGATTTTATCACACTATTTAATTCTCTTATCTCAGGGTTATATTCGTGCTTCAATATCTATGCTTTACATATGATAGGTAAGGTCTGAGGAATACCGGAATAATAAACATATATGATACAAAATTATATATTGAAATAAAATTCACATTCAAATATCTTAAACAAAAAATATCTCATACAATGATTCTCAAAATTTTGTTCTACGTACGTGAACCTTCAAAAATTAATGTTATATACTATATAAATTAAAATTTCAAATCAAAATTGTTGTTCTATATCTCCTGATAAATATTTCTATCTCGACTGTATATGACAGTATTCTTAAATGGATGGAGTGGAGTAAGGCAAAGATTAAATTAATAGCTACACTAATGGGCACAAGCTCATGCAAAAATCACAAGGACTAGGTTAAGATGATTAGGATCTTTTTTAGTTGGAAATGTTTGTCAACCATTATAATAATATCATATAAGTTACAAAATAATGTAGTTAACGTTTAACATAAAGCGAAAATAATAAAAACTTGTAACATAACATTTATATTTTGTTGAGCGGTTGACTTTTCTCGAGGAATTTGATAACCTTGTTGATTTGGTCTGTGCTGTTTAGGACCTCTTTGAAGTTGGTACTGATATCGAGCTGTTGGCGTATTTTGGCATAAAAAGAGCATTCGATAAGTATATGCCTGATTCGGAGAGTCGTATTGCAGTGCTGACATTTTGGTTGTAGAGATAATGTCATCAGGTAGCCATGAGTTAGACGGGTATGTCCTATACACAATCTGCGTATGATTGCCATATTTTTTCAATATAAACTGGGATAGGTAAGAAGGTTCACTGAGGGTTAAATTTCATGCAGCGCTGAAGTAACATTATTCCAGTGAATCTGCCAGGTGGATAGATTAAGCTTCTTCAGTCTAGCTTTGAGATCGTTGCAAATTTGTATATTGATAATGGTGTCCGTGGATGATGCGGTTTTTTGGCAAGGCAATCAGCTTTTTCTTTACCACTAATACCAACATAGGATGGTACCCATATCAGAGTGATAGTTGTATTTTGGTTTATAAGAAGCTGATATATGTCATGAATATCTTGGACGATAGGATGGTTGGTGGATATATGATTAATGGAGTGTATAGAGGAAAGTAAATCAAAGCATATGGCTATGTATGTATTTGTATATTGTTGCGCATATTTAAAAGCATGTGAGATAGCCAGTAGTTCAGCACTGTGGATACTACACCAAGGAGAAATTTTAGAGAGTTCGATGGGCTGTTGTTCAGTGGTTACAGAATATCCAACACTACTTTTAGTCTTTGACTCGTCAGTGTAAAGAACTATGATTTTCGTATTTAAAAGTATAAACATTTAGAAAAGTGGTGTACTTGATTCTGTAAATCTATAAAGGAAGACAAGTAATCTAATAAGAGATCAAATTAGATGTAATTGAGAACTAGATATTTGATATTCTTTTAATTATAGCTTAAGCAATTACATCGCAATATGTATATTCGTCTATGATCTAGTAGATTGCCTGTCAAGAAGAGATAAAAAACAAGTTATCGTCATTAATTCTTGTTTATAATCTCTAGCAGTATTAATGAATACCAAATTTTGCAAAAATTTAAAAAACAATGGATTTATTGATATATCAGTCTATATAAAAATTTGCAAAGAGGCAAGTAAATTAGTAGATTTTGTCATACGATTCTCAAGGTTCTTTCCGCATGTATTTACTTATTACTGTAATAAATAAAAAACCAAACAATCGGTATTGTTACAACCGAAAGCAGACTACTAAGCGTCCAAGAATTAGTTTCGATCTCATTCACAAACTGGTGTGTTTGTCTTAACACAAAGCCATACAAATAAATTGATGGCTTCACCATTACAATTACTGTCAAATTATACTTTTAAGTACTTAGAAAGCGCCTTCCGGGACACCTATAATTTATATAGAAAAATGTGGAGCATACACCTATCGGCGACTTGTTTATATATGTACTTTTACCAATTTTAATATCATTTTCTATAAGGTGATATTATACATTATTATTTAAAAAACCGGTTATATTTGTGTTTCCCTTTCTATAAGAGCATACCACAGAATACTAGTACATATTAAAGCGATTTTATATAGAATAGAGATGTGATACTCGTAGATTAAAAAAACTAACGGATTCAGTATCGAAACCGAAGAATCTTAAGACTGACTTCAATACAGTTGAGTCCATGGTTCTTTACCCATGCGTCATTAATACCTGGCGGGACAAAACACATACTTTTTATCTAAAGTTCATTCGTTTACCAAATTCCCACCAGTAAACATGAGCACGTGTTGATATTCGCCGTCTCATTCGTCTAGAGGCTATTAAATATAATTTATTACCTTAAGCCAGACAGATTCTCATGTTACAGATCCAAACTTGCCAGCATTTTAAATTCAAATTGTATCATGTTGATTTTTAAGTTAATATATTGTGTTATATTTATGTTATAGTTATTGTTAAGTTATTTACTGGTCGTGTTATTTTTTAGAGTTTAGTTTAATTGTGATATAATGATTAAATTTCGAGAAATTCTTACACTAACAGTTTCAAAAGTAAATATTTTTAAAAATCTAATGATACATAGGTCGTACATCAGTACGACCCTGTTTGGCTTACACGTGGTTCTATTGACGATTGGGAATTTGTAAAATGAATACGGTATAGTATTATTGTCTTCCACGCATGAAACTAAAGACAAACCAGCTACCGCCTGTTATTAAGTACAGACACATGTTATGTTATGAACGCTCTAGACCACTCTTCTTTCTTCTTCTTTGAGTGTCTCTCCTATCGGAGATATCATTAGGGCGATTCTAATTTTATTTACTGCTGTTTTGAATAATTCGTTACTGGTACAGCCAAACCACTCTCTTAAATTTCTCATCCAGGACATCCTTCTACGGCTTGGATTTCTGCGTCCTTGGATTTTTCCTTGCATTATATTTTGTAGGAATGTGTACTTTTGTCCTCTCTTTCTTATATTTAGTATAACTTTTGGATCGTTATTTATTCTGCGTATTACCTCTTCATTTGTAATTTTATCCACCCAACTTATTTTTAGTATACGGCAGTAGCACCACATCCCAAAGCTTCCAAGATTTTTAACATTCCTCTGTTTAAGAGTCCATGCCTCAACACCGTAAAGCAAAGTACTGAATACATAGCATTTTAACATTCTAGTTCGTAGCTGAATACTAATATCACGATTACAAAATAAGTTTTTCATTTTTATAAAGGTAGACCTGGCAATTTCAATACGTCTTTTTATCTCGTGAGTTTGGTCACCTGTTTCATTGATGAGGGTTCCCAAGTATTTGTATTTGCTTACTTTTTCGAGTTGGGTACCGTTTATTGTGATACTAGTGTCATGTATTGGATTCTTACTGAAGGTCATATATTTGGTTTTTTTGACGTTCATCCTTATGCCGTAGTTATTACATATCTCATTCATACTTTCAACTA
The DNA here is from genome assembly GCF_040954645.1 of Diabrotica undecimpunctata. NCBI lineage: Eukaryota > Metazoa > Arthropoda > Insecta > Coleoptera > Chrysomelidae > Diabrotica > Diabrotica undecimpunctata. Next base: position 9,113,401 of record NC_092803.1, on the reverse strand, counting down.
GATGTTGTAGATCTTCCGCTGTTCTTGCCATTATCACAGTATCGTCAGCATATCGAATGTTATTGATAACTTCTCCATTGACTATTATCCCTTCGTTTGCATTAGAGAGAGCTTCTTGGCATATTTGTTCGCTGTAGATATTAAACAAGAGAGGTGACAATATACAAGCCTGTCGTACTCCTCTACGTATTTCTATTTCGTCCGATGTTTGCTCTTTTATTTTGATATTAGCTCGTTGATTCCAGTACAGATTTAATATTATTTGTATGTCTCTGATATCGATGTTCTTACCCTCCAGGATTTCTTTGAGTTTATTGTGGCGTACTTTGTTAAAGGCCTTTTCAAAGTCTATAAAGCAGGCGTGTACCTCTTGGTTAACATCTAGACATCTCTGTGTTGGGACGTTTAAGGCAAAGAGAGCTTCTCTTGTACCTAATCCTTTTCTGAATCCCATCTGTGTATCGTTAATATCGATATCTAACTTTTGATAGATTCGGTTGTGGATGACTCTAAGAAATATTTTAAGCAGATGACTCATCAAGGAGATCGTTCGATGATCTGAACATTGCGTTGCCTTAGTTTTCTTCGGTATGGTGACAAACGTAGACAGCAACCATTCTTGAGGTATTATACCAGTACCGTCTATTGTATTGAATAGATGTAATATTATGGTTACGGATTTATCATTCAAAAGCTTCAATAGTTCTGTAGGAATTTCATCGGGTCCATTTGCTTTTCCACTTTTAGTATTTCTTATTGCGGATTCTACTTCTTCTTTCAATATGTCTGGCCCAGTTGCATTGATTATCTGAGTTAAGTTCTTAAGTTAAGTGTTTAAATAGAACGCTCAGTACATTGAAAAGAGGTAGAGTAGGTACAACAAAGATGCTTGGGGACTTTTTCTTCAGAATTTTAGTACAATTTGTGACCGTTCTGCTTTATTTACTTGTGGGTGTCAGTTTGTTGGATTTATATTACACAAAAGTTGCTTTCACAACTAATAAATTCTGTATTGAAGATTAAAATTGTATGGTAAGTGTATTTTATTTTATGTTTTATTTACATACAAAGTTAACCTCATTCACACAGTTAAGGTAAATGATTTTGTTTAAGTTTCCGTAAAAGGAAAGACATGACAAAAAGAAAATATTTTATTGAATATTTTTAGATTGTGCCTGGAAAAACTCTTACCTCACCAACGCAATAACTTATTTTAAATTTAATCGCGTATTTTGAATAATAAAAAAAAGGAATAGGGGACCGCTGGAGCCGTTGTCATTCGTTTAATTTGTCTAATTAATTATTTATAATTAATTAATGTCTAATTAAAAATTTAATGATGAAAAGCATATATTATTAATATTATTTATTTGCCAACTTTTACAAAAGAAAATATTTTTAATAGGAACTTTTTAATTTTGATTTTTTTAATTTAAATTATAAATACTGATAATATTTTAACTGTTTTGGAGGGTAGCAGCTGCACTTAAATTGGCAAGAAAAACAATATAAAATATACGAATAATATACGAATATCGTATGAAATATCATCAAAAACCAGCATATCAATGTTTTATAGACCTGACAAAGGCTTTCGATCGCATCCGAGTCGAAGACGTCTTACACCTACTGTATTAAAGAAATATACAAATCAATATTATACAAACCATCGAAAACATCTACTTACATAATCGAATACGGGCAAAGATAAATGGAAAACTAACACAGTGTGTACCAGTACAAAGCGGAGTCAGACAGGGTGACTCGTTAAGACCACTTCTCTTTAATATAATAATGGACGAAATAATACAACAGGACGTAAAGGTCATGGTTACATAATGGGGAACAAAGAAATCCGAATATTATGTTATGAAGACGACGCCGCATTAATCGCCGAGACAGAATACGAGCTCCAAAGATTAACACATATCACAATACAACAGCCAAGAAATACAATATACAATAACAGCAGAGAAAATCAAATATATGACAACATATAAATACCCACTACGATGTAAAATCGAAGTTGATGGGAAAATAATAAAGCAGTGAGCAAGGTTTACATATCTAGGAATAGAATATAAATAGTTACGGAGATGCTGAAGCAGAAGTAGGACAACAAAGCTTAAAAACAAGTAGAACGGCGGGATCTCTTAATGACACAATCTGGAATAACCAACACCTAAGACAAGACACAAAAACAAGAATCTATACAGCAGCAATTAGACCTATATTAACATACACGGCGGAGACAAGACCTGACACGTCCAAAACGAGACGACTACTAGAAACAACAATATTAAGGAAAAGTCTGTTAGATAGGGAGAGAAGCGAAAACATAAGAAAAGCTTGAAATATAGAAGACATAAATGGATGGGTGACAAAACGGAAGCAGGAGTGGAACGAACACATTAGTAGAATGGCAAAGGATAGGATAATACGAATAGCACGAGATAAGTTACCAAATGGACGAAGAAGTATTGGCAGACCAAGAAAAAGATAGTGCGATAATTTAAACAATTGAGGAGGCTAATATTGAAGAAGAAACAGGCTTTAAAGCCTACATACAAGAAGGAAGAAGAAGAAGAATATATATATATATATATATATATATATATATATATATATATATATATATGAATCGAAAATTATTTGAGGAATATGCCAAATGGGGGCTTACTGTAAACATAAGCAAAACAGAATATTTAAAAATTGGAGGAAATACCACAGATCTGAATCTTGAAAACGCAGTCATAAAAGGCTGCAACCAGTATAAATATCTAAGAAGCATCATATCAGCAGATGGCAGAGTTAAGATAGATGTACAAAACCGAATAACCCAAGGGAAAAAATGCATCCGAATACTGAATTCATTACTGTGGTCTAATAAAATAAAGATGCATACTAAACTTCGCGTATACAGAGCAATTGTAGAACCAATTAACACATATGGTGCCGAATGTTGGACGATGACAAAGAATGAACGAGATAAAGTAGACGTTGTGGAAATGGATTATCTTAGAAGGTCATGTCGAGTATCGAGAATGGAAAGAATCAGGAATGAGGAAATACGAAACCGTACAGGAATTAGAGATACTCTTTCAGATAGAATACAAGGAAGGCAATTACAATGGTATGGTCACGTGATGAGAATGGAGGAGGAGCGGTGGCCAAAGAAAGCCTTAATGTATGTTCCGCCAGAAAGAAGGAAAAGGGGAAGACCACCAAATTCCTGGAGAAGAGAAATTACAAAAACAATGCAATCTAGAGGCTTAGAAGAGGGAGATTGGAGAGATAGGAAAAGATGGAGGCTGAAATGCGGGAAGCGGCAATGGCCGTAGGACCCCCGTTATATGATGATGATGATATATATATATATATATATATATATATATATATATATATATATACAATGACACGAAGTGCTTTGATTGCCACCGTATCACACAGATTTTAATGCAATGGACTTAATATGAGCAGATTGCAAGATTTACTATAATACATATATTGGCAGATATGGATAAAGAGATGAACATGCTTTTAGTATATGAAAGGAAGTAATTCAAAAGTGTAACGATGTCGCCTGGGCAAAGTGTGTAGAACATACTAACAAATTAATGAGGAAGTTGCCACCGCATAAAGTCACCCTTCCTTCTACTGGCCTACCGTTCTTTATAATTCTTCATTTACTTCTTGTAGTTTCTTCTACTATCTCTCTGATTAATCTTTCTCATTGGTGTCATTAATTTCTGAAATAAGAAACTCGTTGATGGACTATAAACGTTTTGAATCAACAACAGTTATATGGCAATATTGATAGATTCTTTGGTCTTGTAGCTGATGCTTAGATATTGTTGTGTAGTTATTAATCTAATTTAATGTCTTCATTTATTATTAAAATGTTCTAACACTTAGTTTACTTAATCTTTATTTCCACTGATTCTAATTTATTACAGTCTTCTACACTTATTCTAATTCACTAAAAACACAAGAATGTATATTACTTTATTATACAACTTATTCGATACAATAATTTATTTTCGACTAACTGTTCTCAGCAAAGTTCCCTCTTTAAATATAAAATGCCGTTATTCGAGAATTCCGGCGATTCCCCTTCTAAGAGACGAGAAGGTCACTCATACTGGTTTTGTTTGGCCTGCTTCTGGAAATTTCGAATCGTGGGTGACCCATCATAATTCAGGTTGGCAAAAAGGTCTTTCAACTGAGCGGCGAAATTATTAGAATAGAATAGAATTAGAAATAATATGTTTACAGTTTTATGCGTCATAATATTTATCATAACAATATACCTCGGTGGTGTTAGTAAAATGGAAAAAAATATAAAAAAATTACTAAAATGTGAGAATCCCAAATTATCACTACCTCATATTCTGCAAATTAATACATCGAGAAAGGTAAAACCAAGTCCGATCTTACGAAAAATTACGTTTAATTAATGTTCATATTATTCGTTACTTTTAGAAAATGGATTTATTGATCCGATAACGGTACCGATTCCAACATCTCTATTAAAAACAATTTTTCAGCGAAAGTCGAACTATTATTATTTTTATTTATGCTATGGAACAAATACTTATTACAAGGAGTGAAGGTCGTTTTGAATATTTGTCGTTGGAAATCTCATGAAAATAAACGAGTTTCTTAAAAAAGTATAACAATAAACATTCACGTGCATATGCATTTTTCTTTCCGCGAAAAAGCTTTCGTTTTAGTAGAAATCTAGGCTATTTTGAAATCGTTAATAGTTGAGACGAACGAGAGAAAAGAATTAGTCGTTTAATTTTTCTTTATTTTCTAACAATGAAAAATGTGTGAGAATACAAAAATATATGAAATAGATCAGAGGGTATTAAATGAAATGAAACTATTAATTGTTTTCTGATCCCCTTTGAGACCAATCACAAAAGTTCAAGTTAATTTTTACAACAGTTATAAACAATATACCATTTTGTCCTATTTTGCTGTTTTCGCAGCCACAAATAATTTTAAAAAATTGCGTAATACGCTATTTTGAGGGGCATTTATCCCTTAACAGATAAAATACACTCACCGGCAAAATTAACGGAACACCTTAACAATGGGTCATTTTATACCGGGTGTAACAATCATACTGTGTTTTTTCCTTAAAGTTCGGAACACCCTGTGGAATATTCTAGCATATATAAAATATTGAAATTAAAACTCAATTATAGCCTCAGGCTTTCTTAACATTTTTTTTATTCATTTGCTTGTGTTGGATAATAAAAAAGTTAGGTACTTTACCAACTAGCCATGTTTTTCATCAATAAATGCTCATTTTCTGCTTAGATTCACCGGAAGGAACAACCATAAAATCTGAGTATTTTCTCTCTAGTTTATATATTGTTAATATTGTTTAGATAATATCATAATACAAATGTTGGTGAAGTATTTTGAATTTATATTACAATGGTAGTACAATATGAAACCTGTTTAAGAAGAAATAAAACAAAGATGTCAGACTCAAACAAAATACGGATTTTAAACACATTAACTTTATTGGACAGTTTGAACTTGAATTGGTTTTTTTATGCATTTTTTTTGCCTTTAAAACGTGTGTTTCCCCCACGAGCAGTTATAAATGCAGTTATTCGTCTTCTCATACTTCTGATAACGCTATCGATCAGTTGTTGAGGCAGTCTCTCCCATTCTTCAATCAAAGCAACTCTGACTTCCTATCTGTTCTGAATAGCAGGAACCCGTGCCCTAAGTTTTCTGCCTAGCATGTCCCACACATGCTCTATCGGATTCAGGTCTGGGGAACAAGCTGGCCAATTCATCGTTGTTATACCCACTTGTAATAAGAAATCTCTTACACAGCCTGCGAAGTGTGGGCGCGCATTATCCTGCATTAAAATAAAATTTTCGCCAATATATGGTGCAAAAGGTACCACATGGTCTTGGAGAATATCTGTGATATACCTATCTGCTGTTAATGCTCCACCATCAATCACCACTAACTCTGTTCTTGCTCCGAAACATATACCGCCCAAACCATAATTGAACCTTCACCAAAAGGTACGGTCGTAGTAAAATTGAAAGGGGCATTTCGTTCTCCTTGGCGTCGATACAATCTTTCTATACCGTCGATGTAATTTACACAGAAACGGCTCTCGTCCGTAAAGAGAATTTGACTCCAGTGGTTATCATTCCAATTTTGATGTACTCGACCAAATTGTAGTCGTGTTAAACGATGGTGTCTCTGGAGTCTAAGAGCCTTTATTGGCACATATGACTTAAGACCGGCTTCTTTAAGTCTCCTTCTTATTGTGCGCTCACTTATGGTAGTTCCACAAACATTTTGCAACAGATTTTTGGTTTGAACTGTCGTTTGACGTCTAGTACGTAATGTTTGCAACGTTATAAATCGATCATCTACAACCGTGGTTAAACGTTTTCTACCTTATCCCCTTCTTCTTACATACTCCCCGGTTTCTCTTTAACGACTTACACAACGATGGATGGTTGATGGTGATTTACCAAATATTTCGTCAACTTCCCTGTACGTTCGACCATTTTCGACCATTGTTACTGCCCTAGCATTATCAGTCGGTATTAAATCACCTATTTTACTTACTCTTTGCAATAAGAACACCACTGATTAGAACAAATCAAAAGAAAAATCACATCCAACAAACTCAAACACATTAACTTCAATTAAATCAATTTAATCAATTAAATACAAGTTTGTACTTGTTATCAACAGACAGAGCGACTGTAAAATGTAACACACAATACAAATAAACAAATTAGTTTGACATTTTGACATTTAAGACTTATAATCACGAAAAAGGCAACAACAGAGGAAGAAATTACACAAAGATTAGGACAAACAAGAACAGCAATCCGACAACTTAACTCAGTATGGTGGGATAGACACCTAAATATGAAGACAAAAACGCAGATTTATAAAACATTAGTGCGAAGTATTATGATATATGGAGCCGAAAATTGGATCATAAACAAGAAAAACAGCAGTAAGATAATAGCAACAGAGATGGAATGCCTGCGAAGATGCTGCAGAGTAACAAGAATGGATAGGAGAAGTAATGCCGAAATAAAGCAAAGAACATCAATAGAAACAGACATACTAACATATATAGAACAAAAAAGACTAAAGTGGTATGGACATGTAAGAAGAGCTAGCGACAGCAGATGGATAAAAAGAATAACCGAATGGAGCCCCATAGGAAGGAGGAAAAGAGGACGACCCCGAAAATCCTGGAGGAACGAAGTAGACGACGCCATGAGTAAGAGAGGACTAAACGATGGAGAATGGAACAACAGAGAGAGATGGAAACGGTTGAGCGAGGGAAGGCAGTGAATACTGTAGAATCCCTAAATATATATATATACATTTAAGACTTTCTTGTGACAAGGAGCATTCAAAGCTGTGTAGATATAGTCTATAAAATACAAATATAAAGAAATATTACATTAATAACTTGTTCCTTTAAATTTGCTGGTGTGTGTATTAAGTTGTTAACTTCTCATAACCTACTTTAGGCTTGTTTATTAAACTATGTAAGCAGAAAATGAGGATTTATTGATGAAAAACATGGCTAGTTGTTAACGTACCTAACTTTTTTATTATCAAACACGAGTTTGATAGAGTTTTAATTTCAATATTTTATATATGCTAGAATATTCCACAAGGTTTTCCGAACTTTAAGGAAAAAACACAGTATGATTGTTACACCCGGTATAAAATGACATTGACCTGTCTAGCACCAATATTATTACATCGATATTCTTAAACTATATAACTATAACATACTAAAAAAATCACTAAAATCGGACAACAGGTCTAGGACATTTGAAACATCTAACATGTCCCATTTTTAAGGTGTTCCGATAATTTTGCCGGTGTGTGTATGTAAATATTTAGCGAGAAATGTTCTTTTTATTACGTCTAATACAATGGCGAGTAAAATGTACACATGTTAATTATAGTGTTGTATGAACCCATCGGTCACGTATGTGTACATATTTTTTTTATATTTAAGAAAAAAAAACTTGGTAAAAATTGTTTCGATAACATATTTGGAAGTCATTCAGATCAGAAATTAATAAAATACCTCTCTGATTAATTTTGCATAAGCTCGGGTCTGACGAGGATATATGCTTCACTCACACCTAACTCAAAACAGATACCGCCTGGACTATCAGCATATTTATTTATTAAAGTAAAGACTCGTCAAATACCTGGCTATTTCTGTCCTACCAAAAACGCATTTCCCTTTACTGTACTACTGAAACAAACCAGTTTTACGTAAGAAATAAACACAGTTATTTTATGTCCTCTTGTAAACTGATAAATCTGGAGATTGTGAGAAACCATGGACGTATAAATAAATATCTTTATTTATACGTCCATGGTGAGAAACATTATCTGTCGAATCTAAATAATTTATAATTATATTGATGGATTACGAAATATTTTAAAATCTTGGTTAACCTGATTTTTAATTTCCTTGTTATTACACCAAGGAAATTATTCTTACAGGAAATATAATGATAAGAAACAACTAGGTAGTTATTAAACTTTTTACTCTACAACAGAAATTTTAATCCGACCAAAGTGTAAATAATAATCGGTCTAACGCATTCAGTACTTATGTGGTTGTGGTTTAGTCTTTTCTGGTTTGTTTCTACCGGAACAATTATTTTCACGCATTTGTTTCCCCTGTAATTTCCTGAACTTGTTAAGGTGTTATACATGCTGTGAATAAAATTGCAATTATGCAAGACAATTAGCCGTATAATTGGTACGATTAATAAGTAGTGCCAAATTAAATGTACAAACAATTTTTGAAGTTGTTTGTCCAAGTCGACGTTGGAAATTTGTGTGTATTCGTATATATTGAGTGAATCGGCAAAATCATTACATATGTAACATATAGGTAAGAGAGAGACAGAAGATATATTTTCTCTCTCGAGAATAAAATATTCCTTTTGTAAACATATTTAATATTTATTAATATTATTATTTTTTTATTAATATTATTGTTGCGTAGCGCTACCTAAAATTATGATCCAAATGACGAACACCCTTTTTCTTAAAAATAAACAACTACTTTTAGTTTTAAGTCGAGTTGTACCCGAGAATGCACGATAGATATTGCATATATTCTTTGCACATAATTGCGAGATTATCACGTACTCTCTTCTCAATTTTATTAGAAAAAAACATCAGTCATTGTCACTGTCATATTTAATTAATTAAAAATAATTCGCTCATTTTTTCACCACAGAATGTTTAACTAAAGCAAAATAAAGTTTTTCAAGTTGTAAGTGTTTTTTAAAGTGTAATCCGAGAAGTGTGATCGCCAACTTAAGGTAACACATTAATTATTTATTATAATTAAAACCAGATCGAAGGTATTACCCCAACAGGCAATGAGCAACACTTTAGGAGGAGAAAATAAAATCCCCCGGTGTTCTACAATTATTATCATGGTAAATTGAACATATGCGTAAGTTATGTATATTGTCATTTTTAAATACTTATGAATATTGCATTTTAATTTGTATTGTATTATAATATTGAATTATGTGGCACTGTATTGTATTGTTGTATTTTTATATTAACAACAAAATTAACAATGAATTTTACTACAGAGTATGTGTAAAAATGTTTTTTTGCATTCAACTCCTTTTATACATATATGAAAATAAAAATATATATTTTCATTAAAATATTGATTCAATCCTTCATTTACTTACTATACTCCCATTACAGGTCAAATGTTTATATGCAGCAAACGATGCACCGTATACCTGTATACCTAATTCTTTTTCTCCTTCTGCTCTCTCTTACCTATAGCATTACATATGTAATGAATGTGCAGATTGACTCCCATATAAATTTGTAAAGACGAACGCATGTATAGAAGTATAACTTCTACCGGCAGTCCCACTGGACTGCCACACCCGTTTTTTTATTATCTTTAACGTAAAAATAAATCTATTTTTAACTAAAATTGAGGTTATATCCAATCAAAGATAATAAATAATGTTAAAATGTCAACAAGCGATATTGGTATTTCGCGAGATATTATTGCACGAAATTTTTATTACTCAAATAAGTCCACGAAGTATATAATATTGATATTATTTAGTAATTTTTATCATAATCTTAAAACTGCAGGACTTAAGAACCTGAGGACACTGAGATGAGCTTTATGCAATGTTCAGTTTGTCTCTGTGAAAATTAATGCATAAAAGTTTCAACATCACCGTGGCCTCCGATATCCCATACCGGCTTCAAACGTCACACATCCTGAAGTGCAAAGATCTCTTTTCTTTTTCACATGCTCTTTCCAAACAAGCTTTGCGTCCAGAGTCATTCCAAGTTATTTTATTTAATTTGCAGATGGTACATATTAGTTGCTAATATATATAAGAATTTGTTGTTGTTGTTTTTCTTCTTATTTTTACTTCTTTTTATGTAAACATGACTCTGACTGTTTTTCAATGTGCCTCCAGTAAGCTGTCGTTCCATCGTTTTCGTGGTCTTCCTACTGACCGTCTTCCTATTGGGGAACCGTTTCCTGCCGTCTTTACTACTCTGTTTGTTGTAATTCGGCTTATATGATCGTTCCATTCTACTTTTCTATTTCTTACCCAGTTCTTGATGTTATCCACCTTGCATCTACGTCATATATTTGTACTTCTGGCTCTGTCCTATAGTGTCTTTGCCATTGATTTTTCATCTCTGCCGTTTCTAACATCCTTTTTATCCTCTCTGTGTCAGGTCGTGTTTCTGCCGCGTATGTCATTATTGGTCTGATGACTGTTTTGTAAATTCTGCTCTTTCATTTCTTTTCCGATATTTTAATTTCTCCATATTGTATTATTCAGGCAACCTGCGGCTCTATTTGCTCTATTTACTTAATCTTCCACTTCAGTTTTGATCTTTCCGTAGCTATATAATGTGCTGCCTAGATATTTAAACTTCATCACTTGTTCTAATTTCACCAGATCCAAATTACATCTTAGTAAATTTGTTGTATAACCATGAATTTTGTCTTTTTTGGTCAAATTAATATGTTAAATTTTTTGGCGGTTATATTAAATTGGTGCAGCATACGTTGTAAATCATCTTCACTTTAAGAGAGTAGTATTGTGTCGTCTGCATAGCAGATTATTTTAAGTTGTTTTTCTCCCATTTGGTATTCTTTTTAAAGGATATTTTAAAGAAGAATTTGTTTAATCCATTTATTCGTAGAGCATTGTATAGACTTGGACTCATTAAGCTTTATTCGCCATTTATTGGCCAAAACTGTTACCTGGTAATGGCTACCTGTAGTTTTCACGTTGACTCGTTATTACCTTGACCTATACCTACTGCGATTCAAGTAATATCGACAGTAAATGTAACAATTGTAGTATTTTTTATTTGAGGTAGGCCACCAGTGTACAATACTTTAAGGACCGGATCGAATACTCTTTTCTCTGGTAGGTACTCCCGCTTGGAGTTTTTGTACTTAAAATATTGTTTTCCTTGATTAATTTTAAAGAATCTGCTGATAAATATGATTCCAATATATGGATGTATTTTTCGGTAAATAGGATTTTTGTGGTAATAATATATTTTCCATCGAAATTATGCTACTACATATTCCGCAGTTAAAAGTTGCATTTTTGGACTATTTGCTCAAAATCTTTAGATTTTGCGTAATATTTCTAATGTGAATAAGTCCTTCAATACCGCACGACTTGCTAATCAATGAGTTACAAAAAATCGGCATAATTCCTGTCTCCCCCATGACCTTCCTCAAAATACGTGCTTCTATGCCTGAGTACAATCACATCCTTAGTTTTCGAAGACAAATCTATATCAGTCCTCACAATCTAACACTACCAGAGTCATTTACTCTTGTTTTTGACAACACAACATATAGAATATTCATTTCTCAAGACAGTTTAGTTTGCTTTAGATGCAAGAAGCCAGGACACATCGCTTCACAGTGCTCCGAACCACTAGCTCAACTAAACCCCAACCGAAACAATGAAGCATCGGTATCCAGCGCAACAAATATATCCTTGCAAGCATCCAATAACACAAACCCTTCTCAGTGTGAACAAATGTCTATTTCTAATATCCCGGAGATACCGAACAAAGTAGATGCATTAAATAAGGACAGTCACATAATTAATCAACCAAAAAGAAACTTTGATGAAATTATTTCACCTGAAGCAGATCCATCTTTAAAAGAATGTAACATTTTTTCACCACCTAAAGTCCAAGCAAAATCTAAAAAAGCTAAAACTAGTTCAGCAAGCACTTCTGAATGCTCATTTTCTTTCTTACTTGACCCTGCTAAAAACTTCATAGAAAATCACCCTCTACCTTTCCCTCTAAACGTTGGTCAACTTAACATGCTCCTAATGAATATCACGGGGTCAACAGATCCTATAACCACAATTCAAGAATATACCACAGACCTACCAGCTTTGTCCCATATGCTCAGTCAAGTTTATCCCCATTTAAAGGAAAGATTCATAAAACGTAAATTCACGTCCATAAGGAAAAAAATCCATAATTATATTAACAGTGAGGCATCGGAAGCGGAAAGTGACACATCTCAGTTAAGCCAACATTAAATTCAAGTCTCTACTTCAGTGGAATATTGATGGTTTTTTCCATCGCCTTGCTATGCTCTATCATCTAATTGGTGAACAATCTCCTGATGTAATATGCCTACAGGAAACTAAACTGAATCCCCAAAAAAATATAACTCCAACCAATATGACTGTTTTCGTTGTCTAGTCCTTTCTGACTCTATCAGCGCAGTCAAAGCTATGCAAAATGTATACCCTAAACGCCCCATTAAGAAAATTATCAGGGCCGAATTAATGAAAGCTCAAGAAAATTTCAGAAGAGTCCACTTCCTATGGATACCATCTCATATATAGGCATAGAAGGGAATGAAGAAGCAGATACTAGTGCGCGTAACGCTATCACCAGTGACGCATCAGAAACAGAGTGTCGGAGTATCGCAGGCGATCTAAAAGTTTACTTCAAAAATAAGGTGTTAAGTGCGTGGAATCGGGAGTGGAATGACTCTAGTTCGAAACTCAGAACCATTAAAAGTGATATTTTTTCTTGGAAGTCCACAGCCAGAAGTAGAAGATGCCAAATTATTATTACACGTCTACGACTTGGACACTGCAGGTATACTCATGCCTATCTCTTCTCGAATAGTGAACCTCCAAAATGCGAAACATGCAATACAGTAGACAGTGTAAAGCACTTCTTGATAGACTGTCCTAAATATGTAAATCAAAGACAGTCTTACAATTTTCCCAAATAACCTGAAAGCACTCCTCAACAAAAGTTTAGTTCCGAACAATTTATTAGGTTACTTAAAATGTATAAATATGTTACACAAAATTTAACTTAATTAATTGTTACAAATGTTCAATTGTTCAGAGATTGTAATTAATTGTTATAATGATTGATTGTTACAAATGTTAAATTTAATATTATTACAAATGTTACAGGAATGTCGCTAATAATCTTTGAGTGGATGCGACTTTGTTTCACAAGTAGAAAAATACCATAGTGATCCACGCCTTGAAAAGGCAAACCAATTCTAGATGGATGAGTTCTAGACAAAAAATGGATATATCATGGGTTTCATAAAAATGTAGAGTTTATTAAGTAGAATTAATGCATAGTCAATTAGTTTTCAAATAATCCAGCTTCTATGTTAGCCAGTTAGTTTAGAATTTTTGATAATGTATTCATATTTAACTTCTGTTTTAGAATGAATCAAATCGAAGCTACCGTAAATAATTTTTAATATTCTTTCAGATACAATTTGTTTCGCGTGCTTTATAAAATAATATTGCACGCTACACTACCTTGATGTAATTAAATAACAAGGAAAACGAAAGTATCTAATTTCCGCCAATCTCTCAAACAAAAAGTGACCACCAATTTTTTAATATTTACATTTTAACAAACTACATAATTGCAATTAGCTTAATGGTACTTCTGTTCGTTTATGCGTTCGAAAGTACGTGATTCAGTAATTTGGAGAAGGCATCAGAATAATGGAAAAGAGAAAATTTTAATTTCCGTCGAACATATGTGTAGGTGAGGGCAGGTCAGGATCGAGCTCAAACTGTTTTGTTTGACAGAAACATTAATCGAAAGAGATATTTTTCTTTGTGGCAATATATATATATATATATATATATATATATATATATATATATATATATATATATATATATATATATATATATATATATTGAGATATTTACAGTGAGATTAAAATCTCACTGTAATGAGGATATTGGTCAAGGAGAAAAAAAATGAAAAAACTATTTCAATCTTTTAATAGAAAACGTTTTGTGCAGTATTTCTGGACTTCTTCAGTTCTAATGATTGTAAAGTCATATCAAGATGTCAAACAATGTCAAATGCATAGGTTTAGGTGTTAGAAAATACATTTAATAACTACAATAAAATTACAGTAAAAAACACATTCAGAGTTTTTTTTAATTTTATACAAACTTTAAAAAGTCACAAAAATGTCACAGAAAGTTAACAAGAAAACAATATAATATAATATAATACTTCTATTTCATCGCTGATGTACAATATATCGAAACGTGAAGCCAGGAGAAAAAGTAACTCGTTTTAATTAGAGCTTAGTAAACAATTTAAAAAAATAAAAAAATTTTATAAAAAAAAGCATGGAAAGTTAACTTTCTTTTTTTAATAATTCTCATGAGATCAATAAAATTTATCACTTTCATTATTATATATACTACTAGTCGTAGTCGTTTTTTCATTGTAGAGCCTAATATTCAAAACCTATAACATGAAATTTTGATTTTGAGTTTAAGCGACAAATATGACGCCAGAACTCGTGGCTGAAAGACCTGAGGATATGGTTCGACCGCTCATCCGCAGAGATCTTTCGCGCAGCAGTTTCCAAAACTACAATTGCCATTTGGATCGCCAACCTTCGAAAGGAGACGGCGCAATGAGAAGAGAAGAACAAATATGAGGCATTTAAAATAAGCCTAGACAATGCTGAATGTAAACTTTCACGTTTCAAGCGATCTAAAACATTTAAAACTGCTTTTTTTAATTGCCTGAGTATATTTTTCAAAATTACACAGCTTCAACTACAAATTCCATTTGTAGCGAGTAATTATTAGTCTTTTAATTTTGTGCCAAATTTGCCCCCGATCGGTCAAATAGTTTAAAAGTTATTTAATTTATTTATTCCTAAAGCTAAATATTTAAACTATTGAACTTGCTCTATTAATGATGCTCGACACATTTAGCAAATTTTATAGGATTCTTTAACACTTAAACTATCTCAGAAGTTAAATGCATATTGCGTTTTCATCGAAATTATTTACAAATTAAACGTTTGAAAAAGGGGTATGTTTTTTACTTATAAACAATTGTAATAACTTCTATATTTTTCAAGCTACACACTTGTACCTACAACCATTGGATAGCTGGTAAAAAACTCACATTTAAAAAAACCTTCTATGACCAATAGCAACGAAGTTAGGGACTATTTTTAAAAAAATCATATCTCCATTGTTTATTAACATTAAGAAGTAAAATTTGCACAAATTTTGAACGAAAATCTAAAGTTTATATTGAAACTAATAGCTATAAAATTCATCCAATTTTTCGAAACTTACAGCCCTTTGACACGAAGGTAGTGGAGCGGATATCTGTTTCAGCTCCGTTTTTTTTTTTCGAGATCGGAACTTCAAATTGAAACACGTGGGAAAAATTTACATTATCTCGGCTTCCATTGCAGCTTCTTCTTAGAGTACCGTCTCCATACGGAGGTTGGCAATCATAATGGCCATTGCAGCTAAAAGTTTCTTTTTTTTTTTAATCTGGAGTAGCTCGTTGAAATATTAATAACTACATAGTTTTCTGGCCGCGAAATGGAATGTTCAATAATTCTCTTACCAAATTTTCTCTGCATTCCAAAAGGGTCAGTTTTACATTTTTGTGCTTCTTCATTGCATAGTAGGAATTCCATATAGCTACATCCAGTAAGTGAAACATCACTTTTTTGTACCACCTGATAGTTTTCCGTGGAGAAGAATAATAACTCACCATTTGATCGCTCCTATCTATTCCTGACATGTACTCATTGTACCTGGCAACTTCTTCGGGTTTTATTACTGTCTTTCCAAACCTGTTCTGTATATTTATAAGTTTTGGGTGATATTTGGTTGTTATGCAGAGTACTTCCCTTTTATCCTTCGACTTTAAAATATAGATGCTACCGTCTCTTCGCCATTTGTGTTGTCCTTTCTTTAGATTGGTGTTTACAAGAGCTTTTGGATTTCCTTTTCTGTTTCGTCTAAGAGTTCCTGTAGAATGAGTTTTTCTTTCCAAAAGGAATTTTGACAGCAAAATGCTGTTGTAGAAGTTATCAAGGAATAAATGATGGCCTTTATCCAAATAAGGTTCCATAAGTTGCAGTACTAACGACTCAATTTCAGATAATCCTTCTACATCTTCGGATTTTCCTTTATAAATTTTTATATTCAATACGTATCCGTCTGCTGTACATAGCTCGTAGAACTTAATACCATATTTTGCTTTTTTTCCTTTGATATACACCCTAAAACTCAGATGACCACGAAAGAGAAGCAATAATTCATCTAGTGACATTTCTTCTGCAGGGTAATAAGCTTTTTGAAAATTGAGTAATAGTTTATCGAGCAGAGGATTGACTTTTTTCAGTGGATCAGTTCCTGCTGTTTCCTCTTTACAAGCACAGCTAAAACACCGCAGCATTTCTTCAAATTTTCTATCAGATAGGGTGTAATGAAAAACTGGTGCATAATAAAGTGGATTCATTGAAAACAACTTCCTTACAGAGGGGTATTTTATTTGACCCTGTAATATGCATATAGCTAAAAATGATTGAAGTTCCTTCATAGTAAATGGCCTAATGGATGGCTTAAAAAAAGTAAGAAGTTTTTAACGGTGAATTTCAAATGGACTCAATTTTTCCGAGGTTTCCCATATTTTTAAGAGCTACCCCAGTTTAGATTGTTATTCAAAACATGTGCAAATTTTACTTCTTAATGTTTATAAACAATGGAGACATGATTTTTTAAAAAATAGTCCCTTACTTCGTTCCTATTGGTCATAGAAGGTTGTTTTTTAAATTCGAGTTTTTTTTTACCAGCTATCTAATGGTTGTATTTACAAGTCTGTAGCTTGAAAAATATAGAAGTTATTACAATTGTTTATAAGTAAAAAAACACACTCCTTTTTTTATATAATAATTTTGATGAAAACGCAATATGCATTTAACTTATGAGATAGTTTAAGTCTTAAAGAATCCTATAAAATTTGCTAAATGTGTCTAGCATTATTAATAGAGCAAGTTCAGTAGTTTAAATATTTAGCCTCAGGGATAAATAAATTAAATAACTTTTAAACTATTTGACCGATCGGGAGGAAATTGGGCACAAAATTAAAAAGACTAAAAAAATGATATAAATGAATGATATAAAAAAATGATATAAATATTGTTTATGTAAAATATAAAGAAAAAAACTTATAGACAAAAAATCAAATTGTGACCATAAATTATTGTTTAAAAAAAACGCAAGGTAAAAATACGAGTACTTTTTCATCTATTCGTCATCTAGTAACCCCCACCTATGTCTTAAAAGGTTCAGATATCTGCGAAATATTTTTCGACCTTTTTTTTAAACAGACTTGGCTATGTAGTGTACACAATCTTGCTGATTTATACGTTTCACGTATAAGCTAGCACTACAGAGTGAAAAGATGATTTAAAATATACAGACTTTAGCCATTATACTTAACTTTATCTTTTCACTTTTTTGGCATTTGCTGTGACTTGCGATCGTTTGTACTCTAAAAGTTTAAATTCTGCGTTTTTAGGCATATTTCAAATGTATCATATTTGTTGTCTAGATTAGATTAGATTAAGAGAGGTGGCCTTTCAGATCTATTGTGGTCCTCTAGTCCTAGATAACATTCTCTAGCCTGACCCTTTTTATAAAGTCTAGTAGCTTCGAGACTGTACCTTCCATGTAGCTATTTGCCGGTGGATTTTCTTCTCCTAATGCAAAGAATCGCACATTTGCCAGACTGTCACACTGACATAAAATGTGCTCTGCTGTTTCTTCTTCGAGGTGACAGAATCTGCACAGGTCATCATCTGATAATCCCATCAGCTTCAAGTGCCTATTCAGCGTGCAGTGCCCTGTTAGAAGACCTACTATGACCTTGACTATTTTCCTGTCTTTGCTTATTAGGTCTGCCGTAAATTTTGCGTTTTTTGAGCATTTTGGGCAATTTATGTTTTCTGAGCATTGACTATCAGTCTCTCTTGTTTACACCAGTCGTCAACTATATTTAGGGCTGCTTGCATTCTCTCAGACACTACCTGAGCAAACCTGCCCCTGACAACGATTGCTATATCGTCAGCATATCCTAGACAATAAAAGCCTTCTGTGGACAGATTTCTAAGGAGATCATCTACCAAGGTTGCCCAAAGTAGAGGGGACAGAACTCCTCCTTGTGGACAGCCTCCACCTACTTTTGCTTTGATGGTTGCTTTACCCAGAGTGGACATTACTGTCCTATTCTCCAGGGATGCCCTTATCCATCTGCATATTACCGCAGGTGCGCCTCGTCTACTCATAGCCCCTATCAAAGAGCTGGTGGTAACATTATTAAATGCCCCTTCTATATCTAAAAAAGCGGCCATTGCTATCTCTTTGTCTTCCATTGACTTTGAGATAAGCCTATTTAGATCATCCAACGCAGAGTCCGTAGATTTACCAGGTTGGTATGCATATTGACGATTGCTTAGAGGATTATCTTTTAGCACTTCGTCTCTGATGTACCTATCAAGAAGCCTTTCCAGCGTTTTTAATAGAAAAAAAGATAGGCTTATCGGTCTATATGACTTTGGTGTTAGGTCTGATACTTTACCTACCTTAGGCAAGTATATGACTTTGACCTTTTGCCATATTTCCGGTACGATCCCCCATGCTAAAGTGGCTTTGATGAGCTTGCATAGGTGTGGTATCAATACCTCTAATCCCATATGCAACAGTATTGGATATATGCCATCTGTCCCTGGAGACTTATATGGCCGAAACTTATTTATAGCCCATCTAATTGTGTTTGGTCTTGTGATTGCTGTGGCTATTTTCCAATCTGTAGACCTTGGTCTAGTGAGCATTTGGTCTATGTTGGTTTGCCTATCTGCATCAACCAGAATTGTTGAGCCCGGAAAGTGCGTGTTCATTAGTTCTCTAAGACTTTCCTCTTTGGTGTCCGTAAATTTGCCATTAGCTTTCTTTAGGAAACCTACTTCTTTGGTTGTAGCACCATCCTTTGCCAGGACTTTATGGATTTGAGAACATGCCGGGATATCTGTAATCTCCTCGCAAAACTCTCTCCATGAATTCCTTTTGGCTTTCCGAATTTCTTTATTGTATAGCGTTAGCTTATACCTGTAGGCATCCCAATCTTTGTTACTTTTGGCTTTATTAAATAGGCTTCGGACTTCCGACCTCATCTTCCTTAAGCCGTTGTTCCACCAGACTGTATTACTGCCCGTACTTTTCCTTGTTTTTTTCTGGACAATTTTCATGGTAAGCCGCCATAATAGCTTCGCTTATCGTTTCTGCCGCCGAATCTATAACCTCTGGGCTTTTAAACGAAATCGTACATTCCTCGAGATTTTTACTGAGGGACTCCCTTAGTAAAATCTCCCTCCCTCCCTATTTGTTGTCTAAATTTAAAATCGAAATTTTATGTTTTGAAGACTAGACTCTAGCAATTGAAATTCGACTACGAGCGGTTAATAAAAAGTGATAAATTTTATTGATCTCATGAGAATCATAAAAAAAGAAAGTTCGAAAAAAATCGCTCAACGCTTATTTTTTTAACACCTATTTAACATGTTTATAAAAACTAACTTAATCAAAAGACTCTAATCAAAAAATATTGAATTTTTACCATCAAGTTAATACAAATTTTATTAAAATTGATTTACGTGTAACTGACATTCAAAATTGCCGCTTGATTCAATCGTTGTTTCTGAACAAACTGTTCATTCTACACAAATCGAGTTTTTTTGGTTTTTGTCCCTCTACGAGGGGGCGTTTTAGGATGAAGCCCAGTGGTAAAAATTGAAATATTCAGCTTTTTCCTATGATTTTAAGAGATCAATTCTCTGACGACTGGATTATAAGTAACTTCAAAACAGTAGCACAGTTTAATGCTCAAAAAACTCAAAGAAATATACTGTGACTGTAGTCAAAGAAGACAGGTAGAGATACGATACAGAAATAACAGACTAGAGATGCTGAGTTCGAATACTGCTTCTGTTTTAAATATTTAGGTACCCAAAGATGAAGTAAAACGTCCGTGAAAGAGAAAATATGTGTAAAATTAATAACAAAGAAAAACCTATATTTCTCCTTCTTATAGATTTTTTTTTGGATTCAAAATAAACTATGCTTTCTAATAGGTAGATTAAATCAATTACCCCAATGTAATTAACTTTTTGCCAAAGTATTAACATTCAGAGATCTATTAACAATTGTCTCCGTTTGTTAACCGTTTTGTCAGAAACCGAAAGTTTTTAAATATGTATATTAAATCAGTATTTTTGCGTGATGTTGCCCCGGGTGAAATTTTTTCGGTTTCTTTTTACTGGTCAATTACTTTAGGAAATGTAGTCACGAATATTTATTTATAACAGGATGTAATAAATTTTTAGAAACCGAATTTGGTAAAAGTATTTTGGTTTAATTAAAAATTACAAATATTACTATTAGATATTTGATGTGATTATACTCAAAAAATTCGTGTTACAGTATTTCTTCGGAATTTCTGCTTCTGGGACTGCTAATTTTCCTTCAGTGTTCTTGAAAAAACTGCTTTATAATACCTAATCTACCAAAACAACAAAATAGAAGTCAGAATATATGGACAACTTACAAAACTTATAGAAATAGGCAGCGGAATAAGACAAGGGGATTTATTGAGCCCCATACTCTTCAATTTGATCATGTATGAAATCATCAAAACCGTTAACAAAGGAAGAGGATACAGAATGGGAAATAAAGAAATCAAAATAATCTGTTAGGCAGACGACGCAATATTGATAGCCCAAGATGAAGATAGTCTACAAAGACTGGTACACAGATTTAACATAGGAGCAAAAAAATTTAATATGACAATTCCATCTCAGAAAACTAAGACAATAGTAGTCAGCAAAGAACCAACCAGATGTAAAATAGAAATTGATGGCATCAGTATTGAACAAGTAATGGAAATAAAATACCTGGGAATTACACTGTCTAGCTATAGAGACCTGGACAAAGAAGTGAGAGATCAAGTACAAAAAGCAAATACATAGACTGGCAGGATGACTTAATAACACTATATGGCGAAACAGACACATTAACACTGAGATAAAGTCAAGAATTTCTAAAGCCAGTATAAGTCCAATAATGACATATGCCTCAAAAACAAGCCCAAAAACAGCCACAACGCAAAGGCTATGGCAGAGATGAGAGTACTGAGAATAATTAGAGGAAATGCGCTGAGATATCGAAAGAGAAGTGAAGACATTAGATGAAAATGTAACGTACATTGAATAAACGACTTGACACAAAATAGAAAAAAAAAAAGAATGGAATAACTACATAAGCAGAATGAGGGAGAGGGAGGGATCAATTATCACATTACGTAACGTTTTAGCTCCAGGAGACTGCACAAGTGTCCTTATTGCTTCAAAAACATAAACATAAATTGTCACAATTACCTGGGACGCGCGCAACTGACAAATGTAACGTTGTTTCTTCTGTTCTGGAACCCTGTGTCATGTTGCTTGCAACATGTAGAAACGGATATTTCATTGCGACTTTCATTACTACATCTCATTATTTTGGTACTCTGTGCCAGTGTCGCTTTTGCTTCGGATATTTTCGAGATATTATTGTTCACTCCAAAAACATTCATTGTTATTTGTGTTTCTAATATTGGCGATAGTTAAGGTAGATATACAGATTCAAGATTCCCTCTGTAAAACTATATTGTTATTGGTTACTCGCTTTTTATTAAAAAATTATATCCAATTACAATGCAACATTTTTAATTTTAGACTTTATAATTTTAGTGTGACATTTTCGTCTTAGTGTTACTAAATATTTTGCAATTTAATTTATTTTAAAAGTAGTTTATTCAGTAGGTAAGGTATACTGAGTGATAATGTTGCCTGTGAACAATATGTCCATGTCCATGACCATATCACCAACGTTGAGGTCCTACAGCGCATGACAAAAGAAAAAGAAGTGCTTAATTTAATTAAACAACGTAAGCTTGAGTACCTCGGCCACGTGATGCGGAACGAAGAAAAATATCGAATTCTTCAACTTGTTATGCAGGGTAAAGTATTTGGCAGAAGAGGATCGGGACGCCGTCGTATCTCGTGGTTGAAAAATCTCCGACAATGGTTTGGGATGACCTCAGCGGAGCTGTTTCGCAGAGCAGTCAACAAAACCATGATAGCCTTGATGATCGCCAACATCCGGACCGGATAAGGCACTGAAGAAGAAAAAGAAGTGAACAATATGAACTTTTTAGTTTTTGAGGAAGAGGAGAGGCTAAGAGTATTAAGAAACTTTAACATTAATAGGCGTTTACTTAGAAATGAAAGTGATCCTTTCAATGAACTAACAAATTTTCAGTTTAAAGAATTGTATCGTTTAACCAAAGATATACGATTGGCAATAGTTTGCCACATGGCATGACCTCTCGATTTGCTAGCGGTTCCGTTAAATTTATTGGTAATTATTTCGGGGTTTTTTTCCGCCATACTAATTAATAACTCCCAGTGGTTTGCTCTCACTTTCATTTTTTTTTTAAATTAAAACTTTTTTTCAGAAATTTTAATATAGGTTGTTATAAGATGTTTACGTTTACATATAAACAAACCACTCTAACTCTAACCTAAATTTTTAAAGTTTTTACTTATATCTCTTTCTAACCAATGCCTCCAATTATCAAGCGACGTGTGTCTCTCTCTAAAACAACACGTCTGTAGGTGTTGACTAGAAGCGAGGCCACATGCTACAAAAGTTGATACAAAACGACAATTGACACCTTGAAATGGAAGACAGAGTACGACAACGTATTGTTTTTTGGCGACTATTGATATTAACATGACACAGGGTTTACCCACTGGTGCCTTCCAGATCCGCGTCAATTCGCACCAAAAAGTATTTTCTCATACTCAGTTAAATTTTAACAAAAATTGCATAAGTGAAGTTATTGCACCGTAGGTGCGATATATAAGAATACACTCTGAAACTCCCTGGTCTTAAGGTGTACTCGATATTTTTGTATTAACATTTTAATATTGTAATATTTTCATCAAGTGTGAAAGTTATCACTGAAATCATAGCTACAAAATAATGATATGTTGACGACGAATGAAGAACTTTTTGCGTTGTGTCGATAATTTTCAAATTAAACGTCAGTTAAAGCAATATAAACACAATAGTTCAAAGCCATTACCAAAGAAGCTAAATATGATCTTGACAGTGAGAAGCACCAGTTTGAGGATTCTCATACAATTATCTTGGATACATGCCAATTAGTCATAACTACTTAGCGACAAAATCAAAGAGAAATGACCACAGTTGGTAAAAGAGAAAGTGTTTTTCAATTAGGATAATACAACTGCTCACAAGTCTGTGATTGCATTATCCAAATGTTTAAAATGAGTTTTTAATTAATACTCTTTTCACTCCGTTCTTCAGATTTGATTCTTAAAGATTATCAGCTGTTACAAACCGAAAAAATGTATCGATAATAAACGTTTTTTGTTAATTCCGAAGTATACGCTGCTATATTAATCAAAAGCACCAAATTCATGTTTATTAAGAATCTTTATTGTTTATTATTTATTAGTCTATGGCCAACCATTTCCGACTTCAAAGATAAACTGACATGTCAATCGCAGGTGAAAGCATCGCCAAAGCAAAAAACTCGAGTGCCTAGTATGCAGTTAGTAATTTCTACTTTCGAACGCTTCCATCCTTGTAGCTTCCGGTTCAGTAGGTCAAGGTCACTTTTTTCTGTTCATTCACTCGAGTCGAGATGGCTTACATTTCGTCAATAACATTCGAAACGTTCAATGGCGACAGAACGACAGGCGAGTTGCAAGTGCTCTTAATTGGGCGCCACCTGAAAACGATTTCTTGGGTTTGTTTAACTATTTTGATGTGACTCCAAGAAGAATGCAAGACATTTCCACTTTCTTATTTAAAAATAAAATGGTAACAGTTTTGAAATAGGTATTAATTAAATTTATGAGACAATAGGTATTGTTCAATTTGTAATGTGTACAGTAGATAAATAATACTACTTGAGCTTCATGATAGAATACATGAGAAACAGATCATAAATAATCAGATTTGCTGTAAACTAAATTTATACTCACTCGTAGAGGTAAATTTAAAAATACATTATTGTATTATCTTAGTCAACTTGTAGTTTCTCTCCAAGAAATCAGATTTAAAGGGCATGGTTGCATAAATAAAAAAGAATACAGTATGTACTACTGTGGAGCAGAAAGACAAGAAGACTTTGGAGTGGGTTTTATGGTAAACCATATATGCCGCAGGTCTGTATTGGGTTTTACTCCAGTTAATGAAAGAATATGCAAAATACGTCTAAGGGGGAAATTTCATAATATTACAATTATTAATATCCATGCCCCAACAGAAGCAGCAGATGAACTAGTAACCGATCAATTCTATGACCAACTACAAGTAGAATGTGAAAACGCACAGAAGAGAGATGCAGTTATAGTCCTAGGTGATATTACGCGAAGCTGGGAAAAGAGCTAATGTATGCAGAATCCTTTGGTAAGCATAGTTTACATGATATTACCAGCAACAACGGTATAAGAGTGGCACAGTTGGCAATGGCAAACAAACTAAGAGTTGTTAGTACGTGTTTCCCTCATAAAAATATTCATTCGCACATTCATATTCATTCATTCGAACATTGGAAGGAACGATAAACGTCATAAAACATCTAAAAAATAACAAAGCACCTGGCACAGATGGAATAACTACAGAACTGATAAAGAATAGTGGACATGCGCTATGGAGGCGTATCCATAAACTAATCGACCGCATATGGACACTAGAAGTCATCCCAGAAGATTGGAAAGTAGAAATCATACTTCCTATGTACAAAGGGGGAGACAAACGACTCTGCAAAAATTATAGGGGCATAACAGTTTTAAATGTCGTCTACAACATATTATCAGGAATTATATACAGCTGCCTGGATTCGTTTTCGGAGGAGATTATTGTTGAATACCAATGTAGTTTCAAACCAAAGAGGTCAACTATAGACCAAATATACATGTTAAGAGGTATACATGAAAAATGTGTTGAATATAACATACCTATTTACAACTTGTACATCGATTTCAAACAGGTGTTTGATGGATTAGATCGACAAAAGATGTTAAAGCAACTATCTATGTTAGGGATATCCAATAAGTTGGTTAAACTTATACGACTCTGGAGGGTTCCAAAGCTATTGTGAGAATAGATGGAGATATGACGCAGGCCTTTAATATTGAAAATGGAGTTAGACAATGTGATGCCTTATCGACAACACTTTTTAATCTAATTTTAGAAGCTGTTGTTAGAAAACTGGATATAAACGGCTGTATTAATACAAGATCAATGCAAATATGCGCATATGCGGACGATGTTGCCATAATAAGCCGCAACAAAAGGGTAATAAGCGAAAAAGTTATAGAACTGAAACGAGAAGCTGCTACGTTTGGTCTATATATAAATGAAAGCAAAACAAAATGTATGGAATGCACAAAATCGAATGAATATGAGAATCTGAAGGTAGACAACCGTACCTACAAATATGCCCCCACTTTTCCCTACCTAGGCTCAATAATAAATGACAACAACAACATCAGTCAAGAAATACAAGCATGGATTCTTAGCGGTAATAAGTGCTTTTATGCATAAAAAGACTTAATGAAAAGTAAGTTACTGAATCGTGAGTCTAAACTTAGAATCTACAAAACAGTAATTAGACCAGTGGTCACATATGGATGTGAAACGTGGACCCTCTCAACCACTGATGAAAATCAACTGAGAATATTTGAGCGCAAAAGACTAAGGAAGATATTTGGACCAACCCAATGCAGCGATGGTTCGTGGAGAATTAAAACGAACCACGAGCTGGATGAACTAATGCAGAGCACAGATATTGTCAGATTTGTAAAGTCACAAAGACTAAACTGGCTTGGTCACCTAGAAAGAATGCCAGATAATCGAGCTGTAAAAGTAGTCCAGAGATGGAAGCCCCAAGGAAACAGAACAAGAGAAAGGCCCCGTAAAAGATGGATAGACGACGTAGAGAGAGATCTTAAAACCATGAACATCAGGCAGTGGCGAAGGAAAGTATCCGACAGGGCAGAATGGAAGAACATTGTTAAGCAGGCCAAGACTCAAAGGGTTGTAGCGCCATTAGAAGAAGAAGTCAACTTGTAGATTGTAGAACTAAAAGTAGCCGTTAGGGCTCGTAAACTACATTCATAATTATTCCATCATATTAAGGTGAAAATTTTTAAAATGGCCTATCTTAGATATTTACTGCGTTGGCAAACAGTTACGTTGGCAGTCATAGGTAATTTGTTCGGACGTTTCCCACAAATTTTTCCCCAAAAGTCAATAGAATGTTATATAAATATCCACAACAACGCTTGCTTTGTTGACTACTGGAAGTTATTTGACAGTATAAGCACGAAAAATGATTCAAATCCTACAAGAGATCGGACTCAATGGACGTCATAAGTATAATTCGCAATATATACTGGAATTATAAGAGGTGTGTTCGTAGTGCAAATGACAACACCAAGTATGTTATTATAAAAAGTACGCTAGGGACGCCTTCGCCGATTCTCTTTAACGTCTTTGCGGAACATATTATTAAAGAATCTCTGGAGGAACGTCCAGAAGTTGCCAAAATTAACGAAACGTGATCAATAACCTAAGATACGCAGACTACACTGTGGTACTGGCTTACTTGGAAGAACATCTACCGATACTAATGAATGTTCTGTTCGAATTGAGTGCCCGAATAGGACTAGAGATAAACTCCTCACAATCTCACCAAGGAGGAGAAGTCCCAACAATCAACATGAATTTGGAAAAGGTTAGTTATATGAAATATTGAGCTCTGTCAACAAACTAAAGCCAGTAAATGAAAAAAATCTTTTTACATATGGTTTACAAGAAATCTGTGTAACATCTTGATGGTATCAGTTCATGCATCAACCGAAGAAAATGACGATTTAACTAAATATTTATTCTACGAGCAGTGTTTAATTTTTCACTTGCGAAAAACCATGTTATATTTTTCGCTGTATTAATTCCTATCATTCTCCACCTCAATTTTAAAATCATTAGCCTACTCCAACCCTTAGTAATAATTCCTACTCCCACTTCAACCCCACTTCTTTAGAAACACAGACAGTTTTAAAATAGCAAACGAAAAAGACTCTCTCTCAACTGTTGACTTCCGCTAGCAACAGACGTACTCTCTCTCTCGACTGTTGACTGCCGGTAGCAACAGACATACTCTCTTTTGACTATTGACTTTCGCCAGCAACAGACGCCCCCTCTCTAGACTGTTGACTGCCGTTAGTAACAGATATTCTCTCTCTCTTTGATAGTTATGCGAAAAATACCGCGAATCCTCTTTTGAATCGTATAGACAACAAATGCAAATGTGCTCTATCTCTTGATTTAGGTGTTATTACCGCTAGACACGTGTGTAGGATCTGGTAAAGATAGCTCTTCTCGTACGAGAAACAACAGCGAGTGAATATCTCGAATGAAAGCCTATACATACCGCGAGTGTGTGTAACAGCAATATTGGTAAGAGTTTTTATAAACTTGATTTGGTTATTACTCAGGTTATTGCTAAAAAAGACCCCGAAAGGAAAGCGGTTATTGAGAAGACTAAGGATGCGCTGGAGGGAAAACATTGTAGAATATTCACTCTAAATATCGAACGTACACAACAACTAAGAAAGGAGAAGAAAAAGAGTAAGAAGTGTCTAGTGAGAACACCTGTGGTTACTCTAAGTTTGTTCTTCTAAAACTTGTTTATATCTATGTTTTATATCTTTAATTTTCATCTGAATCCTTATTACGACTTTACTTTTATTACTGATAACCATGCTCTTTGTTTTCTGTATGTTTATTGTTAAACCAAACAGTGCCCCATTATCACACATTGTATTAAGTAGCGTCTGGCGTCTTTTTCTTGAAGTATGTTTGCAAGGCATAGTATGAAGTGTGTTTTCACTACGCACAAATTACTTTTCACATTTCGCGGACGTCCTCCTCAAAGCGGCTGCTGTTTGGTCTACCGCAGAATGCCTCTGGTCCGGAACAAAGTACTAGCTTGTATGTTTTCCAAAAAAGCCCTCATTATTTTGACTTAATCCCTTTATTAATGATGAGAGTGCGATCTAATTATTGTTTTTTATCCTATTGGTTAAATATTGACTTACGAACTAACGTTTGTTATAAAAATAGATCTCCACCAAACGAGCAACTTTAAACAAGATACCAGTACGCAATAAACTAAAATGCCAGGAAAAAGTCAAATTTTTCAAGACTCTGGCGGCACATAAATTAGACAAAATAGAATCTAACGTGGTATTGGTATCATTATTTCAGTTAAAAAAAAACTTATCTTTACTGGTTTGTGTGAGTACAAGGAACTTGTAATTAAATCTTTAAATAAACTTGAACATGTGTTTAAAATAAATCGTCAAATCCTTTCTATCATTACGTGACGCAAATCGTTGAAGATTTTTATCAGATTTTACTTTCTATAAAACATTTACAACTTTTTTGCATTAAATTTGAATAAACTGTCTTAAACCCATACGTACAATGCAGTTGAAGTCACATGGTAGATGGTTGGAATTTAAAATCCTAGTAGCAAAACAGATAAATTGTAAATGCCATCAAAATAAAAGAAAACTATAAATTTTATCTAGTTACTTACTTCTAAAACGTGATTGTCCTATGGTAATAAAACTTTAAAGAGAAAGAGTACGCTTAAATATTTATTTATGCGGCGTATGGTATTTGGAAACATTTAAAACTATAATTCCCAACCTGTTTGAGACTTCTACTATTTTTTAACGTCTGTAGTTACATGTAAGTAGTACTACTTATAGTCTAGGCGGGATCTGTTTTGGATTGGACATTTTCCATAGGAAGCTATTATTTTGCTGGAATCCCTTCAGGATGTGCCCAATATCGATAATCACGATATGCGCCAGTCGCAAACCCTGTGCTAAATTTTTTATTTAACAAAATCTGAAAACAATTAAAAATTTCTCATTTTTTTGCTCCTATTTTCGTTTATAATTCGGAAAATATTGATCCTAGAGAAAAAATTATAAGAAGTTAAAAGTTTGGTTATTCAATTTTACACAATATTTCGTTAGCTAGAAATTGAAAATTTAATGTTTATTGTTGAAAAAATAGCAATAATTGAAAAAAAAGTACAAAAAAATTAAGTTAATCCTTTAAATGTTTTCGACTTTCTAAACTTGACTTACAAGCTCCATATTCTGCCTAGAAAAACCTTTTATTATGTTTAAAACGTGTGCTAAATTTTGTTAAGATCGGTCGGATAGGTTTTGCATAATAATTTTGCAATCCAGCCTACTGGAAAAAAATCGCAAATTTTCAAATTTATAGTAGGCCCTAAATAAGGCCCTCAGATAGTTGCAAATTTTTTTACGCTTAAACGAAGGCTCAAACTTTCAAACGATTTTTGTAAAATTCAAATCGGTTCACTAAGAGAGCCTAGAAATTTTTTTAAAGTTTTAAACATTTTTTATATATATTAGGCTTATAAACAAATTGAATAACTTTACGAGCTTTAAACATTTCAATTTCAAAATTTATACACTTAAAGAACATTAAAAGACGCTTCTTAAAAAAAAAGATACATTCGGCTTACTGGTTGCCGAGATATTGAAGGTCAAAGTTGGCATACATTTGCCGTGTAACCATAAGTGATATAGGGCTTGTTTTTAAACAAATACCCTCGTCTTGTCAAGTACTTTTTATATCAAAAGTTTTACGTAATGCGCTTCATGGCAACATCCATAAAAATGACAAATAAAAAACCGTTTAAAATGTCGCTCGGAATGCATGAGAGGTGGTGGTGGTGGACATTCACTCGAAATGTGAATCGGCGAGTTCAAAATCATAGCGCGCGCTAAAAATTGCATTATCTCGGCTTCTTGTTAACCAATTTTGCTTTTTTTTTGAATCGCTGTCTCAGACGACAAGAATTTCAAATATCATATTTTCAAATACCATTTTTAATTGCAAATTGGGAAATTTGCAATAAACAATTGTATATTAAACAAGTAATTGCATTTTTTCTTCATGCATTTTTTTTGAGCTTGCAATTTATACATTGAAGTAAATTGTTACTTTTAGTAAACAAATATGTATTTATACATTGTTAATAAATAATTTAAATTGTTAAAACAAAGGCGAACGAAAAAAAAATTTTTTTTTCATAAATAAACTTTATTTTGACTCAATCTTCAATAATTTTTTTTAAAGTCTTTTTCTTTTTTTTGGAAGGATATGTTTAAAGCTCGTAAAGTTATTCAATTTGTTTATAAGCCTAAAAAATGTTTAAAACTTTAAAAAAATTTCTAGGCTCTCCTAGTGAACCGATTTGAATTTTACAAAAATCGTTTGAAAGTTTGAGCCTTCCTTTATGTGTAAAAAAATTTGCAACTATCTGAGAGCCTTATTTAGGGCCTACTATAAATTTGAAAATTTGCGATTTTTTTTTCAGTAGGCTGGATTGCAAAATTATTATGCAAAACCTATCCGACCGATCTTAACAAAATTTAGCACACGTTTTAAACATATTAAAAAGGCGGAATATGGAGCTTGTAAGTCAAGTTTAGAAAGTCGAAAACATTTAAAGGATTAACTTAATTTTTCTGTACTTTTTTTTCCAATTATTGCTATTTTTTCAACAATAAACATTAAATTTTCAATTTCTAGCTAACAAAATATTGTGTAAAATTGAATAACGAAACTTTTAACTTCTTATAATTTTTTCCCTAGGATCAATATTTTCCGAATTATAAACGAAAATAGGAGCAAAAAAATGAGAAATTTTCAATTGTTTTCAGATTTTGTTAAATAAAAAATTTAGCACAGGGCTTGCGACTGGCGCATATCGTGATTATCGATATTGGGCACATCCTGAAGGGATTCCAGCAAAAAAATAGCTTCCTATGGAAAATGTCCATTATGGTCTTAATTTCCACAAATCCCGCCTAGTCTATTAATGAATCAGGGCTCGGTGCTTAGTCCTTATTATTTATTCTCATTACTGTTGGATCAGATAATAGGGAAACTATAGGGTAACATTTCCAGTTACTTGATGTATGCTGATGTAGTGTTAGTAAGAAATATTGAGAGGGATTTACTAGAACAAAACCTGGAACAGTGGAAATAAAGGCTCTTGAGGCAAAAGGTTTAAAACTTAGTAGGACAAAAAAAGCGTATTTGGCATGTTCATTTAAAGATAAAGTTAATACAGATAAAATGATAACCTCAGACGGTGAAATGATTGTGAAAAGTAATAGTTATATGTACATAGAATTGGTATTATAGAGTAATGGGGAGATATATGGAGACGCATGGAGTAAATTGAGGGTTGGATGGATAAAATGGAGCGAATGTACGGAAATGAATGGTAGAAATTTAAAAAGAAAGAGGAACAACCATTATTTCAGACATCAAAAGTGCAACAAAAGTAATTGTGAAAATTACAGAAATATTTACTTACTGGATGTATGATATAAGATATTATCCCTACCTTGAATATACGATACGACAAAAATGCTTATGATAAAATAATTGGATATATGTATCAAAAGCAAGCGTGGATGAAAAATGAAATAATCGAGATGATGGACGAAAGAAGACAGCTTAAAAATAGAAATAACTCAGAGTATAAACGAAAGCATAATCTGATTCGAAGAAAAATCAGGGAAGCCAAAGAGTTATGGATGCGAGCAAAATGTGAGGAACTAGATGAATTGCAACGAAAACATGACGAATTTAACACATATAAGAAAATAAAAGAAGTTACAGTACACAAAAGAAATACGCCCATAATATTAACGAATAATGAAGGTCATGTCCCTAGAAGACGAAGTAATGGAGAAATGGGAAAACTACATTAAAGCATTATTTAAGGATGATCGAGGATCACTACCTAACTTAAGTGCAAATACAGGACCATCAATCTTAAAAGCTGAAGTGGAAAAAGCCATACACCAAGCCAAAAACAACAAAGCCAGTGGACCAGATCAAATATACAGCGAATGGCTAAAATTACTCTCAAATGACAATATAAAAGAACTCACTGTACTTTTCAATCAAATATATGATACCAGTGAAATTCCATCGGACTGGTTAAAATCGATCTTTATTCCTCTACCTAAGAAACCAAACGTTAAGAAATGTAGCGATTGTAGACTCATTAGTTTAATGAGCCATGCCGTTAAAATACTGTTGCATATAAGACATCAAACTTATTGCCAAACTTTACTGGAACCAAACAGCCATTATTAATACCAACAACAGAGAATCAAAGCCAATCAGTATTGAATGAGGCGTAAGACAGGGCTGTGTACTGTCTCCCACCCTCTTTAACGTGTATTCTGAGAATCTATTTAGGGAAGCTTTAAAAGATCAAAAAGGAATTATCATAGGAGGAGAAATAATTAACAATATACGGTACGCCGACGATACTGTGATTCTAGCTGAAAACATCGACGATCTGCAGGAGCTAATCAATAGAGTTGACATGGAATGCACAAATTGGGGACTGTCGATAAATATCGATAAAACTAAATACATGGTGACCAGTAAAGGGGATATCGGCGCAACCCAACTGATATTAAACCAACAACCGCTGCAGAGAGTTCAGAGATTCAAATACCTTGGATGTTGGATTACCCAAAATCTGGATCCATCCTTCGAAATTCGATGTAGAATTGAACAGGCAAGAAACTCATTTCAAAAATTCAAGCCTCTATTATCCAATAACTCATTAAATTTGGAAATCCGTGAAAAGTTTACAAGATGTTACGTGTGGTCTGTACTTTTGTATGGATGTGAAACTTGGACTTTAAACGCCGATATCATGAATAAAATCGAGGCGTTTGAGATGTGGTTGTATCGAAGGATACTAAAAATTCCATGGACTAGCAGAACCAGAAACGAAGAAGTTCTTCGAAGAATGGGACATCAACGAACTCTATTAAATATTATTAAGAGGCGTAAACTAGAATATCTTGGACATATAATGAGGACCAAGATATGAGTTCCTTCGGCTAATTCTCAACGGTAAAATCGAAAGAAAGAAATGGATAGGACGGAAGAAACTCTCTTGGTTGAGGAATTTGCGGCAGTGGACAGGTTTGACAGCGGACTAATTGCTACACGTAGCGCAAGACCGAGATCAGTATAACAATATTATAAGCATGGTAGTCGCCGACGTTCCGTAGGGATATGGCACTCTAAGAAGAAGAATCAAGCAAGGCTGCAATATTTTACCCATTCTGTTCAATTTATATGGAGAATGAATTGTTTACAGAGCCACGACTAATTGAAATGAAGGAATGTGTATTGGAAGGAGAAAAATATAGACAGTACGCTACGCAAATGTTGCCCAAAATCGGTCTTGGTCTTGTTCTTGTGTTTTCGCAAGACCAAGACCAAGACCAAGACTAAGGACCACCTAATTTTATTAAGACCAAGACCAAGATTAACCGTACCAGATTTGAGCAAGAACAAGAATAAGCGTGCGAAACTCTTGCGTCTTGCAGTTAGGACTGAGTGTAGTTCACAGTATAGTGTAATGTCGGTAAAATATAGTAGTTCCAGTATATGCTTAGAGACTAGATTTATTGTACCCCTTTAATTTTAGATCCTATGCATAAGGCTCAAACTTTTGACATGACACTATGAGGGAAGCAAATTAAAACAGAAAGCCTGCGCAAATTTAATGAGCTTTCTAAAGAATATAAAACTCTACAGTTAGTGACTAAATCTTTAGAATCATCAAGAAATGAAAAGAAATATGTGAATATGATGAAGATGAAGACGTAATAGACTTTGAGAAACTGTATGCATGTCCCTCGACTTCATCTGGATCTTGTCGTTAAGGCTTAGTTATTCCCGAGTTGGAGGAGTACCTATGTAAGCCCAGAGCCCCAGCTCGGAAGACATTTTAGAATGGTGGAGGACGCATGAGACAGAATATCCAACTTTATTGAAGAAGGCCCGTGATTTTCTTTCAATAACTGCAACATCAGTACCTGCTGGGAGATAATTTTTTAAAGCATGATTAATAATTAGAAAACATAGAAATAGGTTAAGTGATGAGTCAGCCAGATGGTTACTTTGTATTAATTCTTGGCCAAAGGAATTAATATGAAGTAACAGTAATGTCAAAGGCTATTTGTACTGTTCTGTAATTTAATTTGTATTGTATTTTATTTTTTATTTAAATAAATGGCAAATTGTATACCTCTTTTGTTCAGATAACGTTCTTTAAAATACAGTCAAGTTTATGTCATTAATTTGTTTTTTTTTTGTGTTTTAACCATGTTTTAGCACATATAAGCGTATTAAATGCAGACGTTTACTAAGAAACAGTCTGACTCCCTTGGGACATTGTAGATAACTCAATTAGTTAGAGAATAGACACGGATCGCTTAGATCATGGGTTCAAACCTCTTCCAGTGTCAGTTGTTTAAACATTTATTAATTTGGTTGATCTTTACTATGGCTGTGTTAATTCAAGCTTAAAATGTACCTACTCAGTTACGTTGTTCTAAGACCTAAAGTAATGTTTAATAAATAGCAATAGGCTAATGGGCAACTGCGAGACTTGTAATACTCTTGCTGTAAGACCAAGACTAAGATCAAGACCGGTGGTGTAATAGCGAGACCAAGACCAGGTGTATTGGCACAAGACCAAGACAAGACTGTCTAATTTTCGGCTTTTTCTTGCAAATGAAGTGGGTTTACACAGCAACAGATTAAAGAGTAAAATGAAACTAATTATTAGATCAAAAAAAAAAAAATGTTCTGCCCTGGTGAGTGTTGGTGGAATTGAGATCGTGAAGTTTCATATTCCTCGGTTTAAAAATCGCCAACAATAGAAATTGTGACAAAGAAAAAATTGTGAAAAAGAATGCCATATGAGGGTATGAAAAGAATACGAAATCTCCATAAATACAAAAATAATGCTTGTAAGAATACTCATATTTACTAATCATCCCTTAGCGCAAAGCTTATCCCCGGAAAAATCGAGATATCGGCCAAAACCAAAAAAGTGAATCACTAGGAATAATTTGCTAATTTATTGCTCGAGTTTTACACCTACAAAAGGCTACAGTGCCCATCTTGGCGGCATATTTTATTGTATTTTGCAAAGGAAATACTAAAGATTATCTAGGTGACGCGTAAATGAGCTGAGCGCTAGCATACCATCATACCATGGATAATATTTCAGTATGCTAGTGCGGGAGGGCGCTGAACTACACAAACAGCTGAATTTCGCGCTACTGTGACTGCAGTCTAACATATCATCCATCGAGTTAGAATCTATGGAGAAGCTATAAGCATATTAACGTGTGTATTAAAAAAAGTAGGCGTGGCTAACGATGATACCAATATGGCGGTGGGATCATGACCGGACTCAATAATATTAAAACTACTATAAAAATATGACTAGTTATTCAGAAGATTTAATCATAATCTAAAAAAGTGCAATACATTTTTAATAAACTATGATTTATTTATCCCACGGTAAACACTGAAAACACGATATATTATACATAAAGATAAATTAATACAGTCATTTCTGTCAAAAATACTATTAATTTATTCTCTGAAGTACGGGTCATTACTTTGTTTACATATTTGTATACTAACCTGTAAAACGTTATTCCTGAAGATTTTTTATTAACATTGCTTCTGCTACTACAACTACGTTGAGAACAAGAAACCATTAAGTATTATGCACTATCACAATATATTATTACAGTTTCTATAAAAGTATTATAAAACTAAGAATATTCGAAAAACAACAAACGTAAACAAACATATACGATCTGTCAAAAGTTTCAAAACAATCTTAACAATATGGCCGAAGTGAGGCCGTTTTTAGTCACGTGATGCCCTCTCCATAGATTATGGACAACTCGATGATATCATCCAAGTTTTGACAAGACGTAGATTAGTTGATTAACTCTTGTATTGCTAATAATTAGCTAATTTTAAAGTCTCGTTAAGAGATTTTGACCTATTTTTTAAAACTCTCCAAATATGCACTGCAGATTGGACTAACTTCATGATACGTTTGGTAAAGATAGCAGTTCAGACCAGATATGATATACACGAAATAAAAAGTTATCAGTTATCCATTAAAAAATGTGATAATTTATTAATGTAAAAACATGTATTTTAGTTATTTGCTTGAATTAAATTACTTCTTTGTCCGTCTCAAAAAGTAGTTCTTTTTTTAACATTTGCATTAAAGTTTACTAAGAAATGGTTTTTTACCCTTAATTTAGATTTAATTAATTTTTGATTATTCTGTATTTTGTATTTATATCCTTGCCTAAATTTTTTTTAGATACGTCACTGGAAATGCTTATATTTACGACATTATTTATTTCCAAAGTGAGATAAGAGGAGCCTCTCTTGATTTTTAATGATCATTCAATAAAAATTCTTTATAAAAGGCAATACCTATCAGATGGGTACTATCACCTGAACCAGAAACCTACATCTTCCGCATCTTTCTTTCTATCATATCGTGAATTTTCAAGGAGTCGAAGAAGAGAGATTTTCTATACATTTGCATACTTTTTCCTTTTTACATAGGCGTACAGAAAAGGGGGTGAGTCATATAAGCAAAGAGATTTAAAAGACCCAAGACACTTTATAGATAAACAATTTTTGCGGAAAATAAAACATAAGATCTTTTTCCTCTTTCCTTCTCTCTTTATTTATAATAGGCATTATTGACCATTTTTCTTCAATTCTTTGTTAGTTAATGGATGTTGTCACTTTACTTATGGCACGGCACTCACTTTCAATACTTATTCGGCTCACCTGAAATTTGTTTTATGCTACCTTGACAACTGTCGTGGCGCCCACTCTACTGATCTTCTTATGGTCATTCTGGCTATGAAGACTTTCTTAGTTGCTATATGGAATAGCTGTGCTGAGGTCTTTTTCTACCATGCTCTCAAGCTAGGATCTTCTTCTTCGTTCTGAGGCCATTTTCCTTCAATTTTACCTTGCAAAATGCTGTTCTGAAGATAAATGCATTGGAGTAGCTCATATCTGCCTTGATTTCTCATATGTCCCAAGTACTGCAGCTTACGGCCCTTCACGATATTGACCAAATTCACGCTTGTGTCCATCCTCCGCAGTACTTCTTCATTGGTGACTTTGTCTGTCCATGGTATATTCAGAATCCTTCTGTGTAACCATAGCTCAAAAGCCTGAAGTTCTGATAGTTTCTGCCTTCAATGTCCACGTTTCTACTCCGTACAGAAGCACTGAGTACAAGTAACATTTTAGGAGCCTTATTTGGGGTGAGGTCATGGAACTTGAACACAGAGCTCATAATCAAGAATGCACTTTTTGCCTTTAAAATGCGACATTTAATCTCTTGGGTATCGTCCCACGATTCACTGATTATAGTTCCCAAGTAGTCGTACTGTGAGACACGTTCAATTTTCATTTGGTTCCCATACTTGGTTTTGCTGGTATTTATATCCAGTCCATATGTTCTACTTGCTTCCGTTATTTTGTTCATTAAGTTTTGCAGTCCTTCTATGGTATTGAAAAATACTATTGTATCATCTGCATTCCGAAGGTTATTGAGCTTGACTCCATTTATTGAGATGCCTTCATTAATATCTTTTAGAGCCTCTTTAAAAATGTGCTCTGAGTACAGATTGAATATCAGTGGTGAAATTTTTCACCCCTGTTTCACCCCCCTTAAGATTTTGATCTGATCTGTATATTCCCCATATATTCTGAGCACCGCTGATTGATTCCAATACGGGTTAGCTATTATTTTTTAGGTCTCTTCCGTCAATCCCTGTCCTCTTCAGCACTTCCATCATTTTTTCATCCCTGACTCTATCGAAAGCCTTCTTGTGGTCAATCAGGCATGCAAAAACCTCACAGCTGAAATCTCTACATTTCTGAAACAATACCTGCACGCTAAATAAAGCTTCCCTCGTACCATCGGCGTTCACAAATTCAAACTGATTGTTTGGCCTAAATTCGTTTGTGGATGACTTTTAAAAACAGCTTCAGCAGATGGCTCATTGGGCTTATGGTCTTATAGTTTTCACAAACTTTTGCTGCTGGTTTTTTGGGCAATGGTACGAACTCCGTTTTAAGCCACTCTACTGGTATTTTTCCTGCCTTGTATATTTCATTAAATATTTCAGTTTTTATTTTTATGTGTTCTGCATCTAATAGCTTCAGCAGTTCCGCAGGAATTTCATTAAGTTCCGGTGCCTTTCCATCCTTCATTTGTCTGACGGCTGCCGTTATTTATTCTGGTAGGAATTCGGGACCAGAATTTTCTTCAATAGTGGCTTCTTGTATTGTTCTAAGGTCGTGGAATAATTTCTCCATTATTCTTTTCATACTTTCTTTGTATCTCCTTTAGTTATGGCAAGATTGCCTTCATCATCTGTTATTTTTCCGCTGTTGCATTTTCCTCCACCTTTCGATGGACATTTCGATGGAAGTTATCATATCGACTCTGATACTCCTCTATTTCTTGACATTGTTCTGTCTTTTGTTTTTCTCTTTGCCTTCTTTTATTTTTCTTGTGACGATGGTATGTATTATCCTATATTCTTGGAGATTTTATTTGTTTTTTTTTCTCTGATCCATAAGTTCAAGTATTTCATCGGTCATCCACGATTTCTGTTTCTCTGTATCTTTCTTCAGGTGTTATTCTTTTATTTCTCTCACTGTTTCTTGTATGATTGCTCTACTCATGACTCTATTGATATGCTTTTTCTATTGTTTCTATTCAATGTACATTGATTTATATTTTAGACCTTGCATGTTCTTTTAATGTCTTCACTTCTTTTTCTTCTTATCAGCGCGTTTTCAGTTGTTCTACAGAGTACTCTCATTTTTCTTGTGTCCAGTGTTTGTTCCGCTTTATATTTTATTCTTAGTTGAATTGATCTTTTATGAATAACTTTTGTTAACCTCTGTTTACTATGTATTTATTTAGCATTATTATATCTTTGGACCCGTTAAAACTTTTAGTCACAGCGTCCTCTTGCAAGGGCACAAACTTGTTAACCAACATGTTGCCGAATAGTGGCATTTAAACTTCCGACATAACATGTACCCTGTATAAAGGCAGTGCATTTGCCTATTTATGAATAAGTGAACTCAGTATCAATGATATAAAGCTAATTACGCGTCAACTGTCTAACCTTCAAACACGTGCAAATTGGTGATTGATTTATCCTTTAAATTTCAATTTGAAATATATAAGAAATTGGTGTGATTGTAACTAAAAGCTTAATAATTTATGCTTTACTTTTTTATTAAATACACACTTAGCCTTACTGTAAACTCTTTATATTTTTATAAACATCGACGTCCTTCAGGAAGGACAAACATACTTCATGACACACATTGTAAGAGTAACACTTTTCGAGTTGATGTTTATTTGTAATTTACTTTTTAAAGATTTAAAGAGCTAGATTTAATGACTATTTTTAAAAATTTAAGGAAATGTTAAAAATGTCAAAAAGTAAAAATGTGTGGACATTGTTATATCAATTACCTATTTTCGTTATGAAGTTACGGAAGTTGATTTGTTTCCTACATTTAATATGTCTAAATGATATTCCATAACAACCTTTAGTAATGATTCACTTTTGTCAATGTACTGGCTCAGGTCATATTTAGTCCATTTTTCCTGCAATCTGTCACTAGCTATTCCAACTCCCTTGGTGGTGGATTTTCGGGATCATTATATGGAACGCATGGTGATCCGAGAATAATCTTAGTAATATTTCTTACCTCTATGATTTTTGTCTTTTCCGTCGTTAAATGCCTGGATTAGAAATTATTCAACGCCAATGTTTTGATATGCCGTTGATTATTCTACCAGTATAGTTCCTCAGGACTTCGGCAGATCGGCTATATATAAATTCTCCACCAATGCCTGATAGACCTATTATTTGGTCCTTTTAAATCCAGCGCTCTTGTATCAAAGCTAGATCAAACGTTTGTAGGATACCTCGTCGATCGTGGTTCCTAGGATGTGTGCGTTTCCCTCGATCTTCTGATTTTTCAACAACCAGTCTTTCGTCTTAAGATCTTGATTTTGTTTCCTTAAACGGGTACTGATAATTGCTTCATAGGCCTCGTTTTCTAGTACTTGGGTGAGGACCATGGAACGCTTGGGCATAATATTGGGATCGACTACATTTAAGTTTGCCCCCCCCCCCAAGGCCCTCCATAATACTTCCCACAGCAAGAGTTCATTTTTTGTACACTCCTTAACACAGTTTACCCACCCCACACGGTCCTTGGCCTAAACATCACTTTATGGAACTGCAAAAGTTGATTCTGTCCTCCAATAGAAGCCAATATGCTAAATACTTTTGTGATATTTCTATATGACCTAGTGTTCTTGTTAGTGTCCCTTGGTTTTTAATTATGGAATTCATTCGAGGTCTTTTTTTATTCTCGAGTTTTACCGATACTTCTGCTATGGATTTGTTGTGGTCCACATTCCAGCATTAACTTTTACCTCTTATTCTTATTTTTCATATCTATTCTAATCTTATGTTAAGGTCGAGAGTTCCTTAAGTTTTTTGATCATTAGCTTAGAGTCTATTTCTCTCGGAGCACCATTTGGCTCAGTATTTAAGGCGGAGACAGAAACCGCGATCTGAGTCGCCTCTCTGCTTATTCCTTGTTTGTTTTTATAAGCTCAGAAGAGTTACTCATTTCTGAGCCTTCTTGTGAGCGATCTGTTTTTGTTTTAATATCGCTGACCATTTCTTTCCACAAGTGGCCAGGCAAGAAGGTGCACACATCGTGCTAAGGCTTTAATCGTTCAAAGTTCGCCAGCTCTCTCGGGTATCACTTCAGGCAACTCTTTTACCTGTACCATGCATCTGCTGGGAACGATGGTTTTATTTTGGGATTGGAGAGCGCACTAGTTACAAAAAAAGACTGATCGTAGGATGAGCCAGTTGGGGTGAATTCTTCTGTGATTTCCCCACTGACCATAGTGTAAATAGGTATTAGTGAGTGTGGGTGTGTTTTTGTGAGTATTTGTTTGTGTATCTGTGTTTATTCTATGAGTGTTTATTTGGTTATAACTTATTCATACCTATCCCATTTATCCATAATAAATTTCCTATCACTCATTGGGATGCCCCGTGTTGGGATTAGAAACATCCCCATAGTCGCCACTATCACTGATACAGACTACAATTGTTGCATCTGTTTCTGCTGATGTAAGAGAGCCTACCTGCCTCCTTCCTCGGAGATCAATAACTGGTTCTACTTTACTCTGAACTACTGTAAGGCCACTTTCATCAAATTTGGAAATTCTGTTTGCGGGATAGCTGTGTTTTAAAACGCATATTCAATATTGTCAAAACACATTTTTTACATTTTCTTTGTTGAAACCTACAGCTCTTGCAAATGAGGTTTCTGTTGGCTTACAAATTGAAAGTCGATCCTTATGCCTTTTCATGAATAGGAATGACATTCCTTGTAGCTACTTAATAGACCATCCGCCGAAGGTCTCGCCTAGTCAAACGAAAAAATGTA
This sequence comes from Diabrotica undecimpunctata, assembly GCF_040954645.1. Taxonomy (NCBI): domain Eukaryota; kingdom Metazoa; phylum Arthropoda; class Insecta; order Coleoptera; family Chrysomelidae; genus Diabrotica; species Diabrotica undecimpunctata. The sequence continues at coordinate 9,071,290 of NC_092803.1, read as the reverse complement.
GATTCCATGACCAAACAATACTTAACCAACTGTTCCTCCAATTCGGGAGGCAAGACAGTAGCCCTTCCTGCCAAAAGCAGAGAGAAGCTGCTTTTGCTGGTTCTCCGTATCTTTCCATTGACAAACGCATCGGCGTGGTCGTGGTTACTTCAAAAGTCTTCACAGCCTTCTTCCATCCCATTCTCTTCCCAAAGGATCCAAATTAGGAAATGATACGTGCAAATGAAAAACTAAGCGGTAGAATTATTTTTCCATAGCTTTAAACACTAAAATAACTTCAGACACCGTCTGAACTCCGTCACTAACTGAACAGCTGTTTTCCTATTGGCAGCAGCATCTTCATACGAAACTGCACTAGGGCTCCGAATTTACCGCGGTTCTTCTACAAATATCCGGGATGTACTAGGTAGGCTAAGAGAGTCAGAACACAAGAAAAAACAACGAATAAAAAGTACAATTCCAGACAAACCCGACAATCAAAGCTGTGGGAAAAAGACGTAGGATAAGGCCAATACTGAGGTGAAAAGATGATATTGACAAGAACGCAAGGAAGATTGCGTGACACTGATAACGATAATGAATGAGAAAATATCGTAACGCCATAGTTAGCCTATACAGTAATTGTTTTAATCTAGCGTGATAATACAGACTATATTCTAATTGTACCAAAATGTATTGTGGAAAATGCAAAAAATAAAACGCTTTAAAATAATTTATTCAGTATTTTTTCTTAGAAAATTAAAATATAAAAATTCAACCAAATAAATATGTATATATAAAAATACACAGAGTTCTGATGCATATACACTCTAAAAATTTGTATTATTACTATCGTGATGTTGGTTGCATATATCTAAACATACTACATTTTTATAGAATAGATCAAAGAAAGCAATATAAAGAAGAAAATTAAGAAAGAAAGGAATATAAAATGCTGTATACTACTAAAGATTTGTACAAATGATAGTTGGTTGTTGATTGAAATGGTATAAAATACCAAAAAGTTATATGTATTCCAAACATGTCCTATGTAATAGTCTACAGTAAAAAGGACACTGTAAAATATAAAAAAATGAATCATGAAATATAAAGATAATAGTATTAAATGAAATATTATATAGCAGTATTAGTTTAGACCAGAAAAGTAAGAGAATAAAATAGAATAAAATAAAAAAAAATAAAAATAGAATAGAATAGAACAGAATATAATATAATAGAATAGAATAGAATGGAATAGAATAGAATAGAATAGAATAGAATAGAATAGAATAGAATAGAATAGAATAGAATAGAATAGAATAGAATGGAATAGAATAGAATAGAATAGAATAGAATAGAATAGAATAGAATAGAATAGGATATAATGGAATAGAATAGAATAAAATAGAATAGAATGGAATAGAATAGAATAGAACTGAATAGAATAGAATTGAATAGTTAAAAATAGAAAAGACTTGAATAGAATTGAATATAATAGAATGAAATAGAATAGAATATAATAGAATACAATATACCAGAATCCAATAGAATAGATTGTAATAGAACAATATAGAGTAGAATAGAATAGATTAGAATAAAATAAGATAGGATGGAATAAAATAGAATAGAATAGAATGTAATAGAACAGAATAGAGTAGAATAGAATAGATTAAAATAAAATAGGATAGAATGAATTAAAATAGAACAGAATTGAATAGAATAAAATAGAATAAAATAGAATAGAATAGAATAGAATAGAATAGAATAGAATAGAATAGAATAGAATAGAATAGAATTGAATAGAGCAGAATAGACTAGAATAGAATAGAATAGAATAGAATGGAATAGAATAAAATAGAATATAGTAGAATAGAATAGAACAGAATAGGCGACAATAGAAGAGAATAGAATAGAGTGAAATAGAATAGAATAGAATAGAATAGAATAGAATAGAATAGAATAGAATAGAATAGAATAGAATAGAATAGAATAGAATAGAATAGAATAGAATAGAATAGAATAGAATAGAATAGAATAGAATAGAATAGAATAGAATAGAATAGAATAGAGTACAATAGAATGGAATAGAATAGAATGTAATTAAATAGAATCTAACAGAATAGAATAGAATAGAATAGAACAGAATAGAATAGAATAGAATAAAATATAATAGAATAAAATATAATAGAATAGAAGAGAATAGAATAGAATAAAATAGAATAGAAGGGAATAGAATAGAATAAAATAGAATATAGTAGAATAGAATAGAACAGAATAGGGTACAATGGAAGAGAATAGAATAGAGTGAAATAAAATAGAATAGAATAAAATAGAATAGAACAGAATAGAACAGAATAGAATAGAATAGAATAGAATAGAATAGAATAGAATAGAATATAATAGAATAGAATAGAATAGAGTAGAATAGAATAGAATAGAATAGAATAGAATAGAATAGAATAGAATGGAATAGAATAGAATAGAATAGAATAGAATAGAAAAGAATAGAATAGACTAGAATAGAATAAAATAGAATGGAATAGAATAAAATAGAATAGAATAGAATAGAATAGAATAGAATAGAATAGAATGGAATAGAATAAAATAGAATATAGTAGAATAGAATAGAACAGAATAGGCTACAATAGAAGAGAATAGAATAGAGTAAAATAGAATAGAATAAAATAGAATAGAACAGAATAGAACAGAATAGAATAGAATAGAATAGAATAGAATAGAAAAAAATAGAATAGAATAGAATAAAATAGAATAGAATAGAATAGAATAAAATAGAATATAGTAGAATAGAATAGAACAGAATAGGCTACAATAGAAGAGAATAAAATAGAGTGAAATAGGATAGAATAGAATAGAATAGAATAAAATAGAATAGAACAGATTAGAACAGAATAGAAAAGAATAGAATAGAATAGAATAGAGTACAATAGAATGGAATAGAATAGATAAGAATTAAATAGAATAAAATAGAATAGAATAAAGTAGAATAGAATGTAATAGAATAAAATAGAATATAGTAGAATAGAATAGAACAGAATAGGCTACAATAGAAGAGAATAGAATAGAGTGAAATAGAATAGAATAGAATAGAATAAAATAGAATAGAACAGAATAGAACAGAATAGAACAGAATAGAATAGAATAGAATAGAATAGAATAGAATAGAATAGAATAGAATAGAATAGAATAGAATAGAATAGAATAGAATAGAATAGAATAGAGTACAATAGAATGGAATAGAATAGATAAGAATTAAATAGAATAGAATAGAATAGAATAGAATAGAATAAAGTAGAATAGAATGGAATAGAATAAAATAGAATATAGTAGAATAGAATAGAACAGAATAGAACAGAATAGAACAGAATAGAACAGAAGAGAACAGAATAGAATAGAATAGAATAGAATAAAATAGAATATAATACAATAGAATAGAATAGAATAGAAAAGAATAGAATAGAATAGAGTACAATAGAATGGAATAGAATAGAATATAATTAAATAGAATAGAATAGAGTACAATAGAATGGAATAGAATAGAATATAATTAAATAGAATAGAACAGAATAGAATAAAATAGAATAGAATAGAATAGAAAAGAATAGAATAGCATAGAATAGAATAGAATAGAATAAAATAGAATAGAATACAATAGAATAGAATAGAATAGAAAAGAATAGAATAGAATAGAGTACAATAGAATGGAATAGAATAGAATATAATTAAATAGAATAGAACAGAATAGAATAGAATAGAATAGAATAGAATAGAATAGAATAGAATAGAAAAGAATAGAATAGAATAGAATAGAATAGAATAGAATAGAATAGAATAGAATAGAATAGAATAGAATAGAATAGAATAGAATAGAATAGAATAGAATAGAATAGAATAGAATAGAATAGAATAGAATAGAATAGAATAGAATAGAATAGAATAGAATAAAATATAATAGAATAGAAGAGAATAGAATAAAATAGAATAGAAGAGAATAGAATAGAATAGAATAAAATAGAATAGAACAGAACAGAATAGAATAGAAAAGAATAGAATAGAATAGAATAGAATAGAATAGAATAGAATAGAATAGAATAGAATAGAATAGAATAGAATAGAATAGAATAGAATAGAATAGAATAGAATAGAATAGAATAGAATAGAATAGAATAGAATAGAATAGAATGGAATAGAATAAAATAGAATAGAATATAATAGAATATAATAGAATTGAATAGAATAAGATAGAATAGAATAAAATAAAATAGAATAGAGTAGAATAAAACAAAATATTCACGAATACAACAAAATAGTATTCACGAATAAGTAAACTTTTTTGCAAATAAATGGATAAAAGTAAAATAACAAATTGACTCTCATTTTTAAACTGTTAAAAGAAATTTTTTATTTCATTTCCAAATGATATATTTTATTGTTGTTGACATATTTTTTCTATTATAAATTATCACTCTTAAATTATTTAATTTTACTATCAAAAGCACACACCCAGCTTTATAAAATATCAAACGTAACAACCCTTAAGTAATTAATCTTATTTAAATAACACACGAAATAAATATATAAATAATTATTTTCCTATTAAAATACCAAGTATCCCTTATTTAAAAACCAACACCAATAAATCTAACATAATTTAAACCTACATAACAATTGCCTAAGTAAATAAAATACATAACATAAAAGAATAAATAAAATACAAACAAATCAAGTCGATTTTAAGGAAAAAATGTGATGTTTAAATCTCTGGGGTATGGTCTTGATGGTATATCACAAGCTTTTTCATTCAAAACGATCTGATTTGAACTAGTTATGGACTATAACTAAGGCAGTGGTTGGTACTTATCTTAAAAGTATATAAATTACTTAACTACATGTGTAGAACAAGCTAAAAATATTTTTTAAATCTTAACATTTACATAATTGGGTTGAAAAACTTATAGGGTGAATTCAAAATGTATAAGCCTTTGAAAAATTAAGATTTTCAAAATAATATTCAAAAAACATTGTTTCTCTTTATAGACAATACATCACACATTTTTATAATATTTTTTATCATTAATATGAGAATTTTAGAGAAAACAGCTATAAATCTGTTTGAAAATCTCAGTTGTTTTTGAAAATTGTTAGTACAATAAAAGTTGTTGCTTCTAAGAAGATTTCTCCTATCAGTATCTAGGTGTGTTCATTTATACAAAAATATTTAAGTTGAAAATAGACGATTAGTTGACAACTAGAATGGGATATATAACAGAATAAAATAAAATAGAATAGAATAGAATAGAATAGAACAGAATAGAATAGAATAGAAAAGAATAGAGTAGAATAGAATAGAATGGAATAGAATAGAGTAGAATAGAATAGAATAGAGTAGAATAGAATAGAATAGAATAGAATAGAATAGAATAGAATAGAATAGAATAGAATAGAATAGAATAGAATAGAATAGAATAGAATAGAATAGAATAGAATAGAATAGAATAGAATAGAATAGAATAGAATAGAATAGAATAGAATAGAATAAAATAGGATAGAATAGAATAGAATAGAATAGAATAAAATAGAATAGAATAGCATATAATAGAATAAAATAGAATAAAATAGAATAGAATAGAATAGAATAGAATAGAATAGAATAGAGTAGAATAGAATAGAATAGAATAGAATAGAATAGAATAGAATAAAATAGGATAGAATAGAATAGAATAGAATAGAATAAAATAGAATAGAATAGCATATAATAGAATAAAATAGAATAAAATAGAATAGAATAGAATAGAATAGAATAGAGTAGAATAGAATAGAATAGAATAGAATAGAATAGAATAGAATAGAATAGAATAGAATAGAATAGAATAGAATAGAATAGAATAGAATAGAATAGAATAGAATAGAATATAATAGAATAAAATAGATCAGAATAGAATAGAATAGAATAGAATAGAATAGATTAGAATAGAATAGAATAGAATAGAATAAAATAGAATAGAATAGAATAGAATAGAATAGAATAGAATAGAATAGAATAGAATAGAATAGAAAAGAAAAGAAAAGAATAGAATAGAATAGAATAGAATAGAATAGAATAGAATAGAATAGAATAGAGTAGAATAGAATAGAATAAAATTGAAGAGTATAAGGGAGGCCTATGTCCAGCAGTGGACGTAATAAATGAAGACTGAATGATGATGATGATGGAATAGAATAGAATAGAATGGAATGAAATAGAATAGAATAGAAAATAATTTAAAAATGTAAGAATTGTGAGACCTTGTAAAAATAAATAAAATTTTATACATAACAACCAAACTATTTTTTTATTAGAATTTAATGTTAGATAATACCTGTATTTTTTAACATTGATATTGCAAAATAAAAAGATAACAATTAAACTAAACCGCAGTTTGTGATTATGCATCAGAACAGGAAAATAAAATTTGGTAACTGAGATTTATTTACAAAAAATATAATTTTCTACATAACAAAAATATTCAATTACCTCTAGATGATAAAATATACTAACCATTTTATAAATTATTTGTTGGATTAAAAAATACGTTGAATAAGAATCTCCAAATAGGCATTCTTTTGTTCAACATACTATTAGTTTCAAAATTTAAAAATATATTTCTCACAAGAACTTCTGCTACGTCTATATGTACAAAATGTTCAATTATTCAAATATATAACACAAGACAGAATCATTAAAGTAAAATATAAAAGTAAATTAGAGTTTGCACGTAAAGACACATTCTTATGAAACCAACACTCCTTATTAAGATAGCTATTAATATTAAAACCAAATTTAGAAAATATAAGCACACTTTTTATAACGATTTTTCACTGTGATAAAAGCCATTGGTTTACTTTACTAGTGTAAACCAATCAATTCTGCTCATATAATTAGTTGGTTGTCATATTTTTAACTCCTATCACTTGTAACCCTTAACCACACTTTTGCACTGTGATTCTTGTTTCATCTGTCAATTGTCATGCATTTTTATGACTTTTCGAGTAATATTGGTTAATTATTTGATTTGAAATTATACTAACTTTGGTGCTAATTTTGAGTTCATTTCGTCGGGGCAATATTTTTTGGAATCAGGTGCTTATGCAATGTTTATTATAATATAGTCGTCGAGTAATCAGATAACGTGAATTTAATACTCATTTAAAATTTAAGATGATACGAGATAATCCAAAAATACAATTGATTATTCTTCTTACTCATTCGTCTTAATGGGCAAAGCATTTGTTCAGTCCTCGGTATCTTGTTAACAATTACTCCAGATTTTTAAGATTTGCTAATGCATCATCACCTTATTAGCCATTTGTCTCCTGAAATTCTTACTTTTCTTTTTTCAGAAATTTTATCGATATGTGAATTCCATATTCTTCTTAGTATTTTTATCTCTGTTTCATTTTATTATTCGTGTTGTTTTACTTGTCTCAAACCTTTTTTGGCAGTGTATATTATATATAATAGAACATACTGTTGTAGACTCAATTTTTATGTGTGATCGTCACATTACTATGACAAACAAGAAGAGACTCGTTTCAACTCTGGTCTTATCCATATTTTACTGTGCATGCAAGACACGGATAGTCAAAGAATCTGATAGACGACTCATAGACGCTTTTGAAACGTGGACGTGGAGATGAATGCTTTAAATTACATGGAAGGCTCGCTGTACGAATATCTCGGTTCTAGATGAAATTAATCCCAATCGGCGTCTCTATAAGTCTATAGTACTGTTTGCTCTAGAATTTTAAAGTTCAGTCAACGCCAACGCGACATGTTATCTCTATGGCGATGGACATACATCGCGAAAAAGATTATTAACAAGCAGTATACTGAGGCAGTACATGTAACAGATGACACAACACATATGCCAAGATTTTAATTACTATGATGATGATGATCAACATGTTTATTTTTCCGTATTATGTTGAGCAAGATAGCTTGCTATTTTATCAGCTTTTGCAGCTCAGATTCTTACTTTATTTTCGTGTTATGTAAACTATATATCTTTATACTCATACTTTACACTTTACTTTATACTTTAAAATTCAAATTCACTGCCTATTCACTTTCTCGTTAACTTCCAATTGACAGCGCTCATTAAGCGATCAGTAAGTTTTCAGGCGGTGTTGTCATATTTAGACTTTTTTTAGATTAAAACGCTGTAAGAGTTTTTGTACATTGTCATTATTCTCCACTACCAGAATGGTATTGTTTGCATTATATAGTATTTTCTATTATTTTATGAGCTTTTTTTGTATTTCTGGGTTATTTATTCTATGTCGAAATATATCGGTAACCTTGAAAATTCCACACCAGTCTCAAATATTGTGCAGAATTGACTGTTGTTTTGTTTCAGGTTCCCAGGTTTAATATATTTCCTTGGGATAACTACTTTAGTTCCTATTCAAAAGACATCAAATCCTACAAAGTGTACAAAAATTTTAGCTTCATAAGTTAAGTTTTAAAACCATTTCTTTACACCAAAATAGCGAAAAAATGTAAAGGGATGAGTGGCAAACTAGGAGCTACGAGCAGTGTTCAATCACAAATTAAATCCCTAGTTTGTAATCTCACAATTATTTTAACTTTCTACTTTCCCTGTATATTACTATAATATACTTTTATTACGAAGATATTCACCTTTCGGTAGAATTTGATAAAGTGCTAAATTATTGTAATAACTTCCTAGTTCAAGAAATCCTCGTCTATGATGTACAAAGGTGCAAATTACAAGATACAAGGCAATGTACTTTTTTATGAATTATCGCTTTATTCGGATTGTAAATAAGTTATTGTTTGAAGTTCCGTCGAATGAACTTATTAGCTACCAATAAAACATGTACTCTACGACTTCAGAAATTATTTCACACCGTCGATCAAGAAGTTGGATATAAGGGCATTCGAATATTTACACATCGATATTATTAATTGGTCCTTCGTGCCGGATATGAACCAGCGGCCTATAGAATGTTTTATCTATTTTATTATAGGCGTGCCTTTAACATCAAGCATGCGTTGCTGTTATAAAGGCTGGAAGAGATCGGTATAGACCAAATAAACAAATTAACTCTGTACTGGAATTAGATGGTAGAAACAAAAATTATTAAAGATGTATAAATGATGTATTTGATGTCCCAAAAGGAGATCGTCAGAAATCTTTAAAATAGTATCAAAAAATTAAACTAAAGGCGTTTAAGTCTAACTACCCAAGTCTACTAATTTTACCTAATTAGGTTAAGGAAACCTAATCTAATAGTAATTGTGTCAACGATACGGCAATTAGAATGAATCTACAGATCAGCACTAGTTGTTATAAAGATAAATCACGTTCGAAGACAGTATGAATTGCGTGCAAACATAAAGAAAACTAAACTTATAGTAAAAGCTGCACGGAATGGTAAAACTACACGTGCTATTTCCTTCAATAATTAGTTGATAAATATTTTTATTGCTTTAGTTTTATTAAGACTCATTTTTAATCCATGTTCATTGCTTATTTTTAAATTAATTGTACTAGGTAAGATCAATTTCTTATCAGTCAATGAACCCTACCGATGGAAATATGAAAAAATTTGAGCTAGAGACGTGTTTCTCTTGTATTTTCCTAGGTGTATTTAGGTATTTAGTTATGAGCCGTTAAACAAGATAAAAATTGCAACATTATGTTACAAAAATCAGTTCTGTTATAGTTACAATTTTCAATTATAACAATGGTTATCTACTGCTCCTTTTGCTGCAAGAAGTCAGCCCAATAGATAGAAGAGTATATTCAATCTACTGTGAAAGCCTATCTTCATAGATTTAATTTAAGTGAAACAGAACTCTGCGATTGTAATGGTAACACTGACGATATCAATCATTGGATGTTCGGGTACATATATAATGATGCTGCTATTAAGTATCTATTGGAAAATCTGATAAAAGAACAAATAATTCTTTTCAGAGTCAATCTTCTACTTTATATATCTCTCGTTGTAATATTAGACTTAACCAAACTTTTTGGGGACATTTAAAAAGGACTAGAAGAAAAATTTAGGATGGAATGTGTAATGTGAATGGATAAATCCAGCTTTCTTCCCTATGTCTATCCTAATGTTATATATTTACCTCCTAGCCGTTGCCTGTCTTGTGTTATAATAAAGTCGCTGTGAAAGGCACCTTAGCGTGAAAAGTATCCCTTGTTGGCTCTATATATTCATTTAAAGTTGGTTAGGGCCCTGAATGTAACGAATGAAAGTATAGTTTATTGTCAATCTATTGATTCTTGTAATACTGATGTTTACATTATACTGTTTATTTACCTCCAAGCGAAGTACTATTTTGTTAATAAATGCAATAGGTGAATACATCATTAACAAATTCAAGAAATCAAATACATTATCGTGGCTGAATGGATCAAGTTATCCAAAGCCATAAATTAAATAAAAAAAAAAACGGTTATAGTTACAATATTTAGAAAACATGCTTAAAAAAATAATGGGTTAGCAGAAAAGAATTACAGGTTACTGAATTAAATTGTATGGTAGATAAAAGTAAAAAGAGTGATTACAGCACTCGAATTGTGGATATTTCGCACATTACTTAAAATTTTGTGAACGGAGCATATAATCAATGAAGAAGTATTGATAAATGAGTCTTAAGTTTGTGCCAATTGTTGTCTACTTATGTACTTAGTTACATAATATATAAAAGGTCTTGTGAAAAATATATACAATCTAAAGTTGAAATATATTTAAAAAAAATTGTCGAGTCTTTTGATTTCTGTAAAATTTATTAATATATAAAGAGTAAGGCTCACATATCCAATATAAATATTTCCCAAACTAAATAGGTTCATCATTAAATAGAATTTGTGCTGTTTTCAGATCTTTTATATATTTTTTCTCTTACTGTCTCTACCCAAATGTTAAATAAATATTATAAATATTCGCGCATTATTAAAAAGAACAATCAGCTAAAAAATAAAATATTCGTTAGAGCTTCATGGCTTCTAAAAAATAGGTTGGTTTAACAGATGTAAGATATGTTGGATTATTTGGATCGAAGTACAGTTCTTATTTCTTATTCAAGCTTTTCTTTTTACAAGCAATTCTGTTTGTTCATTGGTGGATTAATATCTCTATGAAAGGTTGTCACTCCTTCTTTTGCGCGGTCGTCCGATACTTCTTCTGCCGATTTGTGACTTTTCTCTTGCTATGTTGGCGACACAGGCTTCCTCCATTCTGCTTATGTGGCTATTCTATTCTTTTTTTTATTTAGTGTCCATTTATACATTGTATGTAACATTTTCTTCTAATGTCTTCCAGTTTTCTTTCGATCTCTCAGCCTATTTCCTGTAATTCTTCTCAGTACTCTCACCTCTGCCGTTTCCAGTAGCCTTTGCGTTGTCGCTGTGTCGGGTCTTATTTCTGAGGCATATGCCATTATTGGTCTTACACTGGGTTTATAAATTCTTGACTTTATCTTAGTTTTAATGTACCTGTTAGTCATATAGTGTTATTAAGGCATCCTGCCAGGCTATTTGCTTTTTGTACTTGATCTCTCACTTCTTTGTCCAGGTCTTCATAGCTGGACAGTGTAATTCCAAGTTATTTTATTTCCATACTGATGTCATTAGTTTCTATTTTACATCTGGTTAGTTCTTTGCTGACTACTATTGTTTTAATTTTCTGAGATGAGATTGTCATATTAAATTCGTTTGCTCTTATGTTAAATCTGTGGACCAGTCTTTGCAGACTATCTTCATCTTGGGCTATCGTTATTGCATCGTCTGCGTAACAGAGTATTTTTATTTCTTTGTTTTCCATTCTGTATCCTTTTCCTTTGTTAACGCTTTTGATGATTACATTGAAGAGATTGAAGAACAAAAGATCTCAATGAGTCCCCCTGTTTTATTCCTCTGCCTATTTCTATAGGTTCTGTAAGTTGTCCATCTATTCTGACTTCCATTTTTTTGTTTTGGTAGATGTAGAGTTGGTTGATGAAACTATAAAAAATAAATCAATCGAAAAGATCTTGTTTTCGTTTTGTTGGTCATTAACTTTTAACATGCCATCCATTTATTCTTTCATTCCACAATGATCTTGCTTAAATGTCTGCTCAGGGTAACATGACTCAATTTTCGTTCAAGTCCATCTGTCTTAGTTTATACATTTCTTGCTGTTGTTTATTCTTTTCTGACTTTTCATAGCTTGTGTTTATGTAATAGTACTTTTCACAAACAAAATCGTGTAGTTTTGGCTGCATAACCACTGGATTGTCTTTTCATTTAATTATTGTTTGTTGAGGAGCTTAGTCTGTAACAGTATTCTTATTATTTTAATCATCTTGGGGATGAAGGTACATTTCGGCTCATTGTTTTATTTGCTCTAATTGAATGAGTTCTTGGGAATATTTTTCAGTATCTTCCCTCTTTGGTTGTTTATTTTCTCATTTTGACAATATTCTGTAGACAATGTTTATGTCATAATCTTATAATAATTTTATTTGTAATAATATCAGGATTATCTGTTTCTCGGCCTCGGCCTGTTCGGTTTTCTCAGCCTCAATTAGATATTTTTGCACAATTCTCGGGTCATGACTATTTTGCTTATTACTTAAAGCAGATTGACAGGGAAAAGACTAATTTGTGTGTAAGTTACCAATGATGGTACGAAGATACTGTTTATATGATAATGTTTGTACGTGAGGTTTGCGTGAAAAAGAGTCTAAGATGTGCTTAGATAAGAGGATCACAGTGAAGAGATTGGTTGCATTGATGGTCCGTAGCGAGAAAGATTGAAACCTCGTAAATGGTATAATTCCAAAGATGATAGAAGGAACAGAAAGATTGTAGATTTGCATTACTCCCACACAGAATATACACGAGGTCCTAATCAACGGGTGAAGGTTTTTGGTGAATAAAATCACACCTTACTGCTCACACATATTGAATAGTATTTTATGAAGATTTTTCTTCCTCGCGATAAAAAAAGGATTGCAGATAATTGGCTTCAATAAATAGGAGAACCACTTTAAAGCACCAATCTTTATTATTCATTTGATAAAATACCTTAGCAGAAGTTTTGTAGTAACGTTTTGTAACAATTACTTTTTTGTTTATATTATTTTGAAATAAAATTCTTGGTCAAAAAAGCTTAAAAAAAGGCAAAAAGCTAAATGCTGCTACAAAACAATATGTGAGTAATGGGTTTCAAAGTGGTCGTTGAAGTCGTAAAAATCATCCTTACTCTGGACGTACAATAAGAAAAAAAGAACATATTATAGAAATTATTAATTATGTATATTATGAGGTTGTGTTGGATACATGATTGACTAATTGTGAAATTGCTTATGAGAGCCTCACATTCAACTTTTATATTTTTAACAATAAAGTAGATCTAAGATAATTACTTACAAGATTTAGGGCACATTTGTTAATTTTGGATCAAAAACATAATCGAGTAAGAATTTTCCTCTAACATTTTAAAAGAATCAGATCGAGTTTGTGCATTGTTTAGAAACTGCAGATGAAAGAGAGTGTAATAGATAATCCTAAATTGTCACAAAAAAACGTAGAGTAGACTGAACCCGGTTGATAAGCTTTGAAGCAAGAGAAGTAAATAGTTAAAGAAGGTAAGGCATCCGTTTTTTTTTTTGATGAAAACGGAATTTTCTCAACTGATTACCTTCAAACCCCTAAGTTAATAAAAAGAGAATATTACAAAAATATTTTACAGAAGATAAAAATCACCTGTTACCAAGATAATCACACTAAGGTGAAATTGGAAAATTAACTACTACCACTAGAAACATCTACCCTGTTTTCCAGATTTGTGTCATTCCAATTTCTATTTATTTCAAACTTCAAAAGCTGCTATGCTAACCAGGTTTTTCCATTAAATGGAAAGTAATTGCAGCCACGGTTGGGCAGCCACGGATGGGATACATATATGGAATGAACTTGCATTGATTGATCACAAAATGTCCAGATCTAATGCCATAAACCTTACGCTTGTCATTTTACATAATACAAATTTAATTTTGAAAATATTTTATACACCAGCTTTGTAATAATTTATGTCAAGCATAAAGTAGCTTTACTCTCTATTTAATGGAATAAATATGGTATCTATAGATGCAAAATAAAGAAAAAAATTATGTTGATATTTATGTGGGTAAATTTACAATATATAACAAATTTACATATACTATTCAGAAAAAATACACTGTACATAAGTATAAAAGTTTTTAAAACTATTCATCGTATCTCATTTACATCTATAGCTACCAAATCTATTTACCATCAACCATAATTATTCAAAATCCCAAAAAAACTAAATTAAAACATCCGCACGACTCGACTTCCAGACTCGGTACCTCTTTACTTTCTGATGTGATTTGCACAATGCGGTACCAGCTCTGGTTCTTCGCATGAGAGGCTGTGCTCATCTACTACTTTTCCTTCTCCGCAAGTGATAAGTCGTGGGTATCCGTTAACGCAGGTGATCAAACGATGACAGTCACCAGGAACGGGGAAGCGAGGGTAAGGCCAGAACTTGGCTGCGGGACTATTGGACGGGACCTTGGTTGGACACTTGAAGCCGACTACAGCTGTAAGAACTTAAAAATTATTATAGGTACATGAAAAAAAGTGTTTTATTAAATTTTGTATTGTTTATTAATAAGGTTTTAAACGTTTTTGATAAGTATTGGTTAACTGTTGTTTTTTTTTCGAAACTAATATATTTTACGAATAAATTACTTACAGAAAATATTTGTTGTGAATAATAAATTTGATTTTATGATTTTTCAAAAAAAAGATGACACTTGTGGGTAAGTTAACGAGTTATTCGTCATTTTACCCAAATTAACGAAAATTAACAGTAAGTCATATCTGTTTTCAATTTCAGCTACTCAACCGTTAAGTGTTAATGCAGCCTCAAAAGCATATAATGTTATATTTCAGAATTTTCCTGGAAATGCTGGTCGCTTTAAACCAACATTTAATGACGAACCACTAAATCAACTTAAAAAATATGTGATAGAAATAGATAAATGGACATTTGGATTAACTATAAGGATCAGTTGAGAAAAATTGATTTCGACTTGGCTGTTCATTGTGGCGTTGATGATAGATTTAACACTACGAAGAAAATGGTTGATAAAGACTTTACACAATCCTTTATGAAGAAATTTAGTCTATATATACAGAATAAACTCCAGAGAAAGAACTCTATCAAAAATATTCATATTTTGCTACTGAAATTTGCAATATTAGTAAAACCTGTTTTTTCTTCAGTACCTGTCAAGGATCCTAAAATATTAACCCCAAAAGGCAACCGTCTAGTGGTAAAGATTTCCTCGGCAGAAAGAGGGGTTAATGTGATTGCTGTTTGTGGCATGAATGCAATTGGAAATTTTATACCACCGTCCCTAATATTTCCAGGAGTAAAAATGCAACTAGATCTTAAAAATGGAGCTCCCGAAGGGACCACGGTAATAGCTTATCCTTCTGGATGGATGACTTTTGAAAATTTTGTTAAATATTTGGAGCAATTCATTCAACACGCTCGTCCAAGCGAAAACAACCCTGTGTTAGAGTTAATAGATAATCAAATCAGTCACGTTTCTTTAAAAGTCATTACGGTATGCCGGAAAAATCACATTACTCTACTTGATTTTATACCGCATACCAATTAACGTATGCAACCAATGGATGTGTCAATATATGGACCTCTGAAAACAGCTAACTCACTACCTTCCGAAGATTTTTTGATCAGTAATCCGAGTTGTCATATAACATTGTATGATATTTCAACCCTATTTGAGAAAGCATAGTCAAAAGCAGCAACTGTTTCATATGCTTTTAGTGATTTTGAAGCCACTGGCACATATCCAGTTGATAGTTACGTGTTTGATATACTTGATTTTGAGGCATCTTTAACAAAAAATAAAGACAAACCAATTTCAACGACAGTTTCAACTATGACATCGCTTTGGAAAATGTAGAGGTCGAAGAGGAAATGCCAGATATTCAAGGAATGTCATCGATATCTTTTTTAAAAGAAACAAGACCTCAAGAATCTGTTCAAATATCTGACGAAATTTCAGATATTCCTATTCCAACTACGCCAGGTCCATCTACATCAGGAATAGCTGGTCGGACACCTTCTCATTTATCAAATCGTATATTGAATAAGGGTCTACTTAAATTACCTGTTGCCGAAGTGAGAGCAGAACGACCCCACAAATTACCGTCTCTCGTTAATTCCAGTACACCAGTTGGGGAAGCCTTATAACTGGCTCCCTACATGAGAGGGTTGGAAATCTTTTGATTCCAAGCCTTACTTCAAAGGACTTGTGAATGGATGTATCTCCATAGGTTTGGTTCTTCAGTGATCGTTGAAGGATAAGGATTGTTAATGTGAGCAAATATAGCTCCAGAGAAATAAAATCACTTTTAGTTTATCGATTTATAATTAACTTATTTTTAGAGTAGAGAGGCCCAATACGACCGTAGCTGACTATACAATATCAAATAATTCTTTCTTTATAATACGTGAAAGAGAAAACCGTTATGAAAAAATGCCCGATTTCGGTGTAGAGAAATATTTTATACATGAATTGAGAGTGTTTTAAAATGCACATGCCTCAAGGGCGATGTGTGAGAAGGAACTGATAAAATACTACTTGATGCGTAAAAGTGAAGATTACCCCTCTTGTATTTAGGTGTGAAAACTATTTAAGAGGCTGTGGCGCCAATGAGTCGGGTATCCCGAGCAAACTTGATGAAATGACTATTTTACTTATTCTACACTAAGAAAAGTCTAAGGAACTATATTTTTATTTTATATTTTAAAAACAATATGTTCATTTCTGGAACACCAGTAGTAAAGATTTTAGAAGAAAAGGAAGCTGCAAAATTGGCAAAAGAGAGGAAAAGGAATATAAAAGAGCAGAAGAAAATTTAAAAACAAAATGGAAGCAGACTTTAACTTTCAGCAAAAAAATAGAAAATTTACTCTGGATAAAGGTAAAGGAAAAACGATAAGGAGAAAAATAAAATTTGGCGACTCATCTAACTCGTCAGTAGATCTGGAATATGCTGATAACTATTCAGAGCAAGAAAGAGATTGCATAGTCTGCAATGAAAGAAGAAACAATGAGCTATTTTACTTTAATTTGTTTACTTGCTGATATAACTGCCTCTCTTTCTTAGAGTAGGCATACCTCGTCATCTTACCCTCTACATTTAGTCATCTTACCCTCTGCGAATGATAAGATGATGAATATGACGTAGATAGATAAATGTTAAAATTTTAATTTGAAATATTAACCCCTACGTAGTCTAAATTGAATATGTAAAATACACCTATCGGCCAATTGCCTTGTAGTTGCATGCATTCGGTACAAGGAAAGATATCAGTTCTATGTTTTCTATCAGTTTTCCCCTTCTTAAATTATAAGATAACTAACTACGTTTATGCAGAATCAATTTTAAATCATGTTTTCTGAACCAAAACTGTCTACCTAACTAAATATTAATACACTTGAATCCATAGTCTGCAAATTAAATACTATATCTTCTTTATAAATAACTGATTACTACATATCATTTGTTTTATAGGTTATAAAACTTTAAATTATTAATGACTAGGTTAATTGTTATAAAGACATCCAATTATTAGTAACATGAAATCAACATCAATAAACATCACTCATTAAGATCGAGATTTTGAATAACCTTGTTGATTATATCACTGTAACTTTATAAAAGTTTTTGTTTAATGAGCCTTTTACTTATCCTGTAATTTATAAATGCTATATAACTTGTATGAGGTAGGTTTAGGTAAACCAGCTGGCATTTTTTTAAATAAATTAGTGCAATACTTCATTTGTGCAGCAGGAAAACTGTAGCAGCTTTAAAAGAAGTTAAAACAAAACTGAACATAAGAAGTCCTCAGCAATAAATGCAGTATTTAATAGGCAATTGCTGAGTAGTCGGTCAAAATTCAAATTTATAACGTACCTAACATTAAGAAATGTAGTAGTCTATAGAGCAGAGACTTGTACCTTTAGCTAGAGAAAGAGGAAAAAGAAAGATGTACTTAGGACAAAAAATAATACTAAATAGGGAAATTCAAACTGAAGAAATAAAAAGAATAAGAAAGTTAGCTTGGGCAGCATTCGGTAAACTGAACTATATACTCAGAAATCAACAAATTCAATTACATCTTAGATCTAAAGTTTTTGATGCATGCATTATTCCGATATTAACTTATGCGGCACAAACATGGACAATCACAAAAAACAATATGAATATACTTAGAGTCACTCAACACGCGATGGAAAGAGCAATGCTAGGTATATCACTTAAGGACAAGAAAACAAACACATGGATAAGACAGAAAACCAAAGTCACCGATGTGGTGCAAAAATCATTAAAGTTGAAATGGGAATACGCTGGATATGTAGCTAGGAGCGATCTAAACAAATGGCACAGATCAATTTTAACCTGGAGACCATACCAACACAAAAGACCCAGAGGCAGACCTCCTATGAGATGGACAGATGATCTGAAAAGGACTGCCGGGAAAAATTGGCTACAAGTAGCGTACAATAAAAAACAATGGAAAGGAAGACTTGAAGAGGCTTATGTTCAGATGTGGACGTGAATGGCTAGACGAAGAAGAAGAAGAAGGGATTCTTTAAAGAATATTTATTTTCTTTTTTCCACTTCGGATACAGCTTTCTGCAAATTTTCTGCCCCATATCGATCAATGTTATTGTTATTAATGTAATTGTTATTAATTATATTTGTTAACCATAAGTTATTGAGAGTCCACGTTAATTGGCATAGTTTACATGCCCAGATATCAAGTATACATGCATAAAAATTAGCAGCTAGTAGTAGAGTCCTAGTAGCTTCCAACTAGCGAAAGGACGAAACGAATACTCCTATGGCGCTGGTCCCTGCCTATCGTAAGAGGCTACTAATGGGGTGGAATAAATGGTGTTGAGCCGTTATTTGAGGTGTCGATATCGCAGCAGCGAGCGCCGGGTGTTCGCTGCTGCGATACCTCTGGTATCGCTGCTGGCGTTTACCTCTTCTGTAACTGCCTGTTACAGAAGAGGTAAAAGAAAATCTGTTTTTATAGGACAAGTCTATTGTTCAACTGAGAACAAGAAAACAGCCTCTGCGTAAGTAAAAATACAAGAACACAAAAAATAAAACAATACAATGTCGTTGTGTTTATTGTGCTACCAGATCAAAATGAGATCAAAGGAGAAAATTGCTTTCTTTTAAAAATGCTTATTAAAATAAAAATATCATTGATCTCTCACGTAAACAGAATTCATCAATAATACAATCTTACCTTCTGGGTTACATTTTTCTGCCAAAAGATCTGGCCAATTACATCCGTGGATGCGTTCATCGTAAACAAGACCTGCATCACATTGGTTGGGAATTGGTTCTCCGTATTCGCATTTGATAAAATGGACTGAACATTCTGGCCCGTCTGGGTAAATGCCGAATTGGTATTCACATCCTGGAGTGCTGATGGGCGTTACTATATAACACAGATAAATCAGTTATTAACTAATAAAATATATTATTATTATTTAAGATATAAATATTATTTTTCATGTGTTCTTTTTATTATGTCCTGCCGGTCTCCATTTTAGTCTGGGTATCCTTTTGATGACGTCAGTCACCTTAGTTCTTCTCCCGACCTCTTCGTTTTTTATTTTGTCTCGCAGAGTCATTCCTAACATGGATCGCTTCATTCTTCTCTGTGTGACCTTTAGTTTGGTAGCCAAAGCTTTTGTCAAAGTAAGTGTTCCTGCTTTGTATGTCAACACTGGGAGGACTCACTAATCAAATACTAATCTTTTCAGGCTTTTGAGCACCTCACTTTTAAAAGTTTCTCTTAGTATTCCATATTCTACCCACCCAAGACCGATTCTTCTCTTTATTTCATGGGTTTGATTATCCCTGCCAATCATAATTTTTGATCACGATTATTATTATGATTTAATTACTAGAAACACTAATGAATTAAATGATATACTTATGGTAAAACTTACAGTCAGCTTTCCTCTTTCCACAATCAACAGCCCAGTTGTAGTTACAATGATTGTATACATTGCCTTTTCCATCAAAGAGCAGGCCATTTTCGCAAGTTTCCACTGTTAAGGTTCCGTTTGTACAAAGGAAAAACAAGTTGCAGGATTCGGGGTGGGCGTAAGCTTGAACTCCATGCTGCTCTGGGCAAGCTGGTGCGTCCTGGACTAGTACGCCACCATTTGCTACAAAAAAATTAAACGTTAGTAAATATACCAACAAAGAGTTTATACGTAATAAAATCTAAATGTTTTTTAATAATACATAAACATTGTTTCAGGAATAATATGTCCATAAAAGATCATCAATTATTTAGCTATAATTTAATCGAAAATATCGGTCGGTAACTGCGTGGAGTTACTGGTTGTTAAGTAAACATTCTTGGATGTAAAAAATAGTCGAAGTAATAAAGAAAACTTACATTTGTTTTTCAAAATATTCCTGACTTTTATACCTATTAAAATGTTTTGAGAACATAAAAGCAATTTTTGACAAACATTTCCAAGTCATATAAAGTTTTCTTAATCAACGACTTCTTCCTACTTTCAGTCTAATATTCTAATATTAAGTTCTAATATTTGGTCTAATTTCTTCCATATCTTTATCGACAATATTTGTAATATTTGTAAGAATACTCATATTATTATCCAGGCTCAAACTTCCACTACTGATAAATCATCTCCATTTGTCATGCGTTTTGTCATTCATTTTCTTTGTAAGTCGTCGATCAAGCAGGTTGGTGATCGTTAGCAGCTTTAATTGTCTTCAGGTAGTCTCGATTCCAATAGCCTCTTTGTTCATTGACCATTTATGAACAGGTAAAAGTTGAAAAGTAGTTTATTGTTTACAAGTTATTTTTATCTTCCATGTTTTATTACTCTTAGAGATAGTTCAAACACTCCTGACCATGGAGCTGCGCGAAGGCGGAGTCAAATTCACGTAAAGGCAGAAAGGTTCTATTGTAAGTGGAATTATACAGTGCATAGTACAATGCGTTTCGCATGGAAGTGGGGACTAAACCAAATTTCGTCTACTGCGCCGTGGTCAGGAGTGCTTGCACTATCTCTACAAGTATATCATCTTCATCTGAGCTCTAGGATCTTTCATTTTCGATCAGATATCTGTGATTTCTGATCGGGTAGTAAATTTTGTCCATGCTTTAATAGTTCTGTTTTTGCAATGTCTGGAGTTATAGTATTTTTGTCTATCACTGTAGGTCTGTATATATTTTTATATTTATGGTTTCTTTATTATTTCTTATGATTTTCTTATTTACTTCAATAAAAATTTATTTGTTTATATTGCTATCCTTTTTTATTTGTCATCTTTTCTTAATAAAGCATTTTGTAGGATGGCTTATTTTTTTATCTTTTCTATTTCTTCCTCCTCCTCTTTTTATGTAGACATAGCTTTGTCTGTTTTACAATGTGCCTCCAGTAAATTGTCGTTCCATCGTTTTCGTGGTCTTCCTACTGATCGCCTTCTTATTGGGGAACCCTCTCTTGCCGTCTCTACTACTCTATTTGTTGTCATTCGGCTTATACGATCGTTTCATTCTACTCTTCTATTTCTTACCCAGTTCTTGATGTTTCCCACCTTGCATCTACGTCGTATATCTGTACTTCTAACTCTGTCCCATAGTGTCTTGTCCCATCAATTTTTCTAAGTGTTTGCATCTCTGCTGTTTCTAAAATTCCTTTTGTCCTCTCTGTGTCAGGTCGTGTTTCTGCCGCGTATGTCAGTATTGGTCTGATAACTGTTTTGTAAATTCTGCCTTACATTTCTTTCCTGATATTTTTATTTTTCCGTATTGTTTCATTCAGACACCTGCGGCTTTCTTTGTTTCATTCGCTGGATCTTCCACTTCAGTTCCGAGCTTTTCGAACGCTCTTTTTTACTTGTTAGAAAATATATCGTTTGATTAAGTTGTAAAGTCTTGACTATTATTCGATTTAATGTATTTTACCGGTAGTTGTGTGACACTCTCCAATGTGTTGTGATATTTTTAACCAACCTATAATGTCACATTAGCTCTTACCAATTTATGATTAACATAGTGCAGATAGGTTAGACCGAATAAAGTGCGATATACTATTCAAGTTCCTAGAAGCAGAAGATCTAGACCACTACGGTATAAGACTGCTAAAATATCTGTACTACAATCAAGTAGCCCCTCTATTCAAAGTGAAACCAGTTACAATTGAAAACTATCCATTAAACATGGATTACGACAAGGTTTTGTTTTGTTACCCTGTCTTTTCAATATATACGTCAAAACAATCTTTAGAGAGGCTTAAATGATAAACAGGAAGAAGTAAGAATAAGCGAAGAAATTGTTAACAAAATGGAATACGCTGACGATACAGCCAGTCTCGCAAAATAGCAAAAACAAGTGGTAAACTAAGTAAATGTAAATTAGTGTCAGTTTTAGATACGTCAAGACTGGTTGGATAAAGAATGTAGCAATGCTTTGGCAAGAAAAAAGAAGGCAAAAGTAGAAATGTAGAGGAAATGCCCAAAAACGATCGAAAACTGTGTGGCTGGAAGAAAAGGTAAAAAAATTGCAGAAAAAAGAAACAAGAACAGCTAGAAAATCAATTAAAAACATAGAAAAAGCTTAGCAATAAACAAAGAGGTAAAATATTTAAACAAAGAAGGTAAGAAATCCAAAGAAACTAAAAAGAATATTACAAACTACTACAGAAACAAAGAAGCTTTGCTTCTGGGAGAAAGTACAGAAAAATTAAACAGATGGGCAAGATGATGCGAGACATACGAGGAACCAACTCTGAATGAAGTTCTTCTTCGTCTTCTTCTTCCTCTTTATAAACAATTCTGCTTGTTCATTGGCGGATTACTACCTCTATAAAAGGTTGTCAATCCCTCTTCTCGGTCGTCCGATACTTCTTTTGCCGATTGGTGACATATCTTGCTATTTTAACGACATGTATCTCCTCCATTCTGCTAATGTAGTTATTCCATTCTTTTTTTCTATTTTGTGTCCATTCATTTTCTTTGAATGTCTTCACTTCCCTTTCGATCTTTCAGCGTATTTCCTGTAATTCTTCTCAGTACTCTCATCTCTGCAGATTCCAGTAGCCTTTGCGTTGTGGATGTCTCGGGTCTTGTTTCTGTTTCCATGGCTGGACATTGTAATTCCCAGGTATTTAATTTTCATTATTTGTTCAATGCTGATGCCATCAATTTCTATTTTACATCTGGTTGGTTCTTTGCTGACTACTATTGTTTTAGATTTTTGAGATGAGATTGTCACATTAAATTTTTTTGCTCTTATGTCAAATTTATGGACCAGAGTATTTTTATTTCTTTGTTTTCCATTCTGTATCCTCTTATCCCCTGTAATAAGTACCCTTGTCTTACTCCGCTGCCTATTTCAATAGGTTCTGTAAGTTGTCCATCTATTCTGACTTCCATTTTGTTGTTTTGGTAGATGTTTTCGATAGTTTTTATATTAATTATGGGAACTTTTCTAATATACAGAAGATGGATTACATCTTTGAATTTTACTGTATCAAACGCTTTTTTAGATCAATCCGATACAAATAACACTATTAGAAGTGGTCTATAAAATATGTCAAGGACAGGGAAACTGCGAGTCCACGAATTAATGTAAGACCTACCGTAATGTATGCCAGATAAACGTAGATTATAACCCAAAAGAAAGAAAAGATGTCTATCTAGGAAAGAGAGGGTAAAATCTTTGGTGAAATACAGACGACAGAGAATATTTGGACAAGAGAAACAAAAGACCAAATGATGGAGATGTATGGGAAATCAATAATTACAGCACATATACGAGCCCAAAGAGCTAGATGGTGTGGTCATATCGTACGAATGCCAGACAACCGAAATATTAAGAAAATACTAATGGAGGGAGAACTGGAGAATTCCCCAGATTAAGAGACTGGGCTGATATCAAGCACAAAATGACTGTACTCCCTTAATGCTGTAACAAATAGTCACCCTTAGTCTTTCTTTACATTAGGTTCAGTTTTAAATTCTATCCAAAGTTTAAAGGTACTTTACTAAATGATACAAAGTAGGTGTAGCCAGGTACGTATTTCAATTTTAAGTTGTTAACGATTGGCAAATAAAATTTTAAGCATAATTTTGTGTACCTATTTAAATTTGATCAGTTAATTGCATTTGTACTTGGAATTCAGAATTATAAATTTCTAGGTAGGTAAAGCCAGTGTTTATAAGAGCTCAGAAAATTTCTTGGAATTTTATTCAGGTAAAAGGATAATGTTTACTTAATATGAAATTATCACTTAATGGGCTTTTGTGAAAAGTAAGTTTATTTGAAAATAACTTCATTTTTCTTTTGTCGTTCATTTAGAACAGAAATCAGTGTAATAACTATAAATATGAGTGATATAGAAATGATTAGTGACGATGTCCTGTACATTCCTGCCACTATTTCAGAAAGTAAAGACGAGTCTGAACCTAAAAAACGTTCTGTTTATATTCATCTCACACAGGATGCAAAGCAAATCGTGCAGAATTCCTTAAAAAGTAAAATTACATATTTTTTCTTAGGTCTTCTTTCGACGATGGTTAAATCAGAAGCGATTAAAAAGACGGTTTTTTTGACACAAGTGCCACGATCCACTGAGTACGAACTTATAAAAGACGGCCCAGTGTTGCAAAAAAAAAGAAAGGATTCTGGTGCCCATCGAGTATTAGTTAAATATGAAAAAAATTATGTTATCGACAGGCTAGCTGAGAATTATGGCCATAAAGTATTAAGATTACCTCCTTACTATTGTGTACTGAATCCAATCGAATTATTGTGGTCTTAATTAAAAAGTAATTTGAAGAAAAATAATAATTGTCCTAAATCATTTTCGACTGTTGTAGATTTAATTAAGACCGAATGTAATAATATTACAGCAGATAATTGGAAAAAATGTATAGAGCATGTCAAAAAACTAGAAGAAAAATACTTACAGTTCCATAACATTATAAATAAAGTAGTTATAGATTTAAACGATAGCGATGATAGTGATACCGATTTAAATGTAGACGATAGTTAAGTTTAAAATTATTTTTTTTATTTTTTCACCATGTTAAATATATATTTTAATATAAAAGTATTACTTATATGTATTTTTCTTTTACTTTGTTTGATTGCCGTAATTTTGATAAAATGTATCAGTATATATATATATATATATATATATATATATATATATATATATATATATATATATATATCAGTAAGTCCGACCCTGTATAAGATGAAATCCGAAATATCTTGTAACGAACAGTATGTATAACTGATCAAACGTTGCGTCATAGATTATCTGTTGACAAATGTCAACATGAATTTGAATTTAAAGGATATTCTGTTTATCATGGTAACTAAATTACAACAATTATTGTTTAATTTTATATTGACAAAGTTTTCCTCAAAACTTTCACGAATACTCCAATAACCAGATTACAATATTTATAAGAACGTGCAAACTAATAAAGTAATTATAATCCAATGATTAACTAGTGGTCATTGAAATCTATTGCTCAGTGAATCTTAACGACTATTTAAGTATTAACATTTTGATTTAACTGAGATTGGTTTTGTATAAGGCGTGAAAGTGTAAAATTTTAGCTGGTCGCGATCATCAGTCGGTTTTTATGGTATTTTCACTTTTAGAAAAGAACTTTTGGTATTTACAGCCGGCAATAAAGGCTATTATGCAATGCAAATTAAGCAAATTGCAAACAACAGATGAGGATATTATGTATAATAACCGATCACCTTTATGTAAAAAATAATTTGTTTACTACGTGATTTAAATATTTTAAAGGTTATAAAACGAGATTTGGTTAGTTTTTTTCAGAAAAGTTACAGTCAAATACAAATTTAGTGGCTCAGAATTACTAAAATATGAGAAGATATTATTTTTTTGTCTGACTAATCATCTTCCAAAAAACCATATTTATTATAACATATCAACTATTATTAAAGAGATCCTGAAACTGTTCCATTGTGGTATGTTAAATTAAATATTGTATTTATATGGAATTAAACTACAATTTTTTTTATTTCGAGTTAACGTGTCTCGACATCTTTGATCATTGACACGGGAGCAAAGGTTTACAATAGTACCTACAGAGTTATGATACAGAGTTTACAAAAGTAAAGAATAACAATATTGTGTAAATTATATTTTGTTAAACAACTGTGTAGTCTTTAAGAAGTCTATTAGGGTCTTGAGTTGGCTTGAACAGTTCAGAAGTTCTATTAAACTCTGGGTTATATTGTTGACAATACGAGTGGCCTGGTAGTTCTGTGGGGATGTGCTTGACGGTAATAGCAATATCGTTGTAGTGGGAGCATAAATGTTGGCCTGTAGAGGGCATAAGATGACCGCGTGTCAAAAATGTGTGTCCTATCCTCAATCTTCGTATTGCTATCTTCTCTTTTCTGTTCAGGAATACTAGGGATAAATAGCTGTTAACATTAAGTTGCATTTCTCTGAGCTTTGTGTCTTTGGTGATCCAAAGTTCCTGCCACTTGCCTTGGATATTCCTTTTGAATTTTGATGTTATATTTTCTTGGATCTGTATGTTGTAGATGGGTAAGTTGGATGTAGATGCTTCTTTTGCAGCGCTGTCAGCCATCTCATTTCCTTGGATATCGATATGAGAAGGCACAGAAGGAAGTCTTTATAAAAGGACGTTCTAGACCATGGCGGGATTCTGATTTTATAGATGCAAGTGTTTCAGATAATTTTGTCTCTTGGCACAAGGGTTGTAGGATCTGTGGGATTGAAAGTATACTTCTGAGCGAGTTTAAGAGTCCAGGTTTTAGCAAAGTCAGAAGACTAAATATATGGTTAGTCGGATTCGATGAAATTCTGCTAGCATAAGATACAAGTAGTTGCTGCCTCCGAAGGTAAAGAGAGAGTTCATGAGATTCACAATAGAGACTTTCAGCGGGACTGGATCGAAAAGCATATCGGATTGTTGTGAACAGAGTTTAACGATTGTAATAAATTATTGGATGCGGAAAAGTAAACTATACAACCGTAATCTAATACGGATCGGATAATTGGATCGGATTATAGCTCGATATATTTCGAGTAGTACACTTTTATCGGCACCCCATTTATAGTGGGACAATGTCTTTAACAAATTCATTCTGCTTAAACAGTTGTCTTTTATTTCATCGATATGACGACGCCAGGTGAGTTTGTTATCGACAGTTAGTCCTTAAAAATTGTAATGATCAAGTAACTCTAAATTTACTCCGTTTAGTGTTATTTTGGGTATTTCTGCGCTTTTTAGCGCAATTCACCCTGAGATACATGGCATAGCCATGAATTTAATTATTTTGGATTTATTGGAAGAGAACCTGAAGCCAGTTTTCTCGGACCATGTAGTAAGGCATTCGACAGAATTTTGTAATAAAGATGAGGTTGCAGCTGTGGATTTTCCTTGGCAGTATACAAAAAGCTCCTCTGCGTACAGGGCAAATTTAACGGGAGATTTTATATGAGATCAAATATCATTGATGGCTAGTAGAAAGAGTATAGAACTCAGTTAAGGATATTACTACAGTTGATTGTAATAAAAATTACATTTATTTTTGACGTTTTGATTTCTAATCCGGAAATCTTCTTAAACAAATTTTTATAAATTAATTACTTATGTTAACCTCCAGATTTTTATCAATTGGCGCTTTGTATTACCCAATTTGACAGTTGAATTATTTGGTCTTTATCTTGAAGGCAAATAGCGATTTTTTTAAGTTGAAATTCTGATGATGATGTTGTATCCTCGAATATATATCAAATTCTGATTATTGTGTATGTTGAAGTAGATAATTTTAGATGTCATGTTCCAGAATGTAACAGGCTCTTCTTACAAATAGAGTGCTATTTAAATAATATGTGCTTTGGAAGAAAGTGCCTCATTATGTTTTTAAGTGTTTAAAACAAGTATAAACAATAATAAATCTTTTGTATCAAACGGGATTTTATTTTCAAAGAAATATTGACCGATGATGCCGTCAGCTCAAAATCCACAGAAAATATCACCTTTTTATTAAAGCATTGTGCTCAACGCTGGATTGGTATTTTCCTAAATTTGACTATTCTGTTTGTTGATGCACCCATTCATGCAAAAATGGGCCTTATCCCTGAAGATAATTTTTCGATAAAAATTTGGCTCTTTTTCTAACTGCTCCAGAGCGCAATCAGAGAACACACGTCGTTGTCTATGATCGTTCTAAGGGGTTTTACTGCCTGGGCTATGCGGATAACCTGGTAATAGTAGTCAAGGAGCGTTTTGCCAAGACCGTCTCAGAACGAACGCAAATCACTCTGAGAGAAATAGATAACTGGTATAAATCTAAAGGTTTAATGGTTAACACGCAAAAAACAGCAGTCGTTATTTTTGCCAAATAAAATTCACTACAAGAATTACATCCTCCGTTACTCAGGCCAAGTACTTACGAATAATATTTGACCAAAAGCTGAAGTGGAATCCACACATTAAAAATGTTATAGATGTAGATGACAGTGTGGGAAGAAATGGAAACTAAGTGCTTAGTGGCACACAAGGGCTTGCTTGCGTGAGTGTCACGGAAACCATGAGAACCGCCCCTACAAACGCGTTAGAGGTGTTGCGAAATTTACCACTGTTACACATATTTATACAGGGAGAGACTAAGATCATAATACACAGGCTCAAACTCTTATAATCATAACGTAAGTAGCCGATCAAGCAAGGCTATGTCAGGAAGGCGGATTTCGTTCTGGGCTTACATGGAGACCAAAAGAATGGTCCAAAAGCAAAGCTTTCAATATTAATTTAAATATCATGGTATCAAAGATGGAAGACTGGAAACAAGTCCGTCAGTAATGGCAAGCTCAAATTGGTATACTGATGGCTTTAAAACCGATGAAGATGCAAGGGCTGGTGTATATAGTAGAGACCAAGGACAAAAATCCAGTTAAGCTTGAGAACATAGTTCACCGTATTTCAGGCAGAAGTTGCCGACATAGAAAGTGTACTATAAAACTAATACGTCGATAAGTGAAGAAAGACTCAATCGTGATCTACTCCGATGGTCAAGCAGCTGTAAAAGCCATGCCAAGCCAAGTTCTATGCAGGTTGATTTAAAATTTGTGTAAGACTATTTGAACTCTCTCTCTCAGGTTGAAAGTTGGGGTAGATTAATACTAACTTGAGTTCCAGGGCACAAAAGCAACGTAGACAATGAGGAGGCTGATACACTGGCCCTAGAAGGCACGTGGGCGTCAATAATTGGCCAAGAGCTCTGCGGTGGGGTTGTGAATATACACACGAAACAGTAGCCATTAATAAATGGGTACAGGGAAAGTCGTTGGAATGGTGGAGAATTACACCAAGAGAAAGACGGGCTAAAGAGTTCTTTTAGGCTATTGACTGGACAACGTAAGCTCAATAAGCAACGTATGAAACTGATGGAAGAGGATACTTGTCGGTTCTCTTCAGAAGAAGAGGACACCGCTCTGCACGTCTTATGTCAGTGTGAAGGCGCCTCACAATACAAGGAGGAAAAACCAAAAGCATCAGTGAAAGGACTTCTCTTAAAGTTGGGGAAATTCATTAAGAGTATAGAGCTGGATGACGAGCTTTAAGTGACAGGGGGAAGCACACTAGATCTGTAAAGGTCGCAGTGTGTCAGGCCGAGATCCGCCCTAGTTTTAATTTGTAATCTGTAAATCTTTAATATATTGTCGTTTAGCTTCAGCTTCTCGGTCAGTTAAATGTTGTACGAAGGCAGTTCTAAGTCACGACGTTAAAGTCATCAAGCTGTGGTCAGCGTGATACCGAGCTCTTGTGAGCGACGTAACATCGACTGCTTCGGGTTATCCTGCGCTCTCTCACGGACAGCGCCGATGTATTTGTCACCGTACGGGTATTACTTACTAAACCAGTAGACTTAATTTATCGACCACGCTGTGAATAGTCTAAAATTTAAATATTTATTGCGATCATGTATGCTTATTCTTGACAGTGTTGACGTTTATGTTGTTGTTTTCTGTAGTTGCTGTTTATCTTCCAAGTTAAAAACATTTAATTAAACAGTAATTTAGCTTTTCACACGTGGATTTCGACTAAGTGAATAATTAAGATATGGTGTTATCTACAGTAGATGTGGCTCGAACTATTGCATTGCTACAAGACGGGAGAAGTCAAGCTTATGTATCCGAAAGTTTAGGTATTCTGAGAACTACAGTACGAAAAGCTTTCCATCGCTTTATAGAGACTGGTACATACCAACGTCGACCTGGTTTCGGTCGTAGAAGAGTTATTTCGCAAAGAGATGATTGTTTTATTGTGATAGAACTTTTAAGAAATTGCCATTGCATTGCAATTGGTGCAAGAAACCATCTGCAGGAGATTCGAAATGTGAATATAAATGAGGGAACGATTAGTAGACGCCTCATTGAAAGAGGACTGATGGAAAGAATTCCGGCTATTGTTCCCGAATTGTAACCCAGACACTGTAGGAATCGATTAATTTTTGCTCGATAATATCAACACTGGGATATACAGGATTGGAGCCAAATTCTCTTTACTGATGAATCGCGGTTCTGTTTGAAGTCTGGTGATGGCCGAGAGAGGATTTGGAGACGGAGAAATGAAAGTTATGCCCAAGCTTGTATGTTCCAGAGAAGAAAGTTTGGTGGTGGTGGTGGCATGGTTTGGGCTGGAATCTCATTTAAAGCTAGAACTGAACTTTTTTTCATCACATCCCCCCCTAAAGGCCCACCGGTGTATAGAGAATGTTTTGGCAGAAGCAGTAGTTCCATTTATGCATGATATTGTACGGCCGTATAGAAGAATGGCCAGCCTGCAGCCCTGATCTGAATATCATCGAATATCTTTAAAACAAACTTCTTCGTAGGGTTAGAACTCAACCAAGCCAGCCAGAAAGTCTTGCAAAACTTCAAAACATGCTTCGTGAAGAATATGAACTCAAGTTCATATTCTTATGAACTATGTATTCCTCAAGTGTTTATTCAAAAATTTGTTCCTTTTCCTTCCAAATCATATGCAAACGGTTAATGATGTTTTAGGGCATAATACAAGATATTAGACAATTATGTTCAAGTTCACTTGTAATTTTTATTGTTTGTGATTCGTTTCGGTATTGCACTATTTTCTTTTGTAGCCTTTTAATTAAATAATTCAACGTTTTCAACGCCATTAAATGTACTAATCCAGAGATGCTTGGATGTGAACCAAGATATGTACGTCCGTTTCATAGATTACAACAAGGCTTTCGATAAAGTCCGCCACAAAGAGCTAATGGACGTCCTCAAAGCAAAACAATTACAATACAATGACCTTCGAATTATAACAAATCTATATTATAAACAGCAGGCACACATACGCATTAATGAACACACATAAGAAGAGTTCAAAATTAAAAGAGGAGTACGACAGGTGTGTATTGTCACCACTACTATTCAATGCATACTCTAAAGAAATTGTGAAAAGAGCTTTTGAGGGAGCAACAGCAGGAATAAAGGCTAATGGAACACCTATTAACAACATTAGATATACGGACGATACTATAATAGTAGCAGACAACCTCCAAGACCTCCAAAAGCTAATGAACAAGATAGTTGGGTATGGAGAAGAATATGGATTATCAATAAACATCAAGAAAACTAAATTTAAGAGGATATCAAAAACTCAAAATATTGATTAAAGCCTAACAATTAACGGTAAAACCTTAGAACAAGTTGAAAACTACAATCATCTTGGCACAATAATTAATCACACAAACGATTACTCCAAAGAAATCAAAGTTCGAATAGAGAAAGCACGAACAAACTTCAATAAAATGAGAAAAGTACTTTATGCAAGGGAACTGAAACTAGATTTGAGAGTTAGGCTGGCAAAGTGTTACATTTTCTCGACTCTGCTTTACGGGATAGAAGCATGGACACTTAACGCGTCGACTATTAAAAAGTTAAAAGAATTGGAACTGTGGGTGTATAGAAGAATCCTAAAGATATCATGGACCAAGCATGTAACAAACAACGAAGTTATGAGAAGAGTCAACAAAAGAATGGGAATATTGGAAATCATCAAGACACGAAAACTGTAATATCTGGGGCATGTTATCCGTAATGAAAGATACAATATACTTCAATTAATTATACAAGGGAAAATCCAGGGCAAGAAAAGTGTAGGAAGAAGAAGAATCTCATGGTTGCGTAAGTTGAGGGAATGGTACGGATGCACATCAATCGAACTATTCAGAGCGGCAGCATCTAGGATCAGATCAGAATCGGATCAGAACCATGATGATTACCAACCTCTGTCGCGTAGATGGCAAGTAAAGAAGAAGGAGAATAAGAATTAAATAAATTATGCTAAGGAGTCAAGCAGTAATGGCCATTTTTTTTTTGGTTTAAAAATGAAAAGTATTGGGTATACAATATGAAACAGTGCATAAAAATTTCAATGAATTTTTATTTTTGGAAATTTATAAGGTGGTCACTTTTTTTGCCGGTCAGTGTATATTATAAAATTAATTTGTTTAAAACTACACTACATTATTATATATTTTGTAAATAATTACTTCACATTAATAATATATGTGTATTTGATTGAAAATTTCTCTGATTATATCAATTAACCAACTATCACTTCGATATTGATGTAGGTGAAACAAACGTCTTACGAGAACCAGTTTATTAAGTAGACTGCCAATTAAATGGTGCAATTTTGTATAATTGGATACAGTAACGTACCATAACACAACCATGAAGTCGTAATTTAAAACGCGAACCTTTTACTTTTTGGTCAGTTTTAGTTGACCTAGATCCAAATATAGAACTGGTTCAGCAAGTGATCCATTGTTTAAATGTTTTAAACAATTTGATAATGCTTTTAAAACCAATGAGGTTATTATGGCAAATTTAACTTAGAGTAAGATGCGAAATATACAGGTCTTTAGTGGAGTTTTCAGCCCTTTTTACAAAATGGCAATTATTACTTAATATTTTTATTTTGAACAAACTTCATGATCTCTAAATATTTTAGAAATTTAAAATCTAGAAACTAATTCATGTAATACCAAAATTACGTTTAAAGTACAGTAAAACCTCGATATAACGGACTACTTGGGGGACGTGGGTCCAAAAGCCGAAAGTCCCGTTATATAAAAATATGTTTAAAATAAATCAAAAATCTTTTTTTTTTGAAAATATGTATGTACACTGTATTTAGATATATATAAAAAATACAAAATACCAACAAAATTCTATTTAATTGTCTTTGGACATTCGGCGTGAAGTGACGTTGCTTTTGATATCTACGCGCTTGCTGTCGGTAATCCTGTTTTGAAAAAATAATCAAGATAACTTCATTTTTGGCAGTGTTGTTTTGTGGTCTTCTTCGCTATCTTCACTTCCATCCTCATGTTTTAGGTTCAAACTTATGCTCATGTTTTGTCCGGCATTATTATGTATTGTCCTATAGAAATCAGTAACTTTTAAATCTATTTCTGCGTCTTGGCCATCAAACAAATTATTCCAACCATTTTTTAATGTTTGCTCTTTCATCTCCTCTTATGCTGCAGCAAAAATAAAAATTTTTGATTTTAAATTGTAAGATTTCAAGTTTGGCAAAGTACGATGCCCGCTGCCCTCTTGTATCTTCTGCATTATGTCTATCGTGCAACCATTACTTCATCTGAAAATTTTCTGCGATACATTCGTTTTTGCCAAAATTATTCCCTGATCCATGGATTGAATAAGCTATGTTGTATTTTTTGGCAAAAACATACAGCTAAAGTTGCCATCAAAGTAGTTATTAACAGACTGCGGCTAGGTCATACAAAATTTACACATGGATACATCATCTCCAAGGAACCTCAGCCGATTTGCCACATCTGTCAAATACCATTTTCAGTGCAACATATAATGATAGACTGTCCAGTGTACTCAACAGCAAGATCGACAGCAAAAATAAAACACAATTTGAAAAAAACTCTAAAAGAAGACATCAGCAATACAATAAATTTTATGGTAAGTTGCCATCTTCTGAACGTAGAATATTTTTAGAGGGATGAACAGGAGCGTTGTCTAAAAGGAATAAACATTTTACCTCTTCTGACGGTATTCCCAATTTCTTCTCTTGAAATTTTCTCAAGGTACAACTTCTTTGAAAAACTTATTTTTAAAAATATCTAAGGTGAACCATGTCTTCTAAGAGCTATAATATGAAACGGTCAGATGCTGTATTATACCTTTTAAAACTCTAGATTTACGAGATTTGCCAACCATTACAGGAGTCAATCTATGCGATCCATCGGCGTTAGCACAAAGCAGTGCCGAGATCCTGTCCTTGCTAATTTTTCTTCCATAATTCAATTGTTCATATTTGATGGCTTGTGTGCTTTCCGACAAAGTACGCCATAACAAACCAGTTTCGTCAGCATTGTAAATCTGAGATTCTAATAGCATTTCGTTAGTTGTATATTCTACTAATTTTTGACTAAAAGGTTCTATTTCTTCTTTTGGTGCACTTGAAAATTAGCCGTAAATTCTTTTATTCATGATTTCGTGCCTTTTGCGAAAGCGCTAGAATCATTAATCACTTGCTCTAAATGTCCATATGATTTGCTAATTTAATTGCAGCAGATTTTAATTGGACTGCATGGACCGGGACCCCACTACAACGTTATTGGTCGTATCAGTTTAAGATTGCTTCTTCCAGTGAAGTTCACGAGCCAATTTCATTCGTTTTCTGAGATTGCTGTTCTCTTCTACATCACACATTAATGCAAATTTATTTATTTTGCTTTTGTTTTTTATGTCCGAAATAGCTTTTTTATGTCATATTGATAACAGATTTGAGACGCAGACGTTCCAAACTCCAACTTTTGTATAATCTCCAGTTTTTGATTGATCGTTAGATTAATTATTTTTCGTTTGTCCATATTTAAAGGGTAGGATTGCGAAAATTTTAACTTATTTGTCTGATCTCCAGAGAACTCTTCTATAGTTTCAAAATTCTTTGTTTACTTTAATTTGTCGGTACGTTTGCTTTATATCGCAAATGAAACAACAACAAAAATATCTAAAATTAAGTAATAGAAACCAGATGCCCTTTTGGAACCAGTATAAAAAGTGTCAATTAGCGAGACACCTCAAAGCTCGAACATTTAGACTGGCGTTGAAGCTAGTACAATTTTTGGACACAAGAAACGAAATAACTGCGTGATGAGCAGATTAATACGAATTAGTCGATTTAAAACCGGATTCAGGAACCGATCATATATTGGCAAGTAACAAAATCCTTCATGGACTCAACATATGTCTCCTTGAGAGTCGGGATTTTCCTGAAACGATTCTCTAGTATACAAAACGACAATGGGAGACAAAACTAACAGGTTAAGATATGTTTTCGATTTATGACTTTTCGATTTAAAATAAAATTTAAATGAGCCCTAGAGACTCGCCATTATAGAATAGAATCGAAAATAATTTCTAAGGCTACAAGGTGATTTAGTTCGCTAAGAATTCGACCAGAATTTAAGAAAAAAAGAACCAATTCAGCACCTATGAGCATGTCTGTAGGACCTGGTTGATAAAATGTGTGATCTGGTCATGAATAATTGAGTCCAACCATAAAATGGGGCCATCACTATCACACTGTTTAATATGACAGAAAGGTATACTCTGAGTGGTACATGTCGACATTCTATTCAGACCTCCCACAGAGATTGATACCTTATGCGGGAAAGCCCTAAACGCCGAACACAACTATCACATCGAAATAAAATTTTAATGGAGCCTATATTTTATGAAAAAATTGCCGAATACATATTGTATCAAACATGTGGATAAAGACAGATGAGAACATTAAACGCTATATTTATAAGGTGGCAAGTGCTAGAGAAATCATTAGAATACAATAACTCGGCATAGCTATGTTTCGTGGACCTTAAGAAGGCATTTAATCTGGTCAAACTAAAGGACGTTATCCACTAATTATAGAGATACGTCTAAAAATAATCAAAACGGTCGAAAATATCTATCAAAACAACACAATAAAAGTAAAAGTAGAAGAAAAACTAACTGACCCGATTGAACCTGGCAATGGGATGAGATAGGGAGATTCCCTGAGTCCTCTATTGTTTAACCTGATTATGGATGAAATAACAAAAAAAGTAAGAACTAAATAAGGATACCAAATAAGAGAAAACCAGCTTAAAATAATCTGCTATTCATACGATGCAATACTACTCTCTCATAGTGAAGATGATTTACAACGTATGCTGCACCAATTTAATACAACCGCCAGAAAATTTAACATGTTAATTTTTCCAAAAAAGGCAAAATGCACGGTTATAACACTAAATTTACTAAGATGTAAATTGGAGCTTGAAGGTCAGATAATAGAACAAGTATATATTTAGGGATTCTACAGTATTCACTGCCTTCCCTCGCTCAACCGTTTCCATCTCTCTCTGTTGTTCCATTCTCCATCGTTTAGTCCTCTCTTACTCATGGCGTTGTCTACTTCGTTCCTCCAGGATTTTCGGGGTCGTCCTCTTTTCCTCCTTCCTATGGGGCTCCATTCGGTTATTCATTTTATCCATCTGCTGTCGCTAGTTCTTCTTACATGTCCATACCACTTTAGTCTTTTTTGTTCTATATATGTATGTCTGTTTCTATTGATGTTCTTTGCTTTATTTCGTCATTACTTCTCCTATCCATTCTTGTTACTCTGCAGCATCTTCGCAGGCATTCCATCTCTGTTGCTACTATCTTACTGCTGTTTTTCTTGTTTATGATCAAATTTTCAGCCCCATATGTCATAATACTTCGCACTAATGTTTTATAAATCTGCGTTTTTGTCTTCATATTTAGGTGTCTATCCCACCATACTGAGTTAAGTTGTCGGATTGCTGTTCTTGTTTGTCCTAATCTTTGTGTAATTTCTTCCTCTGTTGTTGCCTTTTTCGTGATTATAAACCCCAGGTATTTGAATTTATCCTTTCCTTTGATTGTTACGTTGTCATCAATCTGTAGATCTTCTATGTCTTCTTCACTTGTAGATAGGTACTCTATTTTCGCGAGGTTAATATCTAGGCCAGCCTTGGTATATTCTTCTTGTAGTTTCTTCATCATGTAGCTGAGGTCGTCTTGGTCTTGTGCAATC
Organism: Diabrotica undecimpunctata; assembly: GCF_040954645.1. NCBI lineage: Eukaryota > Metazoa > Arthropoda > Insecta > Coleoptera > Chrysomelidae > Diabrotica > Diabrotica undecimpunctata. The sequence goes on along the minus strand of NC_092803.1, from coordinate 9,033,938 downwards.
ACTACTTGATCGTCTGCAAAACTTAACGTATATAGGTATTCGTTCCGTACCGGTACTCCCATGCCTTCGCATTTTCTTTTCCATGTAGTCAAGGCTTTCTCTAAGTATATTTTGAATAGGGTTGGAGATGTGGAACCACCCTGCAGGAGCCCTTTTGTTGTGGTGAAGTCTCCTATGATTCTTGTTCTCATTTTAATGGACACTTTATTTTCTTTATACAGAACTTTTGTAGCTTCTATGAGTTCCGTCTGTATTTCTAATTTGTACATTGCCTCCCATAGTTCTGACCTTGGTACAGAGTCATACGCCTTTCTCATTTATGGCTTTCTGAAATATCCATTGTATCATCCGGTGTAATTTTTTTGATCCGTATTTTATAAGCTCAGGTAAGATGCTTCCAGGCCCCGGTGCTTTCTTATTTTGGATTACTTTTATGACCGTTCTCATTTCCCTATCTGTTATTTCTATTTCTTGTTGTGGGAATCTGCTTCGTCTTCGCCTGTTTTCTTTTCCAATGAATTTCTTTGTTCTGTTAATAGTTCCTTGTAGTAGTCCTTCCATTCTTTGTCCTGTATATTTCCCAATTTAATTTTTTCTTTTGAGTTTTGTTTCAATCCTCTCAGTACTTTCCATGACTCCGAAGTTCTTGTACCTCTTATATATGTTTCAATATTTAAGCAGATTCTTTCCCATTCTTCATTCTTTTGCTGAAGAATGAAGAATGCATAGAACAAGTAATGGGTTTAAATATCTAGGCATCACGTCATCTAACTACGTGAAACTCGAAACCGAAGTGGAAGATCAAGTGAATAGAACAAACAGAGTCGCAGGCTGCCCGAATAAAACAATATGGAGAAATAAAAATATCGAGAAAGCAATGAAAGGCAGAATTTACAAAACAGTTATCAGACCAATAATGACATATGTAGCAGAAATACGACCTGACGCAGATAGGACAACAAAATGTTAGAAATAGCAGAGATGAAAACACCTAGAAAAATTGATGGTAAGACACTATAAGACAAAGCTAGAAGTACATATATACAGATATACAACGTAGATGCAAGGTGAAGAACATCAAGAACTGGCCAAGAAATAGAACAATTGAATGGAACGATCATATAAGCCGAATGACAACAAATAGAGTAGTAAAGATGACAAGAGACGGTTCCCCAATAGAAAGGCGATCAGTAGAAAGACCACGTAAACCATGGAACAACTTACTGGAGGCACATTGAAAAAAAAAAACAGACAGAGTCACGTCTACATAAAAAGGAGAAGAAAAGAATAGTACATTAAACGTGTTGTTTAGAAAAATTATAGTTGATTAGAGAAGTCAGAGCAAAACTAGTCTGAAAGGTTTGAGCCGACTCTAATGCAAGGTTGAGGTTTTCACTCGATGGTGGTGTTTAAAGAAGTGGTTGGCTAAAGAAGTAAGATTTATTTGATGGTTAATAAAATGAGGAAAAGTGGGAGTGATTTGTAAACCCTACATTTGTGCGAAGAAATGCAGCTACGAATGAAATTTCAGTTTATATACAAATACATATCGCCGGAAGATAAGAAAAGTCGATAAACAATTTCAAATTTTATCGGAAATGAGAAAGTTGATGTACTGATGAAGCAGAAGAAACCACTCAATTAACTACACTATTACTTTAGTTTACGTGCAATTTGTCGTTTGCTCCTCTTCTGTATTGTATTGCGCTGCATATGCCTTTCTTGAGACATAAATTATTTCAAATCATAGCTATAAACCCGGAAAGCGACGTATCATTGTAAAATACTTTTATCGACGGTAAATACTTATCGTTAAAGTCTAACTTAAGTATGAATCGTTTTTACCAGACAACAGACTTTATTGCCCTACATTTCTTCTTCTTCTTCTTCTAGTTCCATGACCGTTATCTATCGTTGGATATCATGTTGGCTACCATATTCGCTATCGTGACTTTATTGACAGCAGCTCTAAATAACGATGAAGTTGATTTTCCATACCATTGCCTTAGATTTTTCAGCCATGATGTTCTTCTTCTACCAGGACCACGATTACCTTGGATCTTTCCCTGAATGATCAGATGTAAAAGATCATATTTTTCAGGGTGTCTCATAATGTGACCGAAGTATTCCAGCTTGCGTTTCTTTATTATATTGACCAGTTGTGTTGTTTGGTTCAGCCGTCTAAGGATTTCCTCATTTCTAACTCTGTCGACCCAGCTTATTTTTAGTAGTCGTCTGTATACCCACATCTCAAAGGATGTCAAGCGTCTAAGGATAGCCTCAGTTAAAGTCCACGCTTCCACTCCATACAGCAGGACAGGAAAGATGTAGCAAGATGTCATTCGAACTCTAAGGTCAATGCTAAGATCTTGACTGCAAAGTACGTTTCTCATTTTTACAAAGGCAGCTCGGGCTTGTTCTATTCGGCTTTTAATTTCTGCGGTTGGATCCCAGCTCTCATTGATATTACTGCCGAGATGTGTACTCTGTCCAGTGTGGCATCTCCGACTTTTATACCGTCATCCTGTATATAATTTTGTTTGTTAACTATCATATATTTAGTTTTCTTAACGTTGAGTTTTAATCCATACTGATCACAAGTCTGTTTTATTTTGTTTATTAGATTTTGAAGGTCTTCTCCGCAATTAGCAAGCACTAAGGTATCGTCGGCATATCTAATATTGTTGACATTTCTTGCGAAAATTAATCTAAAAACTATAATGACAAATATTTTCAGACCAATCATAACACATTTTCTAGACAATTTTGTTTTACTATGCTATGATATAATATTATGTACTAGCAAATACGAGTTCAACGTAAGATTACAACAGAAACCCTTTGTTTTTATTTCAAATAGTCCACACCTCGAGTTTTTTATGGATTTATTTATGTTAGTGTAAGTGAAATACCGTATCGAACATACGTTTGTGTTGTAATTATTTGATACTGCACCCACTTGGTAAACGTAAACTATCTCGTGTAGAATTTTAATTAGGTCCAAGCAGTAGCGGAGTCACTATTAGTATCGATTGTCCACCAAACTCTTCATAAAAGAATACTGCAAATTATTTACCCAATTTTATGTTGATTTGACGAATTATCTTAATAAAAATACTTCTTAAGTGAGGGAAAAAGACACAAAAAGAGAGAAAAAGAGAGTAAAACATCTTCGAAATAAATATCGAACGTAATAAACTATGCATAGACAACTGAAAACAACAAATATGAAGAAAAAGACGAAAAAAAAATTATATCATCGGCACCTCTTTTTCTTTTTAGTTTTAATGAGTAGTTAATATAAGGTGACCTTGAATGTCCTTGGTTAAGGAAAAATGTTGATTTTAAATTGTACAAAAATGCATATTTCGCAGTACAAGTAGATTGTGTAAGAAAGCAATTATGGTTTTTTATTAATTTTAAATATTAACATACATATGATTGTTTACTCTTATCGTGAGAATTTTTTATTAAGTTAAGCTCACAATATTATTGTATAAGTACACACAATGATCATCATTGTTTCTATAATATGCACTTGTGAAATATTCAGAATGTGGGAAAATTACGGGATATTAAGCACTGTATCTTGAATCAATCTTCCTTATTAATTTTTATAAAGTTTTGATGTATTTTAATATTTTGTACAATTTTTACGTACGCGAATTGAGCTTGAACTTTTTTATCTATAATTAAAGAGCTATATCTCTGAACCCAATGGAAAGGTTTTAACTCCCAATATCTTATTTTTTTTTGCTTTAATGTCAACTTTCTGATGATATAATCTGTAAAACCATAAAAGATAAGTATTATTTTGTAGATTAAGAAGAACGAAAGGAAAACTTACAAAATTTTATGATTTTCAATTAATTGTCAAAACTTAACCAAATCAGGAAAAAAATTGTAGAAAACGGCAAGTTAAACGACTTTTAAGTACCTTCCAAACCAGCGTTGCGCTGGTAAATTAAAATCTATGTAGAAGATTCAAAGATACATCTGTTTAAAAAAAGTCTGTTTTGTGAAAATCCAATTTTTAATCATTTTTAAACTGATAGAACTTTTTCACGAAAATCTTTCTTTCAATTTTCTTCAATTTTTTTTTGTCTTAGAGAGAGGTCTGGAATCTTCAAAAGACATCTCAGCCCAGGACGCCACCTGACTGACCTTAGTGCAGGATTCGTTCTTCGTACTCCCGGCGATAGTTCCCGAGGTACTTTAAAATGCCCTCTCGTCGCCGAGTCTACGCCTAACGCTTACCTGCTAAACCAGACCCTCCTCTGTTCTCCAGCGATCCGGAAGCGGAATGGCCGCTGTAAGGCCGGCATCACTTCCGAAGCACTACCTTCATTCATTCATTCTCCATTCATACACATCCACACTCCATTCATCAGCAAGGAGGCTCCCTATCTCGTTCCAGGTAGCGCGTAGAAGACCCTCATCGCTGCTAGTACGGCATTATTCCCGGACGGGCATTTCCTCCTTCCCAACAGTCTGATTCACGCCTATCTAACTCATACAGTGTGACCCACTTCTCTAGCTTCAAGTTCCAGCATCACTCTTACCCTTGCCTTTGGTCCAGCAGTCTTTCTTCATCTTCCTTTTTATTGATCACTGCACGGATATAGCTGTGTATGTTAGTCCAACCTAATTTATTTTCAATCATTCTCTCAATCATTTCTCTCACTATAACAAAATTCACACCTGTCTCTCTCTCTCTCCATTCTGTTCCTTTCCACTATCCATCTGCTGCAATCTAACATCGTATGTGTCACAGTGTCCGAGTATCCACAGTATAGGTATTCATCTGTGTCAGCCTTTTCGAACCTAGAGAGGTAGGCCCTAAAACACCCGTGTCCTGTAAGCACCTGCGTCAGGAAATAATCCAGTTGCCTGTGGCCACAGTCCACCGAATCTCTTATGTTCGGGATCAGCATTTTCGTTCACTGTATCACAACCTCCGTGTTGTTCCATTCTTCTTGCCATCTTTTAATTGACTTTTCCCTTTCCTGTCTTCTCTCGGCCACAGTAAGGTTTAAGCCTCTTCTCTCATAGAGCTCTTTTTTTTCCACCGCCAAAACATGCAACGGAACACATCCAGTGATGATCCACAAGGCTGCCGCAGACACAGTCCTGTAGGTGCATGCCACTCGCAATAGACTTGTTCTGTCCACTTGTGTCACGAGCCTCCTATAGGCCGTTATCTCTACCGCCTCTATTTCATTTTCCGATTCTGAATAGTATACTCTGTATTCTTCTATGTCACAATAACTTGAGTCAGGCCACCCCATTTCGCTTATGCCCATTATTGCTATTTTCATGCGTTCCATTTCTTTGATTGCGCATTGGATTTTTCCTGATTTAGCCTTAGTCTCAACGTTCCAAGTGGATATTCTCTTCAGACAATTCGTGTATATTTTTCTTATAGGTGTGTTATTGGGCATTTTACAGGGATTTTGCATATGAACGACCCGGAAATCACCTCTCTTGCCGGATCTTGGTCTTCGATGTCCATGATCAGTAAGCGAGTTTGTGTTATGTTGTACAGCCATTATGATTGTACTAGAGCCACGACAAAAGAGTGCCCTACCACCTACCAACTCATCCGCCCGAAGCCGTACGTCAGCAAGTGGAGGACTGCTTATACCGGCAATCATTCGGTGAATTATCTGTTGGTCCACGGGAGGTATTTTATTTCCCTCCTACACAACGATCCTCCCCTATCGGCCACCTGGGGACTCGCTCTCTCGAGAGAACCTCTAATTACTAGAGAGTGTGTATTTTAATAATTCCCGTGTCAGGTCCGGTACTGTGGAGAACGGATAATCTGGATTCTAATGTATCACCGTTTGCAGTTCCAGCTATTCTCGTTAATATGCTTTAAGGGTAATTTAGGTAGAGATAGTGCAAACACTCCTGACTACGGCGCAGTAGACGAAATTTGGTTTAGTTCCCACTTCCATGCAAAACGCATTGTACTGTGCACTGTATAATTCCACTTACAATAGAACCTTTCTGCATATAAGTGAATTTGACTCCGCCTTCGCGCAGCTCCATGGTCAGGAGTGTTTGATTTACCTATAGTAAAAGGTACATATTTCACTATGAATTTCGGAATATGTATTTTACATTCGTTCACTCTATAGTGCGCAAGTCTTCCGAAAAGAATTTTGCGTTATTATAACATTAGTAATAAACGTTTTTCTAATTACATTCTGCTTTCTGTTTTGTTGAAAACAAAAGCCACGTTGTATTAATATTTAAATATGCAAAACACTATTAAATAATAATTTACACAATAACCTGAACATCACTAATTGAGTTGCATTATTTATTTCGTTAAATAAACATTAAAGAATTAGTGTCAGACAGAGACGTGACATTCTATATGCCTGATTCATTCTTATAAGGAAGTTTGTACTTTCTATTAGCGAGTAAATAAACAAAACTTTCAGATTTGAGTTCTTTTATTTCGTTTTTGTGTAATCAGCGATTTATTCTAAAATCATTATCGGGTAAATGAAGGAAACAATTAGGATTGATTGGTTTTTAAAGCTAGTTGTGGTTTCTTGAACAGGAAAACAAGAACGCTCGTTGAGTTTTTCATCTAATTTACTCAAATAAAAATAATATAACAAATAAAAGTGTAGATGATGTACAAAGATGAGTGGATCTAGTTCAACTAGCATATGTAGTAAATACAAAATTAGCGGGGTAATTATTTAAAGCAATAAAAAATGAAGTGTATATGGTTGTAAATATAAGAACAATCAATTGGCACAACTTATTTTTATTAAATCATTAGCAGCATATGAACTATAAACCACTTACGTTTGGTTGTAAATAATGGCAGCAGTAGTTGAGAATACAAACCCAATAGAATGCAAACACGAATCTAGAAAATCATTAGAAAAGTGCAGAGAAGCTAAAGAAAACTGGATGTCAACAAAATGCGTGGAAACTGAACAACTTCAGGAAAAATACAACACCTTTAATGTCCATAAATAAGTAAAGTAAATGACAAGTATACACAGAAAGAGACAACCAAATAATGATAAGTACAGAACACAAACTAAAGAGATTAAAATAATATCTTCGGACACGTTTTGAAAATGGTAGACCTTGTGCTGCTCCATCCACAGATGATTGAATAAATAACAAATGTCATTTTATTAAGATACCTTTTTCCCATCCTACAAAAGCTCTTCTTATAATATGCTTCCCATCTATATTCAACGCCAAAGTTGGGGCCAGCAAAACATCATCTGCAGTTAAACCATTTGAACTATGAAACCGGAACGATCGGGGAAACACATAACTTTTCCAATACCATAGAAGGGCTGCAAAACTTAATAAACAAAATAATGGAAACAAGTAGAACATACAGACTGGATATAAACACCAGCAAAACCAAGCTAATGTCCATCAGCAAGAAAAACATAACTGAAGCAAATCTGTATGTGAACCAAACAAGAATATGTTGTCTCACAGTGTAAATACTTGAGAACTATAATCAATGAGTCGTGGGACAATGCCCAAGAGATTAAATGTCGCATCAGAAAGGCAAAAAGGGCATTCTTGACTATAAGCTCTGTGTTCAAGAGCCATGACCTTACCCTAGAAACAAAAATAAGGCTCCTTAAATGTTACATGTACTCAGTTCTTTTGTACAAAATAGAAAAGTGGACATAAAAGGCGGAAACTCTATCAAAACTTAAGGCTTTTGAGCTATGGTTATACAGAAGAATCTTGAAGATACCATGGACAAAGAAAGTTACCAATGAAGAAGTACTATGGAGGATCAACACAACCGCGGATTTGGTCAAAATCGTGAAGGGCCGTAAGCTGCAATACTTAAGACATATAATGAGAAATCAAGGCAGCTATAAGCTACTCCCATGCATTTTGAAGGGTAAAATTGAAGGAAAAAGAGCCCCAGGACGTGAAGAATATCCTGGTTTTCTAACCTGAGAGCATGATATAGAAAGATTCCATAGCAGAAAGCTATTCCATATAGCGACCAACAAAGTCATTATAGTCAGAATGATCGCCAACGTTCGGAACGGACAAGCATCCTAAGAAGAAGATATATTAAACCATTGTGGAGACAGTATACATCCTTGTGTGACACCTTAGATAGATAGATAGATAGATAGATATAACGTTTATTGACCACTTTACATAAAGTTTGAAGTCCGTATAAAAAATACAATAAAAAATTAACTTAACCCTATTGGCTAAAGTAATATACATATGTAAGTATTAGCAGAAGAATTAAAATTAAAAATTTAAGATAAAAAAATCTCTAACCAAAAAAAAAACAAACCTAAACTGTCACATAAAAAATCTTTGAAATATGGAAGTAACAAAAATGTGCAAATAATTAGGAATACTCCCGAATCGATGACTAAATAAACTAATACATAAAACTTAGTACATTTTAATAGCAATAATACAATGTGATATGTAGATAGTAAATCGACAGTATTCTGACCAAACTGGGTACACGTTATAAAGGTGTATTGAGGTATTCTGTCTTTGAGTAAAAACAATATGCTAAAAAATGCTTTCTGATCCCATTTTTAAACAGTGGTGGAGACAGAATTTTTATTTCGTTAGGCAGATAGTTATACAAGTGAATATCAATTGAATTCTTTGTGCTCTTTGATAGTCTGAATCGTTGTGACCTAATTAAATCCCTCGATCTTGTTAGATGATCATGTAATTGGGAGTTTATAGTAAACTTATTTTTATTATCGTGAATTTCCAACAGTGTTGCATACATATAAAGCGAAGGTAGAGGCATAATACCCATGTTCAAAAATAATGGTTTACAATGAATACTTAAATCCGCTCCAGCAAGTATCCTCACCACCTTCTTTTGTAATTTAAATATTCTGTCGGCATGACCAGAGTTGCCCCAAACAGCTATTCCATATTGTATATGACTATGAAACAATGAAAAGTAACACATTTTAAGGGTACTTTTAGGTACCAAATAAACCAGGTTACGCATTACAAATATTGTACTGGCGAGTTTAGAACTTAAGTTGTCTATATGGATGCCCCAATCTAAGTTGTCATCCATAAAAATCCCTAACAATTTGATGCTATATCCAAAAATGTGTCTTCGATCTGAACTGAAAACTATATTTTGATTTTTATCCTCGTTTAGTTTTAGTTTATTATGTGTAAACCAGTTTTTAATTTTAAGCACATCGTTTCCTATTTTGTTATTTAAATTATATTGATTCTGGTCGGTACTAATAACGGTTGTATCATCTGCAAAACATATACACCTTAAGGGGTGGGTATAATGAAATATATCGTTGAGATATAGAAGAAAAAATGTAGGTCCTAATATAGACCCTTGGGGAACTCCATGTTCAACATTGTGAAAATTGGAGTAGTTATTATTTAAAAAAACGGCCTGTTTTCTGTTTATTAAATACGATGGAAATAAATTAAGAGCATTTCCCCTTATGCCATATTTGTGCATTTTGTCTAAAAGTAAAGTGTGTGAGACACAATCAAAAGCCTTAGATAAGTCACACAATGTTAAAGACACGAAGTGACCTCTCTCTAGGCCATCAACTACTTCCCTTACAATTTCCTGAATTGCTTGAGTAGTGCTGCATTTTTTTCTGAAACCATATTGATTACAATGAAGTATTTTGTACTTTTCTATGTACTCTATTAAGCGGTTATTCAAAATACTTTCAAAAATTTTACCAAGAATAGGAATAATAGAAATAGGGCGATAATTTTCAATTTCTTCTGGAGATCCTTTTTTGAGTAGCGGTAACACTTTTGTTACTTTTAATACATCGGGAAAAATTCCTTCGATAAGGCAAAGATTATAAAGTATGACCAGTTTATCAATAATAATATCCAGAGTTTCTATCACTAATTGTTTGTTTAAGAAGTAAAAATCAGTGCATTTTGAGTTTTTCAAGCTGTATAATGTATTCCTAACTTCAGTATCACTAACAGGTGTTAAAAACAACGAGTGGCAAGGGGAGTATATTCCCTCCAAAAAATTCATGGCATCATTTTCATCTGTCTCATCTAACGAGTTCAATATATTTCCCGCTACCGAAGTAAAGTAATTATTAAACTCGTTTGATGAAATATTACATGAAGTTACTTTTTTATTTTGAGTTTTATTCCTATGATAATTGATGACTTTCCAAGAATCTCGAGATATATTATCAGATTTTAAGAAAAACTGCTCATATGCCAGTTTTTTCTTTATTGTTAATTGATAGTGTTTTTTGAATTGATTATACAGAGTTTAATCACTAGTAAGGTTAGCAGTAATTTTTATCTTCGAAAGGTTTACTCGCATTTTCCTTAGTTCATCGTCAAACCAAGAAACAGGTGCCTCAAAATGAATTCTTGACTTTTTTACTGGAAAGCAAACTTCAGTTAATTTTACATATGTGTCAATTATGAACTCAGCTAATTCCGTTGCTGTTATTGAATTGTTTATTAACGACCAATCCACAGATTTCAGTGATTGTTTTAACATTTGGGTGCCTTTACATGTTATGTGTCTTCTGAATATCCTATCATTGTCAATTTGATCAGATTTTATTTTTAAATTCAGGAATGGAGCACAATGATTAGCAAGGCATGGGTCTACAACACCACACCCAACTATTTCATTATCTATATTTGTTAAAATATTATCTAAACAACTTGCTGATGTAGCAGTGATTCTTGTAAATTCATCAATCCTCATAGTTAAACCAATAGAAGAAATTAGATCGGAAAAATATTTTAATTCATTTGAAGTGCCTTTGAAATCAATATTGAAATCCCCAATTATAATTGTTTGAACATAATTATTAGAACAGAATATTAATAATTTTTCAAATAGGCCTAAGAAAATTTGGAAATCTGCGTTACCTGTTCTATACACTGATACTAGAATAGTTTTTATATCTATAATTTCCAAAGCACAAAATTCACCTTCATATTCACAAGATATATCATTTAAAGAAACTGGACGTGTAGATATTTTGCCATCGCAGAAAATAGCAACACCCCCATGTTCTCTACTTTTTCTACAGTAACAAGTTGATAAAAAGTATCTGTCAATTATCACTGTTGTTAATTCAGATTCTCTAAGCCAATGTTCAGAAAAGCACAAAATATTGTAAGTTTTATCTTTTAAAAAAATGTTAAGTTGATCAATTTTATTTAATAAACTTTGTGTATTTATATGAAAAATGCTTACCAAACTGGTTTGGTCAGGATTTACTACCAACTTTTGTTTATCAGAACTTATCATATCACTTTCACAAAAAAACATATATATATAATATAACACGTGTTGATAATATGGGGAGACTAGCAGTCAAAGGAAAGTCTAAGGAAATGCAGTCGAAAAATTGTTAAAGACGACCTTCATTAATGCGGTACGTGCAAACCAGAACAGGTATAGATAAAAACACAGCGTAAATAGAGCAATACCATTCCTGGAAGAACCACAAGATTCATAATTACCATGCGTATGCTACGATGTACGAATCAAAGGTAAACAAATAATAAATATTTGTCTGTTTCATTCTTACACGAATCTTTTGCATATTATTCCATTTTCCATTAAGACGGTAACCCAGATATTTATATAATTCATTAAATCTAAAATCGAGAAAATTCATCAAAAAAAATTGGTCTAATACTAGAATAAAAACACAAAAAAATTTAAAGGCTCAAAAAAAACTGAAAGCAATGTAGAAAAGGAAGTAGGAACGAATACAATGAGAAGATCAATTAAAAAAAATATTGAAATAAAGATGGAACATAATATATTGAAGAAATGAAGACACTGACAAGAGATAATAAAGTGTGAAAAACATGGTAATTTAGAAGACAGAGAACCAATTCTATTCCTGAAACGAATAAAGAACTAAACAGACAAATATTGTTCTGAAGCTATTTTCTTGTGACATTTTAAAGTAATTACTATTTTAGAGGGAATAAGTAACAATAAAATTGAAGGTTAAAATTAGTTTTTTAACGCTTCAATCTCCACTTGAAGATTTTAAGATTTAAGACTCATCATTTTTATGGTGTACCAAAAGTTCATAAAACCAATATACCGCTTAGTGAACTGTCAAAATTTTTATTAAATATTATGTAACCATTTGCAAATAAAAAGGACACATTTATAAAAAATACACAACATTTTTCAAATAAATTAGCAAATATTGAGTTTAATTCAAATATTTTAGTAAATTTTGACATAAACAGTTTATTTACAAATGTACCATTAGATAAGACTTTGAATATAATCAAGAAAAAACTAGAGACTGATGATACATTGGCAACTTGAACAAGACTTAATGTATCAGCTATAATGGAGTTATTGACATTATGTACTAATAATACATATTTTCAACTAAATAATGAATTCTATAAACAAAATTTTGGTCTAGCATTGGGCTCCAGTTTATCTTCATTATTAGCCGATATATTTATGGAAGATTTTGAAACAAATATGATTTCTGAACAAAATTTAAAACCCACAGTATGGTGGAGATATGTAGATGATGTATTCTCAATATGGCTTATGGATCAGAGTTGTTAGACACAGTCCTGAACGATATAAACGATAAAGGAAAGACAATAACATTTACCATGGAAAAGGAATATAATAACACACTATCTTTCCTGGTTGTTTTAATCTCTAAGAACGATACTGGATATGAGACTCAGGTGTATAGAAAATCAACACACACCAACAGATATTTAAATTACAAATCAAATCACAATATCAATATTTAAAAGGGAATCATTAAATCCTTATACGATAGAGCCAAAATTGTTTGTTTCAACTAAAATTCGTTCTTAAAGGAAAAACATTTGTTAACATCTGTTTTATTAAAACATAATTATCCTTTATCGTTTATAAATAGGGAATTTTCAACAATCGACCGAATAGAACAGAACAACTTGGAATGAGATCCTACAGCGTACACAAGAAATAATACGAGGAAAATAACAATACCATACTTAAAGGATTAACAGAAAAACTTAAAAAGATAGGAAATAAATTCAACATTTCAAGAACATTCAAAACAATAAACACATTGAGATCTATTTTATCTAAAACTAAACCTAACAATGAACAAGAAAAAACAAAGAATTGTATTTATAAAATACCTTGTGAATGCGATCAGTTTTATTTAGGTGAAACATCAAGGCCATTAAATGTTAGAATACGTGAACATCAATCTTATGTTAAAAATAGAGAATTTGATATACCTCAAATATATAAACATGCATGGGAAAATGAACATAGGTTTCAATGGAACGATTCAAGTATGGTCCTAGAAGAAACAGATGGTAAAAAGAGAAAAAACTAAGAAGCGGCTCTAATTATACTAACTGAGACCAATTGTGTTGCAAATTCCTCGGCAGAATGCAGTAGGATCTGGTTACCCATATTAAAAGAGGAAGTTAATAAAAGGAAAATACCAATATTAGTTAGTCAGTAACATATCGAGGATACATCATTTACGTTTTTAAAATAACACAGAAAATCAGAATACTTACCATGTCGGGATAATATTATGAGGTTTTTTACTGATTTTTTCCTCGTGATTTACTATGGAATCACTAACAGGAGAATTTTACTGTCATCATGGCATGTGGTTGTCTTTTTAATGACGAATCACATGCCACGATTTTTTTCTGACGGATATTCTCAAGTTAAAGATGATTTCATGTAACCGAATGAACTTACAATAAAGTCGTCCCAGAAACGCAACTCAGCAATACTGGCAATATCATTCTAAAGTCGTCTACTTTAAAATGTATAATATATGTCTGAATTGTCAATATGAATGAGTCAGACAAAATTAAATTATTAGAATAATTTTTCACCAAGTAACAAAGAAAAAACAAAATTTGTTTAATTTTATATTGTTTGTATTTTGAGAACGATTTCCAAAGTGGAACGTCAATTAAACTTATTTTAACCTTCAATTATGGATTATTCGCATTAAAATAGTAATTAAACAGACAGAAAAATTGAATTAGATAGAGACACTTTAAATACCTACACAAAATTATAATTAAAAGCATGCTGCCCAACAAAGTAATGGAGAACTTCTTTCAGGCAATATAGATTGGTGCAAACGGTGGACAAGATGGAAGAAAACTTATATCCAAGAACAATAAATAAATTGAATGAACTATTTGATAAAATATTACAGTTAACTATTCACTACTACTATTTAACATCTACATTCGAGTTTGGGCTATTTAAATTTAACACTGAAGATGATCTTTCTTAAATAACGAAACGTAGTACATGTACACACTATTCCAAATAATTATGAGTAGCACAATTCTTACAATTTTTCACAAATTTGATCCATCAATGGAATTTTTTCTCGTTAAAAATGTATACAATATGGTACTTACCGAAAGCAGCAAAAGAAAGGATAGTAATGGTAAGCGCTCTCATGTCGACTGCCTTTATCCTTGACTAAACTAAAAGTTAAATAAACTGCAGCTCTTTGCTGGACTGGACACTTCACACTTTCTATACGCGCGACCGATCGCCATGCGAATGCTATTGAGTTTTAAGACAATCTAGTACTCAGCTGTGCTCTGCAGTGGCGGCTTTACCCCTACAAAGAATTTGGTAGATCTTTAAGCAGTGTGTTGTGATGTCTATTTGACTATAATTTGTTTTATTTGCTTACTCCAATTTTGTTCTCTGGTGGCAATAATCCACATAAATTCTGAAATATTTTATTTACGCACTAAATGGCTATATGCATAAAATTACCATTTACAGTTGAGGTAAAAGAAATTAAGAAGCATTACAAATTACCATTTAATTAATTTTACTGTGTCATAAGCTGAGTTAATCTCGAATCTGGTTTTAATAATTCGAAGATATTAATTAGTCCAATTACTTATTCTTCTTCTTCTTAAGAGCAGCAGCTTTTATAGCTTTTGGTGAACTTGCAGCAGCCTTGGCGATCTTTGGTTTAGGTGCCTTCGGTTTTTTTCGTAGGACTGCCTTTATTTAATTTCTTCGCTTTGGTTGGTGTTTTTACTTTGGCCTCTGCGGAAGTCGGAACTGCGGATGAAGATGAGGCAGTTTTAGGTGCAGACTTCTTTTCAACTTTTTTCGCCTTTTTCTCTGTCTTTGATGCGGCTTTTTTAGCATTTGTCACTTTTTTTAGATTTTGCCTTGTAGCCGACAGCAGAACGTTTGGCAATGGCTGCAGTTTTTTTCCGTTTAGTTGTTCCTCCAGCTTTCTTTTTTTCTGCAAAACTAGGCTTTGCAGATCCAGGACACACGATGAGGTAGACGCTAACTTGAAAAATCCTAATGGGCCTCTTCCTTTTGTTTGCACCAACGATCCAGTAACAACTGCAGCTTTTAAATATTTTTTGATGAATGGTGTAACTTTCTCCGCATCTACTTTGTAATTTGCAGCAATATACTTGTTGATCGTTTGAAGAGAAGAACCACCTCTTTCCTTAAGCTCTTTGGTAGCATTGATTACCATTTTAGACTTTGAAGGATGAAAAGGTTTTGCTCGTGGATTTTTTTCCTTTTTGGATGGCGAAGATATTTGTGACGTTTCAGATGCCGACGTAGCCGAAGCGGATAATGATTGATTTTCTGTATCTGCCATTTCGTTGGAGATTAAAAAATCTTAAGTTAATATGCGGTATGTAACGATTTACTGACTGAGGAGCGAAAGCTGAGTAAATCTCTAACATTTAAAAGCATTTACAGCATAGATTTCCAAAGTCGTCTATATAGAGTTCAGGATAAATTTCTAATTGCAGGAAACAATTCCCTTGATCTTCTACAGCTGGATATATCTGTATATTATCTGCTACACTGAAGTTGTGTTAAATTATAGAGTGACAAAGTGGTCTGTATAGACTCACAGAAGTTGATTTCGTTATACAACGAGATAAGAAATTGGAAATTTTCAAGGTGAGAATGGGGTATAGGAATGGGGATATTCCACGTGAAAGGACCACTAGAATTAATTAAATGGAATTTATTGAGTATATCTTACACCAATAATATTTAAAATTATTAAACACCTGTAACATTATATTTTAATGTTCCAAAATTAAATTATTTACCATTTATAATTTCATATTACTCGTATTATTGTTGTATTCGTTTGACCGCTTTAAAACAAGTAAGTTTGCTTCTTGCCTATGATGTGCGTAAATCTTTGCTGTGCAATTACATTACACCTATTGTTTTTAATTTATCTAATCCGAAATTTTACTTCAGGATGTCCTATGTTTATTTGCAATTTTTGACAAGTTTAATTAGTTCACTAATTTTCTGTTCAGTGAAATTTTTTTATGAATAAAAGTAACGACAAAATTTTATTCATTATTTTTGCAATCGCATCCACTTGGGAAATGTCGTACTTTGTGATAACGCTAATCGCAAACGCAACGCTGTGCTGCCGAAAAGATGTATGCCAATATGCGGTCGAACCATCTGATCAGGTCTTTCAGCAACGACTTCTTTTACGACTTTAGGAAATGTTGTTTTTCTCCAAATTATTAAATATAATTTTCAAAATATGTCTATGAACTATTTTTGCATACATTTTAATATTTTAAAACTAATTTTAAATACTCACATGTCGTCTAATCAGAAATTGTTCTGTTTATAAAGTTAAATTTTAAGTAATGGTACTATGAAACAAAACTAACTTTTGAAAAAGTTGAATGTAGAGTACGAATTCAGAGAGAACTGTCTGAACCTTTTAAAACAAGTAACGGGCTACACCAGGGAGACCCTTTCTCCTGTATACTGTTCAATCTGGCTCTGGAAAAAGTAATACGTAGGTATGTTATAAATCACAACCATTGGTTTAATCTATAATAAATTAGTGCAAACACTTGCCTATGCTGATGATATAAATATTGCTGGGAGAACGGAAAACGTTGTACGAGAGGCGTATGCATGTAGCATTAAAATAATCAGCAACGAAAATGGGTTTAATAATAACCACCAACAAAACGAAGTATAGGAATATAAGCACGTAACCACAAATTCTACTACCACTTGTTATAGAAAACGACGTCATCGAAGCAGTGAACGAATTTGTATACTTGTGAACGCTACTTAACACTGAAAATAATATTACCGCAGAGATAAACCGCAAAATTTGCACGACCCACAGATGCTATTTCGGATTTAATCTCCTCCTTATCGAGAAACACAAAAATAAAACTCTACAAAACAATAAGACGCCCAGTCCTAACATATGGGTCAGAGACCTTGACTCTAACAAAAGGTAATGAAAACATGTTAGTATGTTTTGAAAGAAAAGTACTAAGGTGAATCTATGGAGCAGTGAATAACAATGGATTGTGGAGAAGACGATACAACTTCCAATTCTATAAAAATACTAGGAACCAGACATTATAAAGCATTTTAAGGTAGGAGGTCTGAGGTTGATGGGACATGTAATTCGAATGGAACAAAATGACCCATCTAGGAAAACGCTCCTTGATAGACCCATTGGTCAAAGAAGAAGAGGGAGAACCATAACAAGGTTCCTTGATGACATCGATGAAGATATGAGAAATATGGAAATACGTGCTTAGCGAAGGAAGATGATGGATAGGGACGACGAAATTTTTGAGGAGGCTAGCAGGTTTGTAAAGCCAGAATGATGAAGATGATGATTCTATGAAACAGGCGAAGATAGAGGATCATCTAAGAACGTGTCACCATGATAAAGTAAGTAAAGATTCACTGTATTTTAAAAATCTGAAAGAAAAAATTCAGAAAAGAAGTACGGTAGACAAAACGTTTGCTTCAAAATATTCTGAAACTGTTTTCTTGTTGCATGTTTATAGTCTAGGCGGGATCTGTTTTGGATTGGACATTTTCCATAGGAAGCTATTTTTTTGCTGGAATCACTTCAGGATGTGCCCAATATCGATAATCATGATATGCGCCAGTCGCAAACCCTGTGCTAAATTTTTTATTTAACAAAATCTGAAAAAAATTGAAAATTTCTCATTTTTTTGCTTCTATTTTCGTTTATAATTCGGAAAATATTGATCCTAGAGAAAAAATTATAACAAGTTAAAAGTTTCGTTATTAAATTTTACACAATATTTCGTTAGCTAGAAATTGAAAATTTAATGTTTATTGTTGAAAAAAATAGCAATAATTGGAAAAAAAGTACAAAAAAATGAAGTTAATCCTTTAAATGTTTTCGACTTTCTAAACTTAACATACAAGCTCCATATTGCGCCTAGAAAAACCTTTTAATATGTTTAAAACGTGTGGTAAATTTTGTTAAGATCGGTCGGATAGGTTTTGCATAATAATTTTGCAACCCAGCCTACTGAAAAAAATCGCAAATTTTCAAATTTATAGTAGGCCCTAAATAAGGCCCTCAGATAGTTGCAAATTTTTTTACACATAAACAAAGGCGAAAACTTTCAAACGCTTTTTGTAAAATTTAAATCGGCTTACTAGGAGAGCCTAGAATTTTTTTTTTAAGTTTTAAGCATTTTTTAGGCTTATAAACAAATTGAATAACTTTACGAGCTTTAAACGTATCAATTTCAAAATTTATACACTTAAAGAACATTAAAAGACGCTTCTTTAAAAAAAAAGATATATTCGGCTTACTGGTTGCCGAGATATTAAAGGTCAAAGTTGGCATACATTTGCCGTGTAACCATAAGTGATAGAGGGCTCGTTTTTAAACAAATACCCTCGTCTTGTCAAGTACTTTTTAAATGAAAAGTTTTACGTAATGCGCTTTATGGCAACATCCATAAAAAAGCCAAATAAAAAACTGTTTTCGCGTAAAATGTTGCTCGGAATGCATGAGAGATGGTGGTGGGGGACATTCACTCGAAATATGAATCGGCGAGTTCAAAATCATAGCGCGAGCTAAAAATTGCATTACCTCGTCTTCTTGTTAACCAATTTTGCTCTTTTTTTTTGAGTCGATGTCTCGGACGACAAGGATTTCAAATATCATATTTTCAAATACCATTTTTAATTGCAAAATTGGGAAATTTGCAATAAACAATTGTATGTTAAAAAAGTAATTGCATTTTTTCTTCATGCATTTTTTTTGAGCTTGCAATTTATACATTGAAGTAAATTGTTACTTTTAGTAAACAAGTATATATTTATAAATTGTTAATGAATAATTTAAATTGTTAAAACAAAGACGAACGAAAAAAAACATTTTTTTCATTAATAAACTTTATTTTGACTCAATCTTCAATATTTTTTTTTAAAGTCTTTTTCTTTTTTTGGAAGGACAAGAATCTTCAGGTCTGACCTTGACCTTCAATATCTCGGCAACCAGTAAGCCGAATGTATCGTTGTTTTTTTAAAGAAGCGTCTTTTAATGTTCTTTAAGTGTATAAATTTTGAAATTAATATGTTTAAAGCTCGTAAAGTTATTCAATTTATTTATAAGCCTAAAAAATGTTTAAAACTTTTCTAGGCTCTCCTACTTAATCGATTTGAATTTTACAAAAAGCGTTTCAAAGTTTGAGCCTTCTTTTATATGTAAAAAAATTTGCA
The DNA here is from genome assembly GCF_040954645.1 of Diabrotica undecimpunctata. Taxonomy (NCBI): domain Eukaryota; kingdom Metazoa; phylum Arthropoda; class Insecta; order Coleoptera; family Chrysomelidae; genus Diabrotica; species Diabrotica undecimpunctata. Next base: position 9,014,356 of record NC_092803.1, on the reverse strand, counting down.
ACTATCTGAGGGCCTTATTTAGGGCCTACTATAAATTTGAAAATTTGCGATTTTTTTTCAGTAGGCTGGGTTGCAAAATTATTATGCAAAACCTATCCGACCGATCTAAACAAAATTTAGCACACGTTTTAAACATATTAAAAGGTTTTTCTAGGCGCAATATGGAGCTTGTATGTTAAGTTTAGAAAGTCGAAAACATTTAAAGGATTAACTTCATTTTTTTTGTACTTTTTTTCCAATTATTACTATTTTTTCAACAATAAACATTAAATTTTTAATTTCTAGCTAACGAAAATTGAATAACGAAACTTTTATCTTCTTATAATTTTTTCTCTAGGATCAATATTTTCCGAATTATAAACGAAAATAAAGCAAAAAAATGAGAAACTTTCAATTGTTTTCAGATTTTGTTAAATAAAAAATTTAGCACAGGGTTTGCGACTGGCGCATATCGTGATTATCGATATTGGGCACATCCTGAAGGGATTCCAGTAAAAAAATAGCTTCCTATGGAAAATGTCCATTATGGTCTGAATTTCTACAGATCCCGCCTAGTCTATTAATATTATGTTTATATGAAATTAAGCCACAATTGACTATAATGCAAACAACAACAATTTAAAGCTTTATCGCTAATGGTAAATAGACATGTAGAATGCTTAATAATAGCCAAAGGAAACCGCTTGAACTACTTATGCATAGAGAACGACAACCAATATGGCATTGGAATACTTTTAAAATCTTCTATTTTCAATATGTAAAAGGTTGTATGGAAATTAATGATCAAATAATTGGTCCCTTGAGCTGAATTCCTAGCCTATTTAAATATAAAATAGGTTTTCGCTGCAATCTCAAACAAAAAAGATGGTAAACTAGAGAAATTTTACGAAAACCTAGAGACGACTATATATAAAAAACAACGAAATCAACAGTATTATGGTAGACTGGAATACAAGTGTTGGCTATAAAAAGATGTAGACCATATTAGGATTACATGTACTGTCACAAAAATTATCTTAGTTCCCGTTTTAGGGTAAAAAATTGAGACCAAATTGGGATTGCATGGACTGTCACATAAATAAGCTTGGTTCTCATCTTATTCAGTTCTGAAAAACAAAAATGAATGCCTTATACCTTAGACAATGCTGTAGATAGAAAACAACCGAATTATCTAAAACAAAAAAATACTGACTTTTTTAATGCCATTGAAATAATGACGATTTATAATAAATAAAAATATATATTTTACCTATAACTTAAATTTTTATTTATTTCACCTCTCTTACTCAAAATTAGTAAAAATGAATCCCAACTTCTTTATGTCGTATCAAAATCCGGCAAAGTCAAAATCCCCAAGTCGAAAACTCTATATTTCGAATTTTTTGGCGTTTCCCTTAATGTCCGACTTTTGACACCTACCCTTTTTATTTTTAAAAATATCTTTCTTCTTAAAGAAACATTTACGATGTTTGTAAAAAATTATACCACAAGAATTCCAATGCATAATCGTCCCATATTAATCTCATATTCTGAAACTAACATAATCACTAATTATAAACAATGTAATTTGTGTTGTAAAAGTGTTGTAAAGTTAAAAATCGCTTCGAATTGAAATAATGCATAAATATTCGAAACAATTTCACCGCTTGTGCATTCACATTTCACAAGAAGCTCCTGACTCCGCTACTGTAATTTCTTTCGGCTCATAAATTATACAGGGCGTTGCGTGGGGCTATCTCTTTACCGGGCATTTAAATCTTGTAAAAGTAAGACAAAAGAATTCGTAGTATGACATAATATGATATTAATGTTACGTAAAGAAATTTGGGGAATTTATGGTATTTCGTTCATCTAATCGTTTATAATAACAAACTATAGGTTTTTTCACATCAGCGTAAAATAATTATAACTCAATTTGGCACGGGTGCCTTATATATTTAACGGCTATTTCGATAGGGTTAGACGTGATAAACTGATGAAAATTCTCATAAACAAAAACCCGAATGAACCAGATATAAGATTAATATCAAACATCTACTATAATTATTATCAACCGGCAGGTAAAATTAGATGCAAGATATCCAAAGAACTCAAAATTATGAGGGAAGTCAGACAAGGATTTATATTGTCGCCTTTAGTTGACGTTTACTTTGAGAAAATCATAGTGGAAACTATTGAATCGGAAACAGCAGAGATCGGTATAAGTTAATTGGTTTTTAATTAAAAATATTAAGTATGTTGATAATATTTAAATAGTGGGCGAAAGATTTAGGAAAATTTAGGAAGCATAATGAATAAAACAATAATTTTGATGGATTTGATCACGAATGTTGTAGTGTTATGCAGTATTAAGAAAGAATAAAACGTTAAAAAAACATTAAAAGAAAAAAAAGTGCAATATTACGGGTATATAACGCCTGGAGAAACACTTAGCATCGTGTGACTCATATTACAGGCCAAAATAGAGGATAAAATACGTCAAGAAAGGAGAAGAACATCTTGACTAAAAAATCTAAGACAATAGTATGGTTGTAGCTTAAAATAATTCTTTAGAGATGTTTTATCATTATTAAGTATTTCAAATCCAACTTATTAATGTAGTATTGATACTTAAAATCTTAATTCCAGTTTATACTGTTTCTAAAAAATCTTGTCGTAAACGGATGATTATTGTCGCTTTGTCACAGTTTTTGCATCAAACTTCTTTTCCACTAATATATCTTGTCCTTTTCTGTAAATTCTGTAGATTTTCGTTATTTTTTCTTCTTCTTCCTATGCTGTCCCCATTAACGGAGATTGGCGACCACATTTTTAAAAGCTTCTCTGTCTTTTGCAACGTGGAATAATTCGTCTACAGTCATGTTTGTCCAGTCTCGAATATTTCGCAGCCATGACTTCCTCTTTCTACCTATTCCCTTTTTGCCGTCGACTCTTCCCTGCATGATGACCTGCAGAAGACTATATTTATTATTTCTCAGTATGTGTTCAAGGTATGCAGTCTGGCGTACTTTTATCGTTCTCAACAATTTTTTATCTGACCCATCCTTCTCAGCACTTCCTCATTGGTGACCCTGGCAGTCCATGGAATTCTCAACATTTTCCGGTATATCCAAAGTTCAAAGGCTTCAATCTTCTTAACTATTTGCGCTTTTAGTGTCCATGTTTCTACCCCGTACAATACTTGCGACCAGACGTAACAACAAACCTCAGTCTCAGCGTAGTATTCAGATTTTTGTCACAGAACAATTGCTTGAATTTTAAGAACGCTGCCCTTGCCATTTCTATTCGTACCCGGATCTCTTGGTCTAGATCTAATTCTGTGTTGATGTATGCTCCCAGATATTTATATTTTGTCACTCTCTCTATTTGCTGTCCACCAAGAGTCAGTTGTTCATTATTTATTGGACTCCTTGATACTATCATAAATTTGGTCTTATCTGTGTTGATGTCAAGTCCCATTTGAATGCATTCACTATTTATTGCATCTAGTAAAGTTTGTAGTTCTTCTATACTCTCAGCCATAATTACAGTGTCATCTGCAAATCTCATGGTGTTTATGATTTCTCCACCAATTCTTATTACCTCTTTTCTTTCCCATAAGGCTTTTCTGAATATGACCTGTGAGTACACGTTGAAAAGCGTCGGAGACAACACGCATCCTTGCCTAACCCCTCTCGCAATCGGTATATTATTTGTTTCTATATCGTTCACCTTTACTACTGCTTTCTGGTTCCAGTATATAGCCTTAATAAACTCAATGTCTTTTTTGTCTAAATTGATGTTTTTTAATTCATCTATTAACTTTATATGCTGCACTCGGTCAAAGGCCTTCCTAAAGTCTATGAAGCATACATATGCACTCTTGTTATATTCCCGACATTTCTGCAAGAGTACCGTCAACGCAAATAATGCCTCTATTGTACCAATGCCTCCTCTGAAGCCAAACTGAGTTTCATCTATCTGCTCCTCACATTTCTTATAAATTCGGTTTTGAACAATTTTCAAGAGAATCTTTAAAGGGTGGCACATTAGGCTTATCAATCTATAGTCATTATATCATCATTTCTATCAGGTAAAAATTAGCTCTCGGACTTATATAGTTACTTGTAACTTATAATATCTGGTATATCTAGGTCATCTTTAATGTGGGCTTAAAATTCATGCCAATCCTTTTGTTTTGAAATATAATTTATAAACCTGAAATTCATTCACTCTTCAAGTATTCTGTCAATATTGTCTGGAATTTGTTGATTCTAAATTCTTATCATTTATAGTGACAATTTCTAGTATTGATATTAACCTCACATACAAAGACATATTGCATATAAAGACTTAATGAAAAGTAAGTTACTGAATCGTGAGTCTAAGCTGAGAATCTACAAAACAGTAATTAGACCAGTGGTCACATATGGATGTGAAACGTGGACCCTCTCAACCACTGATGAAAATCAACTGAGAATATTTGAGCGCAAAATACTAAGGAAGATATTTGGACCAACCCAATGCAGCGATGGTTCGTGGAGAATTAAAATGAACCACGAGCTGGATGAACTAATGCAGAGCGCAGATATTGTCAGATTTGTAAAGTCACAAATACTAAACTGGCTTGATCACCTATAAAGAATGCCAGATAATCGAGCTGTAAAAGTAGACCAGAGATGGAAGACCCAAGGAAACAGAACAAGAGGAAGGCCCCGTAAAAGATGGATAGACGACGTAGAGAGGGATCTTAAAACCATGAACATCAGGCAGTGGCGAAGGAAAGTATCCGACAGGGCAGAATGGAAGAACATTGTTAAGCAGGCCAAGACTCACAAAGGGTTGTAGCGTCATTAGAAGAAGAAGAAGAAGATATTAACTTCACGTTTGTTTTTCTTCGTATTATTTTTATAGATATATGAATGTCTTCATCGTAGATTTAGGCTCTATTGATATTGTTTGACCACTTTTCTTGGATTTCTATTATCTTTCTGCCATTTGTTTCTCAGCATTTTGTTTGTTATCTTTTGTTTGTTATTATTTTTAGCCTTATTGTCGTTTCATGTATCATAGTTTTTTTCTATTGTATTTGTTTCTCCATATAGTTTAATTTAAATATTCTGATAAGCTGTTAGCCATATTCAGCTGGTATTCTTTTCCTGCTTTACTTATTTTTTGCTTTTCTGGCTAGATATGACCAGATAATTTAATTCCCATATATTCCAATTCTATTACTTGTTTGTTCTATTATTTTGTTCAAGTATCTTTCCCGATATGCACGAGCAAAGCACACGTTTTTTTGTCTCCAAATAGTATCAAATTTGAGTGGTTTTATTAGTTATTAGTGGTAGTGTCTATTATCAAAAAATAGTGAAATTGCGGACTTCATTAATCTGTATGTCATCTTTTATTTTTTTAATTTGATATTCCGACAATTGCATTAAAATACATTAATTGAAGTACTCATTTTCCTAATTGTATGGAAAAAATATTTAAGTTGTATTTAGAAAAAGTTATCAGTAGTTTTCAGTTATTTGTTTGAGTCAAAAAGGGAGGACTAGACAACCAGAATTGACGAAAAACAGATGAAAAATTTCCACGCGAGAAATGATCGGCGGGATTTAATAGAGATCTCATATGTTGCCATGTAGTATTAATACTATTATTACGAACAATGAGAACACGTGTTTTAACGAAATGATATATTAAGATATCGACATATTGGAAATGTCAGATAACAAAGAAAGAAATTTTTTCTAACTTTGCCAAATAGGAGTATCAAAAATGGACGGAATTTATCTGAGGTAACTATTAAATAAAAATAAAGTTAATTGAAATCTGCTTTTATGTGAGTAGCGTGAAAAGAATTTACTTGTTTCTAATTGAGAAGCCAAAGAGGAAGTTTTGGCTAAGATGCTTCTATTTGAGAAGATAAAGACGAAGTAAAGTAAGGGGAGTTAGGTTTGAAGGAATAGTTTAAATCTGAAAAACTGACATGTTCAGGAGATACGATACAGCAGGAAGAAGGCATATCATGCTGATCGTATAGTCTTTTTTTAGTGAAATGGGAAATTGAAATATTTTAATTATTATTGTTTATTTATTCAACAAACTATTCTAAAAAAGACAATTAATGTTCTACAGAAGTCCTTAAACAAAGTAGCAATTTCTTGTCCATTAGAAGCAGACTGATTCTTGTAAAACATAGTATTTGGTACACTGTGACTAGAACGTTTATCATTAACAAATTTCCAAAATGATTTAGGATAGTCTTTCAACTGAGCATCGATACTTGTAACATATTAATTAAAGCATATATCAGACGTTTGCATTTTGTCCTAAGAAGAGAAAATTTAAGAGAATAAGATCAAATAATTTAAAGTTTTTAGGACACGGAAAATTCTTCTATTTTATTTTGTTCTTGACAGGTTTAAATAGACCTCATTGACGTATATATGCGGAACAGAATGCTGGGTAATAAGACAATGGTAATATGTGTCTGTGATTGGAGTATTGACTGCGAAACCTACGGTTCCATTCGCCTAATCATATTTGAATTTGATTCTTAGGAAAAAAAAGTAAAATTAATTCTAAAAACAATATAAATACGGTAAAAAATTCTACATTATACAATTGATAAACATTAAAAATCGCATATTGCTATTTCGTGTACAGTTTTCCAATATTATCTTCCACAAGGAAACTGAAACTCCTGTAGTTGGCTGTCTACCATGAATCACAAAAGCTTTATTGCAAAAATGCTTTATAAAACGTATATAATTAAAAAGACCCTTTCGGGCTACATTACAGAACGTTATCGGACTAAAAAGTCCATCCATACACTGATAATGGCCAAAAAAGGCTAAGAAAAAAGACTGGAAATGGTGGAATAATGACAGCATGTATGGGCCAGCAACTTTGCCGCAGTTTAGAGGAACAGAAAATATTCATGTTCAAGGAAACAATCCCATGGATTAATGTTTATCACTGTTCGCCGCAGACATAATGGATGATATCGTCTGTCAGACTAATTTATATGCTGGCTAAAACAATAAATTAAATTTTGGTTTTACAAAATATGAGCTATATGCTTTCTTGGGCATAAATTTAGTGATGGCGTACATCAGATATCCCAAAATACGGCTTTACTGGTCAAGTGATAATGGCCTGAGGATGGAACTTATTGCAGATGCTATGCCTGTCAATAGATTTTACTCTATTTTGAGGTTTTTACATCTCGTAAATAATGATAATGTAAATCAAAATAACACGGACAAATTGCGAACAATCCGACCGTTTTTGGATAAAATTCAGAAAAACTTCTTAGGTGCCACATATCCAGAGGAATACCAATCAGTTGATGAGCAAATTATTCCACTAAAAGGAAAATTAGGTATAAAGCAATACTTACTAACAAATGGGGAGTCCAAATTTGGGTAAGAGCTGGAATTAGTGGATATATGTATTGTTTTGAAGTTTACCAAGGAGCTACGGGAGATAGAAGTCAAATTAGTAAACTTAGAGCGTGCGCTGATGTTGTTTTGCTTCTAACTGACGACTTAGAGAGAATCAATCATAAAGTATTTTTTGACAATTTATTTTGCTTATTTCCCCTTATCGAAGAACTGCATAAAAGAGATATACGAGCGACAGAAATTCTGTTATGAAATCAGATAAACAAATGAAACAAGAGGATAGGGGAACTTCCATCCGTTGTAAGTAGTGAAGTTGGCAATATAATTGTTTCTAAATGGCTAGACAACAAGACTATTTACACTGTTTCTAATTGTGCTGGAATAGAAGCTCAGAATAAAACAAAACGGTGTAAATCTACTAAGACTACTATCGAAGTGAACAGACCATTTTCTGTTCAGTTTTATAACGAAAAGATATGAGAAGTAGACCTGATGGACCAGTTGTTGGCTCTGTATCCTCTAACGAGAAGAAATAAGCCCTCGTACATAAGTTTTTATGCATTTTGTGGATGTTCTTGTTGTATGTGCATGACTTTTGTACAAGAAAAACAAATCTAAAAAAGATCTAGACCTTCGTCTGGTACCTTCTATTTTAGAGAAGAAGAAACCGAATCATCATGTACCCCCTAAAATTAGACCAAGTAATTGGGGACACTCTTTGTTGCTTGTTGTCGTGATACGCCTGATAACAATGGCAACTGATGGCAACAAAGAGCACAAAGTCGCAATCGCATGGAGGATTTAAGGGAGGCCTATGTCCAGCAGTGGACGTGATAAATGAAGGCTGGATGATGATGAATGATGATGGATTGGGGACACTGACAACAACTTATTAATATACCAAATGCTCGAAGAAAAGAAAAATGTTTCCTTAAAATTATGCATGAGAGGGTTAAATGAAAAATTGGAGTATATAAAATCCATTGATATACTTCATCAACCATTGATTTTTGATAAAGAAATGCAATAACATCATATTAATCTAAAAATTACACTTTCAAGAGGAAAACAAGATCTAAATGATCTAGAAAGAAGAAACTAACCTTCAACATGAAACTTAGTTCATGATAATAAATATCGGTATTTATAACAAACGGTCGGAGATCAAACAATTGATTATTGGAGATGAAGTAACCATAATCGTGACTTCTACAATACAATCAAACCATGAACAAGCAGAAATACTTTCTCTTTTGCGGCGTTTTATTGACAACTGTTGTTACAATATCAACGCTGGCTTTCGCCCCAGATTGTTTTTTTGTCACAATTTGGCGAATTGTGCGGGCGTTTCCACTGGAGGTTAAATCGTGACTGGCGAGTCTGAAAAATGTACCATATGTTATACTTTAAAAGGTCAAAGAGGCATGCTTGATTTACGGAGATTGCTTAAGAGACTTCTTTGTTTATATTGCTTCTTTTTGTTTCATTTGCAAAATTTACTCTTTCAATATCATATCGAATATATTCATCATTTATTTATCAAACAGGGAAAATCTAAATCAAAACGGTATAGAAAATAATAAAAGATGTTCTATTTATCTTTATAAAGAGATATACTATTAGAAAATTATCTTCATTTTTAACAATATCTAGAGAAACAATATATTGGCATGTATAAACAAATACAATGGAAATATTGCCCAATTAGTACTATATATAAGAAAAGAAAGAAGAAAGACTTTAACAATAATTATCGAGTTCTTAGTTGTACAGCTCTTATAGATAAACTGTCTGGTAGAGTTTTAAGACTCCGCGTTGAATAATTTTGGTTTTGGAAAAAAACCATTATTTTGACGACGTTTCGGCAAGGTCCCACTTGCCATTGTCAAGTCAGCTAGTGACGCTACTTGCTGATGTTTGAAGAAGACTGACTCTCTTATAAAATAAAATAAAATAAAAATAAATAAAAAATAAAAACGTTTATTGCCTTAATAAAAATAATGTACATGTCACACCTAAGATATTTTAACTTAAGATATCGTAGCCATCTTTCTTGACGTCCCGCTTCTGCACTGCTTACTGGTTTAACTGCTTACTCTTGGATCTTGAATTTTTCTATCGTGGACTCCTTGCCTTCTTTTTCTTGTAAGTGCTTGTTTTCGGCATCGTACCTACTTTCCTGATTGGCTGTCTTCGGCATCCACCCGACTAGACCCTGGTCATATGGTCGATCAGTCTGTGACTCTATCTAAACATCCTCTGGATCCGATTCTTGGCGAGGATGTCTCTGGTCTTATGGAGTCTTCTTGTAGCTTGGTGGAAGAAATACCTTGTCCTTTTCTCAGCCATCTCCCTCAGTGGTGTACACTGGAGCCTTTCTTTGATGGTTGAATTTGTTATCTGTTCTTCCCATGTTGATCCATCGATGATCTTTTATCATGACGTCTCTGTTGCTTCAAGTTTATTCCAGTTGAATTCCGATATGGAGCTCCAAACTGGGACAGCGTACAACATAACCGATCTAACGTAAGCCTGGTATAACTAAATCTTCTGGGACTAGACCTGAAAATATATGAAAGTATTAGTTTTTTATTAGTATTTGCTTTTACCTTGATTTGATGTGTATTTTTCTTGAAGTTGAGTTTCCTGTCGAGATGGACTCCTATGTACTTGACTGATTCTTCTGACTGGATCCTGTTTCCTCCTATTGTTATTTCTACCACTGGTGTACTTGTCTCCTGAGTGAGCATGATGAATTGCATCTTTTGGGCGTTGATTTTGATCTTCCATTTATGGATTCCGTGATTCTTCCGAGGTAGTTTTCTATGTTTTGGACTATTCTTCTATCATCCTTTCCTGTTGCATATATCACCATGTCATTTGCGTAGAGGGCTGTAGCTGTTCTTGGATCTGTTGGTAAATCTGAAACAAAAATGTATCAAATGGGCGAGAGTATACTGCCCTGAGGTCACCCTTCTTGGATTTTATGAATTCTGGACGTCTCTTGGTCGGCTGAAACTTGAAATGTTCTATTAGTTAGATATTTATCACATATATTAACTAAAAAATTAGGCAATCTAGCTCTGTCTATCTTTTAGATTAGAGCCTTCTTTCAAGGTGCGCTTCTCTCGAACGCTCCTTGGCACGACTTCTTATGATTGGTCCTGTCCGTGTGTAGGTAGGAGGAGTTCAACTCGTCGGTCTTGTGGCCTGATGTATTTTTTGCCTTTTCTTTAATACCGTTTTCCATGTTATTGGAAGCCTTTGATCATCATCTCTTTGGTTTAGATTGTTGGGATTTTTTTCTATTTCTATGGATTCTCTGATTTCTCGTTTTTTTTTTTTAATTTCAATGCTAGCTAGCATCGTAGTTTGGTACGGTTTATTGTATGTCCTGTGTTTAAAACATATTGTGCAAGGGACGACGTTTCTTTTTTCCTTTCGGTGGCATTTTGATGTTCTTCTCGTCTAACATTGATTCTTTGGTTGGTCTGTCCGATTTACGATTCGTCACAGTCCCCACATGGAATCCCGTATACTCCTTGATTTTCTAACAATATTTTTGTTTTGGCGTATGGTAAAATAGTTGAGATTTTTCTGTCGGTATTAAATATCGTTTCTGTTTTGTGTTTTTTTCCTATTTTCTCTGTTGTAAACCTTTACATATAGTAGAATAGGTTTTGCAAAATAAAAATAACCAACACGGTTTTCAAAGATCTTCCAGTAAAAGCAGTCGTTTATTTAGTTTATTTAACCAACATAATAAACACCTTGCTGAGATTCAAACTTTTTCCTAACCTATCCAAAGAAGCCCGTATAATTATGATACACAAGTCGAGAAAACACAGAATTCTCCACAAAATTACAGCACACAATCAAAATATAAGAACAAGTAATATTAATAAGACTTGAAAGAACAACGAAGTAATCCCAGAACTCCAATTTGGCCTTAGCACATAGCACTCGAGTGAATTATATATATATATATATATATATATATATATATATATATATACCGGTATTTAGGCAGTAAGCGCTTCCGGTAGGGATCTATGGAGGAGTATCACCAAGCCGCAAGCCCTTATCTCTTGCCGAACTGCTCCACCATAGGCCGATCAGACACCAGCATATTCTAGTCTAAGCCGCAGATTTATTTAGAATTTTAAACTGCTGCGTTAGCCTTCTTGTTTTCTGTTCACCGAGATGGAGATCGAACTCACATCCACTGAACCACTCGCAGTGAAGCGAATGAGAACCGGCTGCCCAGCCCGCTTGGCTATCTGACCGAATTTGAAGTATAGTTTATTTCACGAAAAATGGTTGAGTGCTTAATGATTGCAATAAAACCCGACCGCAAGTACCCCAGCTTAGTCAACATTAGTTGAGCAGGTAAGTATTCAGGTAGAATTGAAGCTACTGTGGAGTGTCGTTATCTTGTTTGTATAATAAATTCCTGGTAATATAAAAACGATTAAAAAATCGTATAAAATTATAAAAACGATTAGAATACATTTTATTTCATAAAGTTGTAAACATTTTAACAGTGAGTTTCACTATCAATGGTTGATCTTTTAATGACCACAATAAATTTGTTGATCGTTAAGTATTTCCTGGAATAATTATACAGGTTCTCTCTATTCTGTATAATTTGTAAAAGTATATAAAACCGATGAGAAATTTTTAAATATACATTTTGTTTCAGTTAGTTGAAAGTGTTACAAGTGTTACCAGTGTTATACCTATTTATACCTATAAAACAGCATTATGTGGCGTCCGTGGAAAAACATTGATGGTGCTTCTTCAAGTGTTCCAGCAAAGAAAAAGCATTTATTTGCTGACGCTAGAGAAATCATAAAAACAATATATAGTTCTTTACTTACAAGAGGACTTACTGCTAATACTGCTGCCAGTGAAATATCTGATTTAACGAAAATACCTCTAACCACAGTGAAAAGAATTACATCAAATCCCATTAAGTCAAGAAGGAAGCGTATAGATGCCGGTTCTATCAAATGTATTGACGAAAGTGATAAGGACTTAATAAGACGAAAAATTTACACAATGTACGAAGAGCAACGGATACCTACATTAGATGCTTTAAAACAACGGCTTACTAATGATGATACACAAATAAACTGTAGCTGCATTAGTCTTTGGAGGATTTTGTCTAAAATGGGCTTCAGATATCGTACAATTGACAAAAGGCAAGTGCTTATGGAGTCCCATCGTTTACAAAAGTGGCGTACTGAATATATAACTTCCATAAAGTACCGTACAGAAGATCGGCCAATAATTTATCTGGACGAGACATGGTTTGACACTCATGAAACACCATCCAAAGGATGGTCCGATTCTTCCAACAGGTGTCAAACAAAAGCTCCATCAAACAAAGGGAAAAGAATAACAATTTTACATACAGGATCAGAAAATGGTTGGGTCCCAAATGCCTTATGGCTTTCTGCAAAGAACATTAAATACTCCTGCGTGGACTACCATGAGGATACAACGGCAGAGCTTTTTGAGCAATGGTTTAAGAATTGTCTTATACCTAACCTTCCTCAAAATAGTGTGATAGTAATGGACAATGCAAGTTACCACAGTCATCAATTACATAAGTCTCCAAGTGCAAATAACACGAAAATTGAAATTCAAAACTACCTGTTAGAAAACGATATATATTTTGAAGAAAGTTATTTAAAAAATGAACTGTTAGAAGTGTTAAAATCATTTGCTATTAAAAAAGTATATGTTTGTGACGCATTGGCCGAGGACATGGGACATACAGTGTTACGGCTTCCGCCCTACTATTGTTTATTTAATCCCATAGAGCATATGTGGCTCCAACTAAAGTCAAATGTTAGGTCATAAAATGTTTCTCCGACTTTAAGTGGTAGTGTAGTCGAATTAATAAGGAAATGTGTTGATGATATCTCCCCAGAAAGTTGGAAAAATTCAGTACGCCATCTAATGAACGTAGAAAATTCATATGTTACTTTGAATCACATAATTAAACCAATTGTTATTAATCTTGAAGAGGATAGCGACAGCGAAACAGAATTAGGTATTTAGGAATTCATAAATATATTTTGGTTATTTTGGGTATTTTTTTTTGTAAATATTAACTTGTATATATTTTTCTATATTTTTTTTTTCAATTCATCTATTTTTTGTACATTATGTATTCGTTTGTATGTATATACTGTAAATAGAACTATTATTACTGTACATTTTTAACAATATCCGATTAGGAAGAGCAAAAACTTTTAAACACGCCAGTTTTTTGCTGACAGTCCTACGCGTGTAAAAAGTGTGAAGGAAAGTACCTTTCTGAATTTAGATCCATATACTACAATTATTCACGTAGAACAAAAAAACTACTTTCTTCATGTTAAAAATTGGTAAATTATCAATAGTAATACCACTAGTGATTCAATTTTCGCGACAAGTCTGTCGATTTACTTCTAAACGAAACTAAGTTGCTTGAAAACACCACGAGTCCGTAGGACGAGTGGTGTTTTCTTTAAGAAACTCAGTTGAGTTTAGAAATAAAAGACAGACTTATAATCTAAATTAAATCACGAGTGGTATTTTATTAGACTATTTCATGAACAAAGTGATAGGTCAAAAATTCAGTAGAATGAGAGGAAGGAATTTAGTTAGTCTTTCGTTGTTATTTTCTGCATCTAATTTGTAGTTGAGATCCACACAGAACATCATAAATTGTCTCCATATATAAGATTTTCGTGTGTTACTCGGTATATTTTTGTCAATGTTTTGGTTTATAACTTCGTTTGAAGTACCACCGAAACGACTCATTTTGACGTATACAGCTACAATAATTTTTTTGGCAAACGTCAAACTTTGCTTTGCGATCAGTATCCATGGTTACGTCGTTAAAAACACGAAGCTGATAGACCAATCAGAATTGAAAGACAGTTGGTGTTTTCGCGATAACACAAAGCTGTCTTTGGTTTGTGATTGGTCAGATTATGTGCAAATTTTAAGATGAGTGAACTAGTCAAGTATATTCACTTAAACAATCTGAAAATACCATATGAAATAATTTAATAAATTTTTATAATCGTCTATTACACAGCTACCAATGAAATATATTAAATAATAAACTTTCTGAAGTGCGACCCTGTGTACTTTGGTAGTTTATTGAGAGACTCTTGTATACACAATAGGATCCACTCAGGTAACCATTAAGCACTCAACCATTTTTCGTGAAACAAACTATACTTAGGCTAAATAAGTACATGCAGCTGGCTATAATGATAAGTAATATGCAAGAGCACTTTTTTTGGACGCAAAGCCTTTGGCATAGAGTGCCATAAAGAACTGGTATATTAAATTAAAAACTATGGACACAAAGGCAAGTCGAAAATTTTAGGGTTCTTATACATTTCGTATGTACGCACGCACGTACACGCAGTAATAATCCCGGCCTGAAGAGACGTACGTGTCCATAAATGACATTGGTTATCCATCCTTGGATAACCAATACAATATATATATATATATATATATATATATATATATATATATATATATATATATATTTATATATATAATTATATAAAGCGACATTTAAATGGTATGAATGGTTTATTTATTTCGTAAAGGTTAGTTACTGTTTTTGTGTTAAAACAAATCATGAGTATATGGCTGCCAAGCAATATTAATAAAAACCATTTAGACCGGTTTAATAACCGCAGAAATCGTTTCTAGATTACCTTGAATTGCCGTGCCCAAACTTTTATGCTAAAATTAATTTCCGATATACAAGGTTTACTAAGAAAGTGACAATAAAATGGTTTAGACATTTGTACCATTCTTTCTACTTAATTTCTTATGGTGTAAGCATCATTTTAGGTTTTGAGGACTGTATATGGTGTTAGGAATGTTTCTGTAGATAATATAAGGTTTTATAGTCTATTTTAGCGTTTTTGTACCTTGACTTACATAATCCTATTTTTGCTTTTAGCATGTGAATCCTTCTGGTGAAGTTGATCAGTTTTAAATTGTAAAGTTAAGACGTTTAAAATTACCTATTACTATTATCCTAAAGCTTTAATATTTTCGTGAAATTTTGCCTGTCTGAATGGTTATCGTAAAGAAATTTGTTAACTAAATTTGTGCGTATTTTTGCTGTTTCGCTATAACCTCTGCACAGATATAAATACTAGTATCAACTGGTTTGGATTGATTGTTGGTGTAAAGGCTGAACAGTTATACAGTATTATAGGTACCATTACACTGTATTAAACGAGTCCATATTTTTATGTTTCTTGTTCTATGTTCTTCATCTGCTTTCCATTAAGAGAGACGAAAAATTTTCTGTTCTGCGGAAAGACACGTATAAGATCGCTATGATTATTGTCTCCTGTGATGTAATATAATTTTTAAAGAGTTTTCTGTAATAAAAGTGTTGTTCTTCTTCTTATTGTGCCGTCTACATTCGAAGAGCGATCCAAATGGCAATTGTAGCTTTGGAAATGACTGCATGAAAGATTTGTGCGGATGAGCGATCAAACCATCTCCTTTGGTCTTTTAGCCACGAGTTCTGTCGCCTTTCAACTGATCTTTTGCCCTGCACTTTACCTTCCAATATGATTAAAGTAATTTATATCTTTCACCTCTCAACACATGATCCAAGTATTGTCGTCTCGGGGGGTTAACATGACGGTAAAACCGTCTCCCACCGTACGCTCTGCTATAGGATATTTCGTGAATTCGGTGTGCGAAATACCCTAGGCACTTATCCCTTTTCAAGTTGTGACGTTGAATTGTTTTTCGAAGGATAAAATAAAACAAATTTGTAGAAGGCGAGGAGAAAGCCTCAGAGTCTAAGGTAGGTGGAGCAGAGCCCCGCTAGTCGGCTCCCTAGAGTTTAGGGCTCTAGGAGAGACCGAGGTAGACTGTCGACTGCCTTTTGGTTTGGAAATCAACTAATATTTATACATAATATTTTACAAGATTCCAAACCAAAAAGACCAATAATAAAGTAGGAAAAGGAAAGAAGGCGGGGCGATGCGCGCCAAGAGTGCTCATTGGTCACTCTCACCGAGCACTTGGCGACAGTATTTACACTTTTTGTGTACTTATGCGCCGAAGTACCTCACCATTCGTAACTTTTTGTATCCATGGAATTCTTTTTTCTGTTTTAGAGTCAATTGTCCAACTTTCACAGCCATACAGCAAAACAGAGAAAACGTAAAATCTGCTCATTCGAATTCTGATCTTGTAAAAAATGTTTTTATGTTCATGAGTGTTTTCCTTGTTTGTTCGATTCTTGACTGGATTTATTTTTTTGTTTTACACTGGCTGTTGATATTTTCCCACAAATATTTTATGGAAGTTACCAATTCTATTATTTGTCCCTTGGTGTACAAATTTACGTTTGGTGGTATGTTTGAAAATACTAGAATTTTAGTTTTGGAAACATTTATATGTAAATCGAACATTTCGCTATGACGAACTACCGCATTTATTATATTTTGTATGTATCGCTAGTCTTGTTAGTCAATTTCAGTTGTTCTCAAAATTTCGATCATCTTTTGATGGTTAACGCAGTCAAATGCTTTTCGATCATGTCTCTGCATCGTTGTGTTAACACATTTAGGGCAAAAAGAGCTTCTCGTGTTCCCAATCCATTTCGAAATCCGAATTGAGTGTCACTCATCTGAAACTTACACTTGTAAATTCATGCTTATGCTTAATATTCGATAGTCATCGAGCGTGAGGCATTGGATTTTTTTGGTAATGTTACGAATATTGATTTTATCTAGTCTGACAGCATTTTATCTGTGTCATATATCTTATTGAATAGTGATGTTATTAGGTCGAAGCTTTTACTTTCGTTATCTGCAATGAATTTAAGTATTTCGACATTGATATTGTCTGGTTTATCTGGTCTTCTGAGCTTTTACTGCATAAATAACTTCTTCTTTTGTTATTTTTGAACTTTTTTCATTTATTCCATCATCCGTGGATGGTGAAGAACAAGTTCTATCATCGTCAAAAAGTGTCTGAATATACTCTTTCCATCTCTCCAGTTTGTCATCTCTACCTATAATTATCTCGTTATTATTATTTTTTAATATTGTTTTTTGTCTCTTTCTGTGTCTATCCCTCATTTCTTTTACTTTTATATGGACATTAAAGGTATCGTATCTTTCCTGCAGTTGTTCAATTTCTAGGCATTTGGTTGACACCCAGTTTTCTTTAGGTTCTCTGCAGTTTTTTCTAAGGATTTTATTGACTAGTTTGTATTCTATTGGGTTGGTTTTATGTTTTCGTCTTACGTCCATGAGGTCCAAGATCTCTTGTGTTATCTATTCTTGTTTTTTATTGTTTTTCGTGAACCCGATGTCGTCTTCTTGTATCTTTGTTATTTTCGTTTTTATAGCAGTTCATGTTACTTCAACGCCTGTCTATACCAAGTTCTCTAGCGTTCCTATTTTTTTTCTGAACCTTGATGCTTATTTCATTTTTCTTTTCAGGGTTCTTCCGTTGTGAGATGTCTATTTTTCTTGACACTTTTTCCCTTTTAACTTTAAGAAACCTTTGTAGTCTAAAATCCATTATAACTGGGTTATGATCGCTATGAATGTCAGCTCCAGAATATTATGTTTTAGTAGATTTTATTTTATTAAAAGTGTTGTTAGCGATGGTAATGCTATAAATGTTAGCCCGGATACCTAGTGTCTTTAATGTGTTGAGTAAGTTTCAGTATTTAATATGTACAAGATCTTCCCGGCCTCAAGTCATTGGTTTGACCAGTTTAGATCGTGACAAAACAAGTATATCGGCAGCTACCTTTTGGGTTTGTTGGGATCTTGACAGATTTAACCAAACGCAATTTAAGCTTACCTACATAATTTAGTTACATAATTATTTAGTTACATTATGGACGACCAAGATGAAAGAGAACATAGAGAACGTAGAAACGCAACTACAACATGAAGAAGTAAGGGACCCAGATGTAAATGAAGAAGTACCTACCAAGGAAGAAATTATAGAGATCATAAAAAACCAAAAAAAAACAACAAAGCACCTGGTGAAAATGCTGAGTTTCTAAAAGAAGGTGGCGAAATGGTGCAAGAAGAAATCGCTGAGTTAATACGCGAAGTGTGGATCAAAGAAAAAATACCCAATCAATGGAAAGAAGCAATCTTATGTCCAGTGCGAAAAAAAAAGGAGACGTTACAGAATGTAAAAATTACAGGGGAATAGCTCTACAAGATACACTATATAAGATTCTGGCCATATCAATTAGAAATAAAATTAAAACAAAAGTTGAAAATTGTCTAGGTGAATATCAAGCAGGTTTCAGAGCAAACAGATCGGTAATAGACCAAATTTCTACAATGAAACAAATTTTAGCTAGCTCATATGAATTCAACCTAACATTACACATGCTGCTTATTGATTTTAGACAGGCATATGATACTATAAAAAGAAATAAAGTATATGAAGCACTAGAATATTTTAAATTTCCACCAAACATAGTAAGACTGACTAAATGCATACTCAATGATACTAAAAGTAAAGTCATGTTAGAAGGACGGGTTTCGGATAGCTTTATCACCAATAGAGGTCTGCGACAAGGTGACCCGTTATCAACAGATTTTTTTAATTTGATCTTAGAGAAGATTTTACGAGAATGTAACATCTACACTAGAGGCACAATATATCATCACAGGCATCAATGCTTAGCATATGCAGATAATGTTACCTTAATAACAAGGAGACTTGCAGAATTAAGAGAAATCTTTACTAGAATAGAGCGAATAGCGAGGGAATATGGTTTAGAAATAAACGAAGAAAAAACGAAATATACGGTGATGAGGGGAAACGAAAATGATCTAGGACAGTCCTTTAAGATACAAAGCCCAAGTAAAAAATATAACTTTGAAGTTGTTGGCCAATTCGATTACTTGGGAGTGACACTAACAAATAGGAACGAAGAGAACCAAGAAATCATAAAAAGAATGGCCAAAGGTAGTAAGAATGCTGGGAGCCTGACTAAGATACTGAGGTCGAAGATAATATCCAGAACAGCAAAAAAACGAATATATACAACAGTTATCTGACCTACAGTACTCTATGCTAACGAGACCTGGACACTAAATAAATATATGGAAGTAAAGTTAGATAGATGGGAACGAAAAATAACTTAGAAGGATATACGAAGGTGTAAAAGAGGGGAACATCTGGCAAAGAAAAACGAATGAAGAAATAATGCAAATATATGGGCAACCAAAAATAACAAAACTCGCTAAAATTCAAAGATTAAGATGGCTCGGACATATAGCAAGAATGAAGGAAGGAAGAGTTCCCAATAAATTAATAAACACGGAGGCTGCTACAAAAAGAAAAAGAGGCCGCCCCCGAAGAAAATGGCTGGAGTCGGCAAACGAAGATCTGAAGTCGCTGCGGGTACAAGATTGGAAAAACTTAGCACAAGATAGAAAGAAATGGAAGAAAACCATTGAAGCCTTAGGCCTTTGAGGCCTGTTGAGCTGAACTATATATATACATAATTTAGTTATATGCACAGTTTGTACACATTCATTATTTGAAGAAGTCAACCAAACGTTTAAAGATAAAACGGGCAATTCACCTAAAATCAAAAACGAAAAAGAAGAATCACAAGAGTCTACACACGGATTTTTATACATGACTTTATTAACAGTCTACACACTGTACTAACCCTCTAATTAAGTTTATTACAAAACTAAATAAGGCAAGCACCGTCTTACTTTTACACATAATCAGCGTGCAGTCAAAGTTTTGGTGTCTGGTGTACCAGAAAAGCGGTAGCCGTGGTTCAAAAATATAGTTTTGTTACTTTCACTGTTCTCGATAATTAGAATATGTCGGTATTACATAACATTGTTAATCAGTTGTTGATATGTGATATCGATTGGCGTACTCTTGGTATCGTTCTACATAATATTGTTTTAATCTGCAACGGCAGTGCTCTGGTTGTCAAAAAAAAATAAGAACAAAGATATTTCTTCTAGTAGCTAGTGTTTTTAAAAGGTTGTTTGACTTTTTTACATTAAATTGGGAAAAAAATAAAAGACAAAGTAACAGTAACAAATAAGTCTTTTTAACTAATCAGACACTACACAAGTAAACGATCAATAGTTTAACCCAGCTTGAGAGACTTGTATAGAGGAAAGTGACCTAATACTGGATATATTTTTTTAACTGCTACTTTTTACAAAAAATTAATAATTCTAATTTTGTTTTGTTCTTAGTAATTTATTGGTATGACTATCTATTATGTTCTGGTAGGATTGAAATAACTCTAAAAGATACATGTAAGCGATAATAAAATGTTAAATGTAAAAACCCAAATTCGACAGTTTACAAAATAGTCGCCTAATATTGTAGCATTTTATTTTGAAGTCCCCTCGTATATGTGTTAATTTAAATCCCCTTATATATGCATTATAATAACGAAGAACTTTTTTAATGTTTCTTAGTTCGTATCCTTCAATTTAAAACCCATATAATCTTTCGTTCGTTTTTTAGGTCGCCGTCGCCGATAATAACTCATTTTATTGTTTATTTATGTCACAGGCGCAAATTCTTCGATATTTCTTTGTTCAAACCGCCCGATATTGCGTTTTCAAATTAATTTACGTCTTAATTTCCGTTGTGTTTAGTTTATACGCTAAGTGCTTTGTTTGTTCTAACTTATGCGAGCAATTTTTAAAGATAATTTCGTCACTTTCGTTGGAGTAGCGGTGAAGAGCGGCCAGCGTCATGTCCAAATTCAATTTGAATTTGTAGTTTTCTGTTTTTATCCCTTTTCAGGGAAATCTTCGTCTTACGTTATGGAAATCAATTTTAGTAGCAGTTAATCGTCTAATTCCACCTGTTCCGGTTGTTTAAGAGGCAGAGTCATAAGTTTTGTGCTCAGTGCCGGCTTCGGCCTCAAATGGTCGATCCAATTTGCGTGAGAGATCCAGTCCCTTTTGTTCGTGTGTTCGTGTCCAGGATTCAACTCCATCCACGTCAGATTTTCGTTCCAGAATATGGAAATGGTTTCCCTTTATTCCAGAGATGTAACAAGTTTCAGAGTTATGTGCGAAATAGTGAAATCCAGGTAACATTTTTTGTGTAAATTTAAAGTAAAGCAGACATTTTTTAAAAAAAAGTAATAATTGCTTTCATACAAAAAAGAATTTGTAAGATTTAAAGTAGTAAATTTTATGGTTTGACTTTAGTTGTCAATTTATTTGTTCAGTTTTTTTTTTAAATTTAATGTTAATTTATGACAGCCTGTTTTAGCATTTTTGATTTGTTTTGTTTTCTTTAAAAGAAAGGTTAGCTTACATGTAAATTTTGTAAGCTTTTGTAGTATCTTCAACTCCTTGTAAGCAGATGACACATGTAAATTGTTCTTATATTTTTGTATTGTCTTTTTTTTGAGCATTCTTGTGTTCTCTATGTTTTGTAACTGTTTGTGGTGACACAAAAATAAATGTTAAATTTTGTTTCTAACATCTGTTTATTTTTTTTTAACTAACCCTTTTTGAGTTTAATTTGAAAAAGATTTTGAATGTTTTGCATTTTTAATAATTATATCTCCAGTTACAACTAGCTGGTTGTAATAGGTATAATTAGGCACCTCAAGTGGCGCCCTATATTAAATTTCTTGAGGTGTTTCCTGTTTCGTTTTGTTTTTGTTTGTCCCAAGAGATTTATGACCCTTTATTTCATTTTTCTGTAGTTGCCCCAATTAAAACCCCCTTGTCTTTTACTTATCCACGACCCCAGCTCTCCAACTAACCCCTAAGTGACCGTTCGCATATGTTTCGATTATTTTGCTTACCCTTCTCCACCCCCAGTAGTTTCTTCCCCCAATTTTCTACCCTATATAATAATACCCTATGGTAGGCAAAATATTATCGTTACAATATTGGATAGGGTATCCGATATTAGGGAAAAGCGTATTTCATGTACATGTACAATTTAAACAATATATTTGTTATTTTGGTGATTACAAAATCTCAATTTGATTTCAGTAAATGATATTTATTAATCTAAAAGTTACAAAAATAGTTAATACAAGTTAATAGTGACTATCCATCCATACAAAATTCGCAAATGAAATTAATGTTGCCTTCAGCTCCACCGCAAGCTTCATGACACCATCTGTAGCATTTGCAGCAGCGTATCCATTGTTGTCCAGCTTTGTCAGAAGAAAAAAATTCAAGGCAGTAGATGCATTCCACATACTCTTTTTCTTCATCCATGTCATCTTCAGAATCAACAAACGGTATTTCTTGCTCAGACTCTGATGAATCTGAAGAAACGACTTCTGTGTTCCTTTTGCTTTTGGATTTAATTTTTTGCTTGGATTCTTTACATAAATTAGTATCAGCGTTTGTTTTCTTTCATTTTCTTTAACTTTCTGCATGTATTATAGTCAAAGTTTACCCCTTTCTTAACACCGCTTGCAGTTTTAGGCGATAGTGCTTCTTCAAGAGCTTTTTTATAAGGCGATCCACTAATTAAAGCAGCTGCACCAGAATTCTTTCGTTTAATTCCTGATGGGCCAGGTAAACCAAGCAAAGGTTTTAAGTCAGTTGGTTTTACAAAATTGCTTATTTCATCAATTCTGTTAGTTATTCCACCAGGTTGAACAGAAACGTCCTGTAGTAGAATGATAATGTGCTTGGGCTTCTCAATAGTATTTGAAGATTAATTTTCGTTGTTACTACATCAACAAGAGAAATTTCTAACTTTTCATGGATTTCAAAATCTTGGACACGAAACAAATCTATATCAAATGGCATGTTGCCACATTTTCGAAAACCATGCAACGAGATTTCCATTGATGCTGTCCTTAAATAAGCTTTTCCAAACAAACCAGCAATCTGCTACGGGTAAATTGTTCTACCAGGATTATTTCTTAACCAGTTTTTGAGTTGTTGGCTATATGTCTTAAACGTCTTAAAGGTCCCAAAAAGGCTACATCTAAAGGTTGTATCTTGAGTTGAGTGTGGAGGTAGGCATATTACAATGATATTAGTTTTTTGAGCCTTATTAATGACATTAAAGTTTCTTGTGTGCGAGTAGTGACCGTCTAAAATTAAAATGACAGGATCTTCAGCGGATGGCTTAGTATAGGAAATAAAATGATCCATTTACTGCGTAAATAAGTAGGATTGAATCCAACCAGAAGGATGACATCTTCCAATTGCTCCATTTGCATTTATACATATGACAAGTGTCACAACTGTGTTAACGCTCCAATTTGTTTTTTTCCTTTTAAGCCTATAACTTTAGTATGCTTGTGTTGAACAGCTGTTATCCCGGACCTGTCAACATTATAAATCATGCTTGGATTAAATTTTATCTTTTTTAGTTCTGATTCCAGAATATCATAAAATTTCTTAGTAAATCCTTTGATTCTAGCAGCAGATACAATTTCTGGCGTTCGAAAAGAAATAGTCTTGTTACACTTTAACAAATTCCTTAGCCATTTTATCCCTGCAGCAGCCTTCGAGTTAGAAAATGGATGTGGCAAACTGTTGGCCAAAGCCAACTGAAAGGCTAAACGCTAACCTTTCAAATTTCAAGCAGTATTCAACCAACCCTTTTTCTAATGCTTTGAGAAGAACTGGCTTACGACCAAGAGTTGATTTTTCGAGGTATTCCAGTGAATTTTCTTTCTTACAATAATATTATAATGTAGCTTTTGGTCCGTCATATGCTTTTGCTGCTTTCAAATATCCCATCTCCTTATTGAGTAGGGCAGAAATTGCATAGGACATATTTGCTGTATTCCATTGCTGTCTTTAGAGGACACTCTGTAACCAAAACGTTCTTTAGTATAGATATATAAAAAACGTTCCTTATATTTGATATCCAATATTGAGAATACCTCTATCTCCAATATTAGGCACATTTCTAATTACAGGTTAGAATTTTTACAAGACAAACAGACAAAGATGTCATGACTAAAACTACATAAATATGTCAACTTTAACATTCATTATACTACCGATTAAAAACATTTAAATTTCTTAAAACGAGATGAATTCAAAAAATGTAGGGATGTGCGTTTCAATAAATTTGCAAGTATCCTAAGATGGTCGATCTATAGATTCTACAGAGAGCTATACGTTAAGTTTTGAATCATAGTCTAGCCATCTGTGGATAGATGGCACCTATTATTCCATTTGTTTTTGAAATAATTAGCTATCCAATATTAGGCGCTATCCTAATATTAGGCGACTTTCCTCTACCCCTTAAACATGAAATTAGGGTGATACAATTCATTGGAGCAAGTAGTATAATCACTCCGCCCCGCTTCAAAGCTCCAGATTATCCGCTTTCCCCGCCTATAGCGCTCGGATGCACTATAGAGACTCTCTTATCAGAAAAGTACTTATCATGTAGGAGTCCTAGGTACAAGGCTTCACATACACAATCCTACCCCGAACAATGCAGGCCAGCTTAAGGCGCTCTATTCCCCCTATCTCTAGTGACATCATCGATCTGTATTGCTTGCTCGCACCAAAAATTGTCTTTTTTAATACATTTTTAATTGAAAATATTTTTGCTATGGCTTACAGATTCTTGGTAAATCGATTTTTTTCCGTTTTCCCCCTCTATTAGGGGGTTTTAGGAGAAAGCCCGTGGATAAAGTGGTAAACTTTTTTGGCGTCCTAAAATTGACATTTTCGGCAAAATTCAGCTTATTCGTGTGGGTTTTGCAGGTTCAGTAGCATTTTTGCTACTTCAGATTCATTTTTTTAAGAACGTTGCCAAAAGTTTTACCAATAAAACAAACATTTTCATTTATTTTTTATTAAACAAATACAAAACATATTAATACAAATACTGCGTCATTCTTATAATTGACTAAATAATATGAAAAGAAAATAAAGAAATGAGGAAGAGATTGTAGAAGTATTAAAATATGATGAGAAAATGGAATATGTGTATTTATCTTATTTTGGCACTATTAACTATTCATAATCAGTTCTTTCTCCCCGATTGGCCTCCTGAAGGTGTTCCTAGAGATTTTGCGCTTCCGTTGGATAAGGAGTAGTAGTTTTCACTAAAAAAAAAGACAATTCGCTATATAATTATAATAAACTAAGTACTAGAAAAACGTCGTGTGACCTTCTGGCTCAAGTCTGGCATTAGGGTTTTCTGTAGCGCAAGCTCCGCTAAAATGCTTAACGATAGAAATTGAATATTTCATTGTAGGTACCGGGAATCAAACTCCTGCGATCCGTCTTTATATGGCAGTATCTTAGCCGTTGGGATACGGCCGCCATGAACGAAGTACTAACAATCAGATAGATTAATTTTGATTTGACATGTTATGCTAGCTTACCCGCTATGTCTCAGCTAGGCTTTCAACGGGATAGGCTCTTGTCCTATCCTGCGTCTTCCCATCTGTTCCATTATCTGCAAAAACTTGCAAAAAGTGGACTGGTAAGACGGGAAAATGGAGGCAAGACATCATGCAATATCCAAAGATGTTATAAACATCCTCTAACATAACATATAACAATATTATGTGCTTATAGGGGGCCGAAAGGGAAGCTGAACAATTTTGCGAACGGCTACTTGCGTTTTGGTTAGAGAGCAAGGTCGTAAATACGGATTTCTTTTTTTTGGAGGGGGCTAGGAGCACTAACTACGAAAAAGAAATTAAGAAATACTTATAGAGGTGTTCAGGCAAATACTATACAAGCAGATTTCTAAACTATTTAAAATTAGGACGCCGTTTAAAAAATTCTCTTGCTGCTCAGAAAGAAAGATTTAGGGTTTTTCTTTTCAAAAAATTTTTAAGGGTGATATTTTCCACTTAAAACCATGTCGGCTTACTTACAACTCAGGACGTTGTTATCAAATCCCTTAACACAGGATACAGCTTACAACATACGGTGATTAACTCCCATTAAAAAGATTGCCACACTGCATTTTAGGCTCAAATCCCCTTCTTCTCACCATTAACATGAAATTAAGGGAAACTTTGCCAATTTTTCTAAACTCTTATGAAAACGATGTTCACTCGCCTAGTCCCTCCATTGCTCTTTCTTTCCTCTTTGACCGCTAGCTATGCCCATCTTCCTCGTGTCAAAATCGTACATTCTCGTACCAGATTTAACATCGTGGTCAATAGGTCCCCTCTTTAGTGACGACTTTACTTTAGATACGAAATTAGTCTTTAAAGTACCAGTATCCAAATTGTTGTGTGAACTTATTTAAAAATAAACGTAATTAAGGTGAGGTCAAATGCTGCTAATTCAGATGATTCGGCAAAAACCTTGAGAAGCAAATAGTTTCAATCAGCCAGGGGCGTATCAAATAAATTTAATTTTATGTAATATTTATAAAGGAAAATATTATGCTACAAACAATATCAAAAACCATTTATAGCTTACCATCCTGGAACGTTTCGTGGATCGTCACATCTCGAACTATCTTCATTGTAAACAGTACCAGGAGAACAAGATCCCTTTTGTGGATCAACTCCATTCCTACAAATATAGAACTTCTGGCAATCCGAGGGATGGGAGTAGGTGGGATGTGGTACTTTTCTTCCATCGTTACCTACATCTTGAACTGGACACTCGAACCCGTCATCAAGAGCGTCTTTCTTAGGATTAAGGCATTCCTGTCGTTTACTGCTTGCTGCCCAGATGCAGATACTTTTTTCTTCATCGTAAACAAGACCTGGAAGAGTATTAGATCGCATATAAAAAAGTGATTATTGAAATTCTAATAAATATATTTATACATTTGATAATGTATAAATAAGATCTTTAGTAAAAATATTTTTCACTTGTTCCTATTACAAATATTACTCTTAAACCATCTACAAACTATATTAAGTGTGTATTACAAGCATTACAATATGAACATTTCGGAAACAAAGAAAAAAATTATGGCGGTTGATGGTAAATACTATAGGGCAATAGAGAACACAAGTTTCGAAAAAAAATAGAGACATTAATAAAAAAATTATATTATAAAGGTACTATATATGGAACAATTCACAAAAAAAGAACAGGACAAGAATTGCTCCAATGAATTTACAGATCAACTATTCTGCGTATACTGTGGAACATGCACACATACAGCGGTCAGGCATTCTGAGTTCTGCGTTCTTTGTGATACTTACGTAGGTTTCTAGATTTAGATACAGATTATATGATTCTTTCACCTACTTACCAAAACTCGCAAATAATAAAATGTTTAGTAATAACTTTTTTAGTGGAAAATCTTTTTAAATGATTTTTAGTTAAACTTTTTTTTAGAAATATATATTTAAAAATATGTAATTGCATATTTTAATGTATATCCTTAAAAATAAAGAAATTTTATCTTGGAAAAACTTCCAGCCTCTCTTTTGCAGGAATGGACTTCCTAGTCGTAAAAAACGCTGAACGCTGTTGATTGACCACCGCATGGAACTTGGTGCTCTCGGAACTCCAAAAAGAACGCGGAACTCAGAACGTCTGATCGCTAGGTGCGCGCGGGCAGTGTTGCTCACTGGTGACTAAACGGCGGTTTTCTTCCAAGAACAATTCTATAAGTCTTGTTGCTTTTTTCCTCATATTCTAATACTGATAAGTTACACCACTCTTAAAAACTTAATAGTCGATGAGTTTAAGCAATAATAATCAACTCATTAATAGAAAGTAGAGTTAAGACCGTTCTACAGAACAGAGAAATATCTAGGGTCAAAAGGTAAAACTAATAATTCTAATTTATTATCTAAGAAAGATTTTTCTCAGAAAAATTCTGTAGTCTATATTGTTCTCTCTAGACAGTATATAAAAAAATTAAGAGGTAATAAATACTACAACCCAATTTAAAACTCGGTTCTAAATACCTTTAACCTGCAAAAATTGACAGTTACACATCTCCTGTTGTAGCATACGATTTTGAGCGTTGCTGCCACCCCTTTTCTTATATTTTTAGCTTTGAACTCATTATATATATATAAGGTTCTTGAACCCCTAAGTGGAGCATAGGGCTTCAGTGAAAACGCGCCATCGGGTTCTATTTTGCGCTAAGGCCTTTACCTCATTCCAAGACTTTCCTTAACCTCTTATCTCGTCCATGATGGATCTTCTCCAGGCGACCTCTTTTTCTTCTTCCTCGGGGATTCCACACTAGGACAATCTTTGCAATACTGGAATAATTTTTTCTCAGTGTGTGACCAATCCAACCTCACTTTCTGGACTTTATTTGATGTTCTACTCTTTTTGTTCGATCAGTTGTAGTAGATCTTTATTTCTGATGATGTTAGGCCAGAAAATATGAATAATTTGTCGTAGACATTTATTAATAAAAACCTGCAGTTTATCTGTAAGGGTTTCTGTCACTTTCTAGGTTTCACATCCGTAGAGTAGAAGAGACATGACATTTGATTGGAATATGCGGATATTTGTCCTTATAGTATACTCGCCAGATCTCCAAATAGGGTTGAGCATGCTGAATGCTTGTTAATATCGTCCTCTGTACCTCCGCTTTCTGTTGTGACACTTCCAAGATACGTAAAGTTTTCCACATTTTCATTCTGCATGTTGTTGATCGTAAATAGCGTGTTGTTTTTTGCATTTACTCTCATGGATTTGGTTTTACTAATATTGATTTTTAAACCTACTTTATTCGCTTCAGTGGAATGTGTTTCCAATTGATCAGTCACATCTTGAAACTTTTGTCCTAACACGCAAATATCGTCGGCGTATTCCAGATCGCTTAGGCGTGTGGTTAACGTCCATTGTATCCCTCTTGTGTCGGAGTAGTTTGGAGAGAATATAGTCTACTGCTATGTTAAAAAGAAATGGAGAAAGCACGCATCCCTGTCTGACTTCAGTAAGTATATCAAATTCGTCGCTGTTGATTCCATTGTGTGTCACGCTGCATTTCGCCTCAGTGTACAGTGACTTTATAATGGAAATTATTTTATGCGGGATGTTTCATAGCTCTAAAATTTTCCATAGAGCAGCATGAGATAAGCTGTGAAAAGCACGCTCGAAGTCAACAAAAACCATGTATAGGGGTGTGTTCTATTCAACCGATTGTTCCATTATTACCCCCACAGTATTAATGTGGTTTATGCAGGAGAATTCTGGTCTAAATCCTGCTTGGCCAGCTCGAAATTCAATCTTGTTCGTTAATCTTTTAAGTATGATGGTCGTGAAGATTTGATTTATTGCGGTAAGCAAGGTTATTCCTCTCCAATTTTTGCACAATGTGAGGCTGCCCTTTTTTGAAAGCTTAATAATGTTATCCCTTTTCCAGCCTGCTGGAATGGTATTTGAATTCATTAGGTAAGAATATTTATTTTCGAAATATGTTTCAATAACTTCTAGATTTTTATATATACTTTTTTCGACTTCGACCCATTTTGTTTGAGTTGTTGAAGCTTTATCATCGGCATAAACAAAATTTGTAAATTTTGTTTTTGACATGTCAGCAATGTATAGGCTCAACACAAATTATGCAAGTATCAATACATGCAGAAGCTTTTTAACTCAAGTAATACATTATAAGTTATCAGAAAATAGTTTTATATGAGGTTTAACATATGTTGTAATAAAATATTTGAATGTTTCACTGTTTGAAACTCTAGTCATGGTCATTTCACCTAAGCCACCAAATGTCCCAAATAGAAACATTACACATGAATAATGATGCACCAATTTCATCTCTTATAACCTCTAAAGCTTCATTAATTATTTTTTCATCACCAATAACCTGTACGCCTCCACTGTTGTTCATAACTCTCTCTGCTCTTTGTGCGACTTGCATTCAATTACTGCTTACACACTTCATGACACCATCCCGTCTGGTTGATGACCGGCCTCTGGTCCGTTATGCTTCTTGCCTTGACCTCCACTCGACAGTACGTTTTGTCCATCGCCCTCTGAGTCACACGAATCTTGTTTACCGCATTTTTTGTGAGTGTTAATGTTTCCGCATCTTAAGTGAGTACAGGTAACATACGCAGGTCACAGATTCTCCTTTTGAGGCATATGGCTAGCTCTATTAAAAAACAGTTTAATTTACTAAAAGCAGCTTGGGTTAATCCTAAGCAACGTGGGACCTCACATGTCTTATGTCATTTCAGATTGATCGGTGGATATTTTTATTTAATTTCTTCATTGTTATTTAGTTGGAGTCGTATTTTTCATCAGCTGTCTTCATTTACTTAGGAGATCTTTTTCGTTTCTTTTAGTGCCTTTGTTATACTATTAGTTACTTGTTCAATATCCTTCTAAGTCTTGTATATGTATGGTTAGTGTATCTTAATATAGGTTGTTGTATTCTAGGGGATCCATTTTGTCTTGTGCGTTTTTAAGATCATTTTGGTTTTTTCCAATTTGACATTTACTTGAATCGTTACTCGAATTAATCTGTGGTCGCTTCCCATCGAAAACTTGTTAAGCACTTTGATTATTTCTTTTCTCTTCGTTATCTCATTTTTGGCACTGCCATCTGAGCTTACTCATATCCATTTACGTTGAGGCTTTATATCGAAAAAAGAGTTTATCATGGATAAATTATGCTTGTGTACAAAGTTATAGTCTTTGACCCCGCTCATTTCTTTCGCTTATTCATATTTGCCGATTAGTACTTCTGCATCATCTTGTTACCATTTAAAGTATCTTCTTTCTCTCTAAAATAAAAAAGGCTCCTGATTTAAGAGTAAGTTGGGCTTTTCCTCTTCGTCTTATTTTCTTGAGGCCGATGATGTCTCATTTTATTGTTTTCAGCTCTCTCTCCACTTCCATCATATTTTGGTCCAATGTATGTATCTTAAATAAACTTAAAAACATGTCTTACCTGCAGGACAATTCAATTCCTTTGGTTTACCATCCACGCAGTTGTGAAACTTTGTACAATCTTTGGGGTGACGGTAAAACCCATTCTGTCTTGGACATCCTGGACTTGGCTTAGCTTCTTCTACAAAGAAAAAATATTTTTAAATACCAGAAAAGTATAAAACATAACAGCAATTACAGAAATAGGTCAAATAAATTTTTAATAGATGAAGTTTTCCACTCCTATCCAACACTTTTTACTCACAGACAAAAGTTTAGTATTTATAAAAAGATGCACAAATCCTCAACCAAAATAAGCCCAAAACTAAAACAAATCGAAATAATTATGTCTCTATTGATGATAATGGAAATTTACAACTAGACCCCGACAAAATAGTTAGAATCTGGGAAACTTATGTGGAACAACTGTTTAATGATGACCGTCCTAGTGGGTATACACTGAGCAATGATGATAAAACTTCTATTCTAAAATCAGAAGTGGAGAATGCTATAAAGGGTCTTAAAAATAACAAAAGACCAGGCAACGATAACGTATTCCTGGGAAGTATTGAAAATGCTGTGCGAAACAAACAGTCAATTTCTAGACTCACTCGTCAGACTCTTTAACAATATTTATAACAGTGGGGAGTTTCCTGAAGACTGGCTAGAGTCAACTTTTGTTGCCATACCGAAAAAACCAAAAGCAAAGTCTTGTGATCAACATCGGATGATAAGTCTAATTAACCATATTTCGAAGGCATACACCAAGGTTATTTACAACAGAATAAGCAAAAAATGCGAGGATAACATTGGAGATTCGCAGTTTGGGTTTCGGAATTCTCTTGGGACAAGAGAAGCACTTTTTAGTCTACAGGTACTCATCCAGCGCTGCAGAGATATGAACAAAGACGTGTACATATGCTTTATAGACTACGCAAAAGCATTCGATAACGTAAAGCACGAAAAGATAATTGAAGTTCTCCATAAGATCGGAGTCGACTACAGAGACATTCGAACAATAGCGAGTCTCTATTGGGGCCAAACAGCTAAAGTGAAAGTAGGATCTACATTGACCAATAAAATTGAGATCAAGAAAGGGGTACGACAGGCTGTATCTTGTCTCCTATTGTCTTTAATATATACTCAGAAGAAGTATTTAAGACAGCGCTGGAGAAAAGCACAGAAGGCATAAAGATAAATGGAGAAATAATTAATAACATAAGGTATGCTGATGACACTGTGATTCTAGCAAGTAGCGTGGAGGAACTGAGTTGCCTAATGAGTAAGATACAAAAAACAAGTGCACAATACGGACTCAGACTAAATATCACAAAAACCAAATGGATGTTAGTAAGCAAAACCCAACAACCACCACAGCAACTGATATTAGACAATGAAAGAATTGAACACGTGGATTCGTACATCTACTTGGGAACAACAGTTAACTCAAATTGGGATCAAGCGAAGGAAATACGTATAAGAGTAGAAAAGGCAAGAGCATCGTTCAGTAGCATGAAGCAAATTTTCACCTCTAAAAGCCTCACCCTACCTCTCAAAATTCGACTTCTGAAATGTTATGTATTCCCGGTTTTGTTATATGGAATGGAGGCGTGGACAATGACCGCAACATTGATGAAAAAAGTAGAGGCCTTCGAAATGTGGGCTTACCGACGTATATTACGTATATCCTGGACTGAGCACGTGACCAACGAAGAGGTACTACGCCGGATAGGTAAAGAGAGAGAGGTAGGAATAAGTATAAAGAAAAGAAAGTTGGAATACTTGGGTCACGTTATGAGACATAATAAATATAGAGTACTACAGCTGATCGTTCAAGGGAAAATAGACAGCAGAAGGGGTCCAGGGAGGAGAAGACACTCGTGGCTCCAAAACTTGCGGCAATGGTTCGGATTGTCATCTGGTGAACTATTCAGATCTGCCGTAAACAAAGTCAGAATAGCCATGTTGATTGCCAACGTTCGGAACGGACAAGGCACATGAAGAAGAAGAATGTCTCTATTAACATCTTTATCAACGTCTGTTATACCTTGCATTTATAGAAGGTTCAGATTAAAGCAGAAATCTGAATTTGTTTCGAAACTATTTTACCGATTTTTCTATCAGATGTCGCTATTGAGTCCATAACGAAGCCATTTTATTGTTGTTTCTTAAAAGGCAGAAAATATTATTTTTCACGTTGAGAACGGCTATGAATAACTGTTCTGATGAGACTTATTAAGTCGAAATACGTATCAACAGATACATAGACGCTTTGTACGTGAAATCAAATCTTTGCTGTCTTTTTCATTTTAAATCGAAATAACTTTAAACGAAGTAAAAAGGTCATAAAAATTTTAAACAACAATTAATCGGAGGGGCTAGCAGAAATAGTTCATGGACTAATTACGTACGAGATAGAAAAGATACACAAATTTATACACAATCTATTCAGTAGTGCAATGAATGTCCCAAGCATATATTACTTTAATATACAAAAAATCTAGTTATCAAGAAACTAAATATATTTACAATAGAGGTCAAAATAATAAACATGTATTCTTATATTATTCAATAATATCATTGTCATTTTTATAAAAATATTTATCAGAGTTCTCATACTTACGTAAAATTGGCCGATCTGTACAATCTACATTGGCAGGAGTTTCACATCTTTCAAAATTTGGATCTTTATCATCGAATACCAATCCATCTTTGCACAACCTTTGTTCATATTGTCCTCTGAAGCAAACGTAATAAAGATCACATTGGTCTAAATCTGGAAAGAATCCTGTTCGTTGTGGACATTGGAATTGTGCGTTCACACCTAAAAAGATCACGTTTTTAATATTAAATTTTAATAAGGCTTTCGAATAAGTTTACTAGAATCATTTTATGAAGAAAAGTAATACAAACTTATGAAATATTTATAGCATTTCTAATTTCGAATAAGAACTTAATTTTTTTTAACTCTACCTTTGGAATAAGAAACTAAACTAAAGTTTGAGCTTCCTCAAAAGATCATCAACCACTACCGGTCTATTTGATGATGAAACCTTTTTCTTTTACAACAATTTTAATAGATTTCAATGAGGTGTCATCAAATGCCACCTCCATATCTATGAACTCGTATAACGCCAATATTTTTGATGAAATGTCCTTTTCGAGGCCGTTTAATAGACAAACCAAGGCATTTATAGTGGATTTGCTGATTAATAGGCAAATTGTTCTTTGTAACGAGGTATACTTGACAAATATTGACTTGTTATGTAAGTTCCACAAGGAAACTAAGTTCCTGTAGCTGGTTGTATACAATGTATCACAAAAAATTTATTAAAATCCTTTATAAAAAGTATATAATTAAAAAACCCAATCGGGCTATATCAAATCAACGAAACGTTTTCGGAATCCATATTCCATTATCAGTGTCTAGGTGTACATGTTTTCAGCCACTAAATATCTGGGTAAAAACCCGTTAAAAGTTATTGGTGTAAATTTATTTTACATTATTAGATCTTATATGTTAAGATGTTAAAGATACCAGTAGATTTGATAACTTGGCAACGTAAGACTCTACATAAAGTTGCTGGTTCTGAGACAAAGTGTCTACGAGGATTTGAGAGTTGCTCATCAACTTTGGCTCTTAGCCAAAAGAAAAATCACTTAGACAGTGGTGTGTACAAACTTAAATGTGGCGACTGCCCAAAAACTTACATTGGTCAAACTGGTAGAACTTTTATCAAACGTATAGCAAAACATAAAAGGGCTTTCAATAATAGAAAAATAGATTCTACGTACGCACTTCATCTTTTAGACCAGAATTATTCTTTTAACGACGAATTTTAAATCATTCACATTCCTTAAGGCAAATAAAGGCCTTAAGCTATTTTTATTAGAATCTATGAAAATCAACAAATTAAAAATACAGATATAATTCTGTATTCATAAATGTAAACACATACCAAAAATAGATCACTTGAGAAAAGCACGCTGCCGAAACAGATGCAGTGATAAGAAGTTAAAATAAATTTTGTGGAAGTTTTGGAAACAAAAGTTTTCAGTGTTTTATTGTTAAATAAGTCTATATGACTTTGATGCTTCTGGAATGCGTTTACCACTCTTTGATGATGGAAGATACTATACATTTTTCTGTTCCGTTATCGTTGTTAAACTCCAATGAGGTGTTATCAAATATCGTCAATATGTCTATAAACCTATATTGCCACTTTTTGTAACATGGCCTTTTCAAGATCTTTGGCACTCTTAGGAATAGAGTAGACCCTAATATGTTGAGATTTTTTTGGAATATGTAATAAAACCCATCTTGAATAATTTTTCTGGGCGAGGTAGTACAATATCCATTGCCTGCTGTAGCAAAATTAAACAGCTACTATCTGCAATATATGTTAAATTTCGTAATTTTTCTAGTGTTTTACTAATATACAGGGTGAGTTATAACTATTGGGACATAGACTAAGGACAGGTTATTTGGACCAAAATATGGCTATTGGGCCAAATATGCCTTAATAGAATGTTGCTGAGAAAAAAGATACAGGGTGTTAAAGTTAATTTTTGTTTTTCGTTTTTTGCTAATATTTTCCCTGTATATTTATAAATTGCTATCAAAATTGGCACAGATGCATAATCTTAAACAATAAATAGTATTTTATTTACAATTCCACTATCAAATACCAAGCTAATAAACAAAGTTGCAACTAACGTAAGGTTTCCGTTTTGACGATAAATCAAAACTAAACACACTTTAACTTAAAAGAACTCACAAAAACTTAAACTAAATGTTCTACATGGTCTCCTCTGATTTCTATGCCTTGTCTAATTCTTTTTATAAAGGATTTTCGGACGTTAAAAAAATATTATTCTGTCCCCTGAGATTAGCTGCCCCAAAGATTAGCTGCATTTTGAATGTATCTCCAAAGTTCGTCTCGTATATTAATTTTATTGGCATAAACTAAGGACTTCATATGTCCCCAAAAATAAAAATCTAGCGGGTTGTACTCAGGACTTCTTGGTGGATATTGAAAATCACTGCCTCTGCCAATCCATCGTTGAGGAAATACGTCATTAAGATGATTTCCAACAGCTAATGAAAAATGAGGTGGCGCTCCATCCTGCATAAATCACATTTTTCTTCTTACATCCAGTGACAGATCATCTAAAATATCACTAAGAGTATTTTCCAAAAAGAATAAATAAGAATCTCCATTTAAATTCGGAGGAAGAACATAAGGCCCTAGTAGTTGGTCGCCTATGATGCCACACCAAATATTCAATTTAAACTCATGCTGAAAATGTCTAGCTTTAATAGCATGCGGGTTTTCTCTTCCCAATAATGACTATTTCGCCAATTAAAAACCCCTCGTCTGGTAAACGTTGCTTCGTCGGTGAACATAATATTCTTAATAAAGTGTCTGTCATTGCGATGTTTATTCAGAATACGTTGGCAAAACTGTAACCGTCGTGGAAGATCTGTTGGAAGTAAATTTTGAACAAGAGTGAAGTGACAAGGATGGAGGTTCTCTTTTTTTAGAATTCTAACAATAGACGACTGACTTACTCCTGTTGCTGCTGATAGATGTCGTGAACTTATTTCAGGATTTTCATCTACTCGAACCAAAAGTTCATGTTCTTGATTAGGTGTGATTTGTTTCGGTCGACCACCTCGATTTTTAGTGTGAAATGTCCCAGTTTTACCTAAACTACGATATAATCTTAATCAAGTTTTGTGATTTGGTTGCCTTCTGTTTGCGTATAACATTCCATACCTTCTGGCTGCCGAGCGACCGCAAAAATTTTCTTGTGCGTAACGTAAATGATATCTCGCATTTCTTCATTAGTAAAATGATTGTGGCGAGGCATTTCAATCAAAAAAAAGTAATGATTATTTTTAAAAAATGCAACATTACACTACACTGTCACATCAAAAATAATTTACTCTGAACAAATGACATTTACCAACAACAATTATCTGACAGTCCAAAGCATACTTTTCATAAATGAAATAATATTTGAAATCCTTTTTTAAGACTCTAAGCAGTTCGACTGCGTTTTTATCGAAAACGGTTGAAATTATCATGTTTAAACAAGAGTACCAATTTTACGTAAAAATGATGTTTACGTCATATTTTCTAATAAAAATTACTAAAAAGTTTCATCAGAAAAAGTTTAGACTCAATTTGATCATTAGGAATGATCCACGTGGCGCCCTCTATGACAAAACGTAAAATTGTAAATAAAATACCATTTCTTGTCTAAGATTATGCCTCTGTGCCAATTTTGATAGCAATTTATAAATATACAGGGAAACTATTAGCAAAAAACGAAAAACAAAAATTAACTTTAACGCTCTGTATCTTTTTTCTCAGCAACATTTTATTAAGGCATATTTGGCCCAATAGCCATATTTTGGTCCAAATAACCTGTCCTTAGTCTATGTCCCAATAGTTATGACTCACCCTGTATAATGAGGTAGATCTAATTTTTTATAAATCTCTTTTACTATGATCCGATGATATTGTCAGCGTAGTAAGATAGTTGTTGATGCAGTAATAGAAACAAAACATTTTATGTATAGCATTTTAAGAAGGGAAAGCTTCCTAAAGTTCGAGCAGTGAAACAGATTTCCTTTCTCGAATATGGGGCATTTAGTAGAGGTACTCCATTCGTTAAGTAGAGTGTGTTTTTGCCAAATATGTGCTAGTAACCATGAAAGTGGTTAATTTGTTTTTGGTTAGGGAGCGGATTGTTTTATCTACCTCTTCCATGGTTAGAGACAAATAGAGAACCGACAACTAAACGAAAATATCTATTACCACTTTCAAATTAACTTGTTAATTTTAAATTTCTCTAAGAATTTGCAAAACAGTCCTCGTAGATAAAACAAATTTTAATTTATGCGATTTGCAATGAGACTAAGATTAAGAAATTTCTATTAGGCAGGAATTTTCTCATTACATATTTAATTTTGTTCAGTAACGGAATATTTGAGTAAATACCTACATATAATTTATTCAAATATACTGTAAATCCTGTTTGTTCAGTTTTTATTATGGAAACAGTTTTCTATATTTAGAAATTGTTTATAACATTAAAATTAAAATCATATAGCTGCAAGAAAAATATTAAAAATTTACAATGTAATATAAATCTAAAGGCAAATCAAAATGAACGAACGAATGAAACGAGTTATTAATACTGTTTTGTATAAAACTTAAGAGGTCACTGGTTAAATGATATTAGATAAATAATAATGAAGAAAAAATGCAATATTTTGTTTGTAAATAAATTAGCGAAAAACAGCAAATACAACTGTGAATAAATTACGAAATTAACTAGCCATACTCATTATTGTTGTCTGTACAAAGAACATAGACTTACCCTTTGAAATATTGAAGTCGTATTCTTAGCCAGTTCGTTAGCCAGAATCTCGTTGGTACCACGTCGGGACGCCCGCCAAGGCTCGATAGGACGAGAACCGATTACACTAGGTCCGTTTGGTTGGCTGTCTTGGGATGAAGTGATTTGAGACTTAAGACGGTCAGAAAAGAACCCTCTAACCGTTACGTGTGGTCTGTATACCAAGAGGGTACACCAATAAATCACTCTATTGTATTGCGATTTTAAGTGGCGATAATTTAAGTTAATTGTCACGGTAATACGAAACCGTACACTTGTTTCTATATTTGTGACGCAAAATACAAAAGAGAAGCCAAATTCTCCGTACTTAAAACATAATCAATGAGATAGCCAGTTTAACAATTTTACGAAACAACAGGAAGCAATATATTTTAACAAAGTCGTTAGAATACAGCATTGAATTAGATCACATTATAGTACACTAAAAGAAAAATATTAAATTTAAAAGTATGAAAGGAAATAGTACATACTTTCCCAAACAAATATTAACCAATGGGATTTTCGTGGGATTATTCAATAATATGTACACAATAGAATATACTCCAAATTAAAATTAGATTTTAATAACACGCAAATGAGCTTTCATATAGTGTGGGCATAAGAGAAATACTTGATTTCAAGCGTTAACTAGGTATCATCGTAATAATAAGCTGATGAAACGTTTCTCGGTCGGCAGATAGATGAAACAATTCCTCGACCATTCGACATATTATCCAATGTTACGCAACCATGGCAGTTGTCTTCTTCCGACCAGCGTTTTTCTTCGATTTTGCCATGATTGATCAACCGGAGTAAACGATATTTAGGTCCACTTATTATATGGTCGAAATATTGGACCTTTCTTATTTTGATGATGTTGGTCAATTCTCGCTCTTTGTGCATGGTCTCTAGCACAAAAATGGGACATCAAAAGTAGAAGAAATCAAGCGATAACATCATTTAAGAAATTGCAATATGTATTAAGTAACAGCACGTTAAGAATTCCCTTAAAAATCCCCGAATTCCCGAATATAAAATGGTCGCAAAGATTTACTAAAAACATGTGTAAAAAATTGAGACTTTCGAGATGTGAGCTTGCCGCAGAATGTTAAGGATATCGTGGACAAATGAAGCAGTTTTACAACGTCTAAAAAGAGAGACGTTCTAAATACCAAAAAAAGAATAAAATTGAAGAACTTTGCGCAGGTGATGAGAAATTCGAAATATGGTCTACTACATGTAATTACTCTGCTCAAGAACCCTGTCAGTGACTTCGGACTAAGCCTGTAGTGATCAGAGGCTAGAGAAAGAGAGGCAGTGTTGTATTTGAGTACGCAGGAGCGAGAATGGCGCCCAAAAAGTACGTCAGGGGTCTGAACGCTCCACTAGAGTGGGAGTTAAGAAGAATATTTGAGAGGGGTGACCCGCAGAGCTATTCAGAGATTGCCTGCGCTGGGGAAGATAATACCCAATATCGGTGGACCCAAATCCGAAAGGAGAAGGGTGCTTCACGGTGTTGTGCAATCTGTCGTCCTCTACGCAGCTCCAGTCTAGAGTAAGGCGGTAGAAATACCAACTTCATGGTATGCGTCGACAGAACTAGTCTGCTGTGGGTAGCATGTGCCTACAGGACTGTGTCAACTGCCGCTTTGTGAGTGATCACCAGCTGTGTTCATTTATATGTGCTTGCAGGTGAAAGAGCCAATATTCATAGTCGTAGGGGGCAGATCATTGGCTGGCTGGCTGGCGAAAGATGGCTGGCCGAGAGATTAGTTTTAATCGGTCAGTGGCAGCAAGAGTGGGAGGCAACCCGTGATGTGGCGAAGTGGACAAAACCACTAATCCCAAATCTTCTAAGCTGAGTGGACTATGAGCATAGGCAGCTGGAAATGCTCACGGAATGCTCGTGACTGCTTCCTTTTCAGGTCTAGGAGGGCATAGTC
Source organism: Diabrotica undecimpunctata (assembly GCF_040954645.1). Classification (NCBI taxonomy): domain Eukaryota; kingdom Metazoa; phylum Arthropoda; class Insecta; order Coleoptera; family Chrysomelidae; genus Diabrotica; species Diabrotica undecimpunctata. Next base: position 8,973,781 of record NC_092803.1, on the reverse strand, counting down.
CGATCAGTGGCTTTACTGTGTCTCTCGGTTACTGTGACACACACGATGTTGAAGTGTGAGCGTTAGTCGGATGAAATAGAGAAGTTTGAAAGATAATGTAACTGCAGAATGTTTGATTCCGTGAGAGAAATGGTGGAGAAAATGGTGAGGGATGAGTGGTGGACACGTATCCACAAATTTATCAGGGAGCTGTTATCAAAAGAACGAGAGGAGAGGGAACAGCATTTTAAAACGAGCGAGTATCTCCTCGGTGGGGTTCGAATTGTCGCAGGCCGAATTAGGAGCGAATGAGAGACAGACGACACGAGAGAGATGGCAGCCTCGCTAAGGCTCCGATTCTCTCGGAGTGGTGACGGGACGAAGTGTCAAAGGTTTAACCCTCTCGGGCATCTCGTCCTGGCACAACTTCGTTAGGGTATTGGGAACCAAACACTACCTGAGTGAGTCACAGGTGTCTGTATGCAGATTTTCCTTCTTCTTTTTAAAGAAGAAAACAAGGTCCGCGTCGGACAAAATAGACATTAGGAGACGAGTCGCTAATGTTCTTTAGGGACATGACACTTGAAGAAGAGCAAGAAGAAATCGATTGCATGACAAGAAGCTGTAAATGAACGACATTGTATCATTAAAAATAAACAGATAAAACGAAGGATAGAACTGAAGCAAGATAAACTGAATTACATATAAAAAACTGTCTAACTTGATATGGAGACGTACGAAAAGCAGATCAATCGAGATGAAAGATGTGCGTTGCCTGTGTTGACTTAGAATGCAGAAAATTTTATACTTACTTTAGCGAGCCACGTATCCAAAATTGGGATTACTGCCAAAAGATAGAGTTCTAAATGCTATTACAAAGTCATTTTATAATGGAGTGGCGTCATAGATTGCAGAAACATAAAGGTAAAGGTTAATGGATAATGGATGTATAATACCAGTTACCAGTTACCAAACCAGAAAATTTAACATGTTAATTTCCACAAAAAAGACAAAATGCATGGTTATAACAGCAAATTTACTAAGGTGTAAATTGGAGCTGGAAGGTCAGATAATAGAACAAGTGATGTAGTTTAAATATTTAGGCAACACATTATCTAGCTACCGAAAGCTCGAAACAGAAGTGGAAGATTAAGTGAATATAGCAAACAGAGCCGCAGGTTGCCCCAATAAAACAATATAAAGAAATAAAAATACCGGGAAAGAAATGAAAGACAGAATTTACAAAACAGTCATCAGACCAATAATGACATACGCGGCATAAACACGACCTGGCAGAGAAGACAAAAGGGATGTTAGAAACAGCAGAGATGAAAACAGAAAAATTGATGGTAAGACACTATGGGACAGAGCTAGAAGTACAGATATACGACGTATATGCAAGGTGGAGAACATCAAGAACTGGGTAAGAAATAGAAGAGTAGAATGGAACGATCATATAAGCCGACGATAAGACAACAAATAGAGTAGTAAAGACGGCAAGAGGTTCCCCAATAGAAAGACGATCAGTAGGAAGACCACGAAAACGATGGAACGACAACTTATTGGAGGCACATTGAAAAACAGACAGTCATGTCTACATTGAAAGAAGAAGAAGAAGAAAACGAAGAAAAAGTAAACGAAGTACATGAAAATAAGCACGCAACCACTAATTCTACGACCATTTGTTATAAGCAACGGTAACATCGAAGCAGTTAAAGAATTTGTATACCTGGGAGCGCTCGTCAACACTGAAAATAACACTACCGAAGAGAAACTGGAGAATATTCAAGGCCAACAGGTGCCATTTTGGACTCAACATCCTCCTTAAATCCGCAATTATATCAAGAAATACAAAGCTAAAACTCTACAGAACCATTAGTAATGAAAACATTGGATATTTGAAAACAACAGGATGTTTCGAAAGACAAGTACTAAGGCGGATCTATGGAGCTCCTTGTTAGACCCACTGGTCAGAGAAGAAGAGGAAGAGTAATATGGGAATACATACTTGGCGGAAGAAGACGATGGATAGGGACTACTAAAGAAACATTATTAAAGAGCCTACAACCTACACAGGATTGTAAACTCAGTATGATGATGGTGATGCATTTTTCAATAAGATAAAATGAAGTCTCGGTGGTGCAATGGTAATCGACAACTTTTCGAGCGTAACTCAAGGGTAGTGAGTTAGAATCCGACCGAAAGTGAGAATTAAAAAAAAAAAAAGATAGAAATTATTATTTTTGTCAGATTGGTACCCTTCCGAGGTACCGCGGTCGTTCGGATATATTAAATCACTCTTTGTAAAAGCCGTATTTAATTATAATCAAGTCATTTACACAGCACACTACACAAAATAGTAATTTACGTAACGTCTTAGAGTCCTGCGAGTCTCGTAAAAATGCTTTTGGATCGTGTTCCTTACAATATTTTTTCTGCAGCCGTTTTGTATGTTAAAAAGAATATATGGATAAACTTTACTTATTAACTTTTATTAAACACTAAAGTTACTCTCGTGAATTCAGCATTAGAAAAATCTACTTATGAATATTAATAACACAATTATAACAATTATTTACATTGATATTGCTAGGAATATTAACAGAAGTGGCAGTATTGAAATTAGTGTTAGACGTGTCAGTACTTTTACTATTTTTTGAGATATTAACTTGATTTCCATCTAGTTGATTTCCATCCTCCGTGTCTTTTCAAGTTGGTTATAGTACCACCACTATCAGCCAGTAAAGTGGCTGAGCTCCTTCGTAGACAGTGCCCGGTGTATTCTTTGGGATGCGGTAATTTAAGAAATTCGGCAATAGTGCAGGCGATTTTTACAAAATTGTGAACACCAATAGGTTGTATAGTACACCTTCCATTTTTATAATATACAAAATAATCTACGATACGGTGTGTTTACTTGACGTAATGACAAATATTTTCTGTATAAAGGAATGTTATTTTCTCCATTAACCACAAACGTTCTTTCCATGTTCGCTTTAGAATTAGGAGTTTTAATCACTAACATGGTTATCTTATCTTCACTTTCACTACTGATTTCCATTTCTTGGAATTGAAAAACGAAAAACTGAGCGAAAACACACGAATCTTAAATGACAAGCGTTGTCGTAATAAAATACAAAGTTGATGTTATCGTCAAAGCCGTTAGCTAGGCTACCCAAAATCGTCCCGAAAGTGAAAAAATTAGTCCCGAAAGTAATTACTTTCGGTACGAGTTGTGTAAAATGGTACTTTCGATTTAATAAATCATACCGAAAGTTTTATTTTCGGGACGGCTGCAGAAAAATGATTATTTCGCCAATAGCATTAATAATTAATGCGGTTAATTGAAATAAAAGACATAAATATAAAATAAATGTTAGCAAACTGCTTGTAGCGCAAGTTTATATAGTTACAATAACTTTAAAATTTGAAAAACTTCGAGAACCAAATGAGTTTTATTCCTATATTTTCGTTTTCATCGTACTATAATAATTTTGACTTCTTTGTATTTTATTAAAAACAAAAACCTCTCCATATAAAAGAGCAATTCGAAAGTTGTTATAATTAAAGTGCTACTCACCGACAAAAAACACCACAAATAAATACTTAATCATGTCTTCGGCTCTTGGTACACTAACCTGATGATGAATCAGATAATCTCAAACACCGTCACGTACTCAGAGTCTTCGAATATGCAACGACCAAAGAAAGTGGGCAGCTTCGAATGTTACATCTCCTTTTACCCCCATGTGCAATACACCTATGCGAGAACAGGAGACTACGAGGTCATATCGATGAATAATTACAAAGTACAGCGCTCTCAAGGCGATATGTCTTCGAATAAACAAGTCAAGAATCTGGTTTATTGATCATTTTGCAGATCATAAATTTTTAATTGTTTGGTTATTTTGTCGATCTTTGTTTTAAAAATAGAAAGTGGTTATACATACATGATTGCATGTTTGTGATTTGCCTGTTCTAACTACTCGAGTACTAGGTACTAGCTTTAAATTAAGTCTGAATGTCTATTTTTTGTCAATGGCATTTCGAAAAGGACATATTTAGTATTTGTGTTTGGTAACTCTTTTATTTTTATGTGTTACTTAACTATAAACTGAAAGACGTGAAGTTAACAAAACAAATTGCGGAGTTAATAGCTGAAAAGTGTATTCAGAGTCAGAATTCATAAGATGGCAACAATCAAGATGTTATAACTGATAACGATCACTGCTCAGTCGCAGTATCTAGTGATTCACTTTTTAGGTAATCTTTTTTGATGAAAATGTTTTTTTTTCGATTTATCATTCAATATTCGCTTATCCACTGCTGGACATAGATCTCCCTCATAATTTTCCATCTATTTCGATCTTGTGCCTCTTGCATCCAATTCCTATGACAACGTTTTAGATCGTCAGTTCAACGTGTTGGTGGACGACCTCTGCTTCGGTAGGCATCATCTCTTGATCTCCATTCCAGTATCCGCTTTGTCCATCTATTATCTGTCATTCGAGTCACGTGACCTGCCTGGTTCCATTTCAGTGTTGCTACTCTCTCTACTGCATCAGCGACTCCTGATCTTCGTCGTAGCTGGCGCTTTGGGATCTTGTCTCGCTATAAAACGACCAACATAGCACGCTCCATCGCCCTTTGACACACACGGATCTTTTGAACTGTTCTCCTTGTCATGGTCAACGTTTCCGCACCGTAAGTTAACACTGGCAAAACACACTGATTAAACGTTTTTCTTTTAAGGCATATTGGTATATCAGACGATTTGAAAATATAGTTCAGCTTGCCGAAGGCTGCCCAAGTCAGTCTTATACGACGGAGAAGCTCAACGGTTTGGTTTTTTTTCGATTAGCTATTCCTTAATTTGCCTTTTGTTTCACAACTTTTTCGGGAAAAAAAAATTTGTGGAAGTGGTATGACGCGTTATCCAAAACGACAACGTTGTCTTTGTCGTTCGGCAAGTTTGGAATTAACATCTTCTTAAACCATTCTTCATATTCTTCCATTTCGTCGTGGTAATCAGCGGTTCCCTTCTTGGCCAAGAATGTTAATTCGGCCCATGCCACAAAAAAAGTTTCGCTTCCAGCATGAAGAAGAACAAACCGAGGACCTCTTTGGGTTGGAGCTTTCAGCCCTTTTACAAAGGCATCTCGTAGATTCTTGATCGTTGTGTCCCTCCATTTCTTTTTAACTGAAGCACCAACGTTAGTCCCAGACTCATCGGTATAAACAAGGTTTACATTATCCTTCTTCCTCAATGTTTTTATTTGTCTGAGGTTCTTGTGTCTTCCCGATATATCTTTTCTTTCCATCATTATCGAATCTCGACGTATTTTACCATTTTCAAAATCCATGTCATTTAGTAGCCAACAAAGTGTGGTTTTTGAAAAAGTTGGTAGATCCTTATCATTCTTCACTCTGTTCATTATGCTGTCGACGGTTGGTGGTAAGTTTTCCAAAAAAAATCATGGACAATTTTCCTTATTCGAGAATTCACTCCCTCATCGTAAGTATTGGAACGTGAATTGGACTGGAAACTGTTTTTCTTCCTTTTTTGTACCGGTTTCGGTTCGCCTTGCTGGGCCTCTTGGGCAATTGTTGTGTGCGCGTATATTCCAGTGCTATGATTCTTAAATCCGGTCCTGATGCGCCGCTCGGGGCAAACCGGCAACGTGGTCGGCTGTTCTCCCCTAAGAAATACATTGACTATCTTACCTGCACTGCGTTTTAACTGTGGCTTCTACTATAAAAGACTAATGTGTAAAGAACCTCAATCTGGGTAGTATCCGGATACTTCTTAAATTTTTTATCTGGTATCTATATCCGTGACCAAATTCGAAAGTATCCGGTATGCGGATAATGCACGTACCGTACGCATATCACAGTCCTATCTTCAATCCGTATCTTTTTCTTCTTTAAGCAGCCCTTGACTCTCCATCCCTGGACGTAAGCCTCCCCTTGGAGTTTTCATTTTAATTTATCTTTTGCTACCTGGTGCCATTGTCTTCTCGCCTGTTCTTTCACGTCATTCAGTCATCTTTTTAGAGGTAGATCCACATTTATCTTATGTATAGTACAAAACAAATTCAATCAGAATGTGCAAACGTTATTTAAGCTTTTAATTTCTGAGTCATATTACCGATAACAACTATGAATGGAAATATAGAGGTCCGGACATACAGGACTCAGAATAACTTTTATGAACGTAATTGTTTGTATAAACGACAATTTACTAAGAAAGAATAAGGTTTAGTATGTTAATCACTTTACCCAAATTAGAAAGTTTGTGAGTCATAGATATAACATGTTTTTATATTATTACTTTCTTTAATTAACGACATTACGTTGGTAGATGCTTTTAAAATATGGCATCTTTGAAAAACAATAATTCCGAGCATGAGGTTGAAGGACTAGTAGAAGAAGATTTTTATCAATTAGAAGCTTTACGGCGACTATGTGGAACGCAAGCGAAATATTAAATATCTTTCTAATGATGCCAAAAGTGTAGTGAAAAATGTGTATGAAGGATTGTGCTTTGAACTTACTAAATTCGAGGCTATTACAGAAACTGTTTTTTAACAAAAGTGCCAAAATCAACAGTATATGCAATCATATGAGAAAAAAGAGAAAAGATAGTGGCAAGTTCCGAAAAATAGAAAGCCACTTGATTCAACCTATAAATAAAACAATATACAAAAATATGTAGCCAACATCTTTCCTACGATGGAAACTCTTCGACAAGAACTAATTCCAAAATATATCGTTTCTTATTCGACAACAACACTTTGCGTTTTCCTAATAATTTTAAGTTTAAATCTATAGATAAACGTCAGATACTCATGAAAAGCAGCAGAATGATATCTTTGCGAGAAGAATTATTATTTTACACTGCAGTGGAGAAAACGGATGAATATTAGACGCACTATGGATATCTGCCACAAAATTAAAGATGCGTCATTGGACTACCACGATGATATGGACAGTGGTCTTTTTAAGCCTTAGTTTAAAAAAAACTCTTCCAAAATTAACCAAAAACAGCGTTATGTTTCATACCATTCCAGATAAAAAATACGGAATTCTACTTGGAACAAATTCCAAATCCAAAAATTTCTGTATGCGAAAAATTTGTATTTTGAAAAAACATGAAAAACCAATTATTAGAAATTACTCTAAGTATCATCATCATTATTTTGGCTTTACAACCCTGTGTGGGTCCTAGCCTCCCCAAGAATTTTTTTCCAGTCGTCCCTATCCATCGCCTTCATCCGCCAAGCACGTATTTCCATATTTCTCATATCTTGATCTATGTTATCGAGGAATCTTGTTCTGGGTCTTCCTCTTTTTCTTTGACCAATAGGTCTATCAAGGAGCGTTTTTCTAGCTGGGTCGGTTTGCTCCATCCACATTATATGGCCTACCCACCTCAGACGTCCTATCTTAATGTGTTTTACGATATCTGGTTCCTGGTATATTCTATAGAGTTCGAAGTTGTATCGTCTTCTCCAGACACCATTTTCATTTACCACTCCATAGATTCGCCTTAGTATTTTTGATTACTCAAAGTAAGCAATTTCAAAAGAAATGTGTTTCTCTGTTGTTTAGGGCATTGTGTTTTAATGACCAATTTGTTTAATTACTCCTATAATTTGTGTCTGTGATTGTAAACTATTTATTATTATTCAGTTAGTAGATAAGTCGATATCTCTCGAAAAAAATCTGCTATCGACTTACCGGTATTATTTCTGTTGTGTAAATTGCATTTATTGATTTTTTGGCTGTTTTTAGAAAACAGTGCTGATGCAATTTTTATGCAATACTATTTTGTAATGTAATTATTACTTTTTTACAATATATGTGACTATTTTTCAAGTGTAGAAAGTAAGAAAATTCGTCTGTACGATTTTAAAATCGGTTCTGCCAAAAAAGTATTATGATATGTTATAAATAAATAAATTTGTACAGTTCACTGGTTAAATGAAGATTTTATCCGCAAATTAGCTGCACTTGGCTGTAAAAGTTAAACAAGAGACATTTGAACAAAATGCCGATTTCATTGAAAATATGTGTGTTTGTTATGCACCGTTTTTGTGAAATATATTTTTTATATAAATATATTACAAATATATTTTTAAATAGCTCCAGTTGTACCTCCTTTCCTTCTTTAAAATGTTTCTTTTTTAATGAAAATACATCTTATAGCCATTATTCTTTGGCCATCCTACTAAACAAATTCATAGTCTAGTACAGACTACATGACGTTCACAAATAAATTTAATAACTTCTGATGAGGCCTATTAGGCCGAAATACGTATAAGCGGATGCGCAAGCGCCCTGTACGTACAATCAAATCTTAACTGTCTTTTTCTTTTTATTTCGATATACTCTGTACGAGTACTAGAAACCAATTCGCTAAGAATTTTGCTTAGTTGAGGAGATATGTTGTGGAATGCAATTTTTAGATTCCCCATGTCTCTCATAACATCTTTATCAACGTCTGTTTTGCCTTGCAATTCTTAGAAGGCACAGATTAAAGCGAAATTCTGAATTTGGTTTCGAAAATTAGTCTACGATTTTATTAAATTTAATAACATTTATGTTTATTTTAGGCTTAAAGGTATTTACTCCCACAAAGCATAGCGGGAATGCTGGAAGATCTAAATGTAAAATTAGGTTTAACAGAAAATAAAATTGTGGCGACAGTAACAGACAACGATAGCAATTTCTTTAAAGCTTTCAAAGTATTCAGCGAGATATATGAATTGGACGACAATGGGGAAATTGACGAAGAAGAAAATCAATTGTAAATTTTACATTCGGGGGTTGATGAAGGCAAAGACCAGGATATAAACATATGCGATGTGCCATACATAATTTAAATTTTAGCCACAACAGCAGGTTCCAGCATCAATAATAAAACTTCAAAAATATAGTTCGAGGTGCTAAATTATTTAAAAGACAAAAGAACCAAGAAAATTTTAAAAATCGGTAAAGTTTGAAACTTTCTCGTGTTTTATGTTAATAAATATTTGCAGAATAATTATTGTTTCGCCCTCGTACATGTATCTACCTTTGGAAGTCTGAAGTATTCACACCTAGGATTTTTTATTATTAGATAATCTCCTCTTCGAAATAACTTAACCTTTTAACGGTAATTTGTAGGTGTAGACAAATATTTTAACATTACACAATCAATTTTGGAATAATGTGTACATTTCTTACATGAGAAATGTTTCGTGTACAATTAACGTAAATTAACACAAAGTGTCGTAGCTATAATAATTATAAACAATAAAAAGTTCATATTTATTGTATGTTTTAAGTTTAAATATATAAATTCCAATGAGCCTTGCAAGCAAAGGTGAAAAGTGTGTTTTTTTTTTGTTTAAAAGGTTTTTATACGTTTTTTTTACCTTGGTTCTTTTCGTAATATGTTCATTACTGAACTGTAGCTCTAAAGAAGGAAGACGAAAACTGATAAAACCACTCACGTAATTTACTATGCCATGTTGTTCTTCCTCATAACCGGGACCCCTCTTTCCACATATTTTGCTTTGCCCTGAATAATAAGATGAAGGACTCCATAACGTTCTGACATTCTAACGCATGACATTTTCAAAATACTCCAATTTTCGTATTTTTAGCGTTTTTACTATCTATTTCCAATTGTTTTTTTAGACGTAATATCTCTTCATTTGTCACTCTGTCAACTCAGCTTATTTTGATACACCCACAATTCGAAAGTTTAAAGTTTATTAAATATCGCTTTAGTGAGCGTTCAGCTTTCAGTTCCATATATGTTATTTTCAGGTTATTGTTAACATTCCGTCCACATAATACTTTTGTCATTCGGTAGGACACAGCTCTGACCTTTTTAATGCGGATTTTTCTCTCTTTGCTCATACCCAATTGTTATTTTTATTTGAACCGAGATAAGTAATATTCTCAGTTTTTTTTCTATTTCAGTAACATATGCTGTAATTATGTAGTCTTCCACCTGTATATTGATGTATTCTTCGCGTTCTCCAGTAGCACTCAAGTAATAGCTGTAATTGTCGTCTACTTCTGCTCGTCCAAGAACTTACATTCCTTTTTCATGTATAACTTTATCGAATACTTTCTCAAAGTCTATAAACCACATATACACAGGATGATTGACATCTCTACACCTCTGAATCAGAACTTGCCCGCTTAATGGCGCCTCTCTTGTTCCAAGATTATTACTGAATCCAAATTGCGTATCAGTAATTTCCTCTTCAATTCTACCATAAATTCTGGATGACCGAAGAAGGATTTTTAAAACGTGACTTATAAGACTGATTGTCCTATAGTCGGAGCACTTTTTAGCATTTCCTTTTTTTTGGAATTATCACAAATAAAGAGTTGGTATTTTCCTGATTTCGTATACTTTAAAGTAACCATAGGCCTCTCCTAATTTCTTCCAGTTCCCAGCGATTCTGTTGACATCGTCTGTCCATCATGTAGGTGGTCTATTTCTACTTCTTCGTCTACGCGTTATTCATTCTGACCACATGACCAATCCAGTTCCACTTCAGCCATGCTATGCGCTCTATGCCATCTGTAGCGCCTGCCCTTCTTATTATTTCTTCGTTTCTAAGCCAGTCTTAGAGAATAAATCCAACTAACAACCGTTCCATTATTCTTTGAGCCACTCTGAGTTTGGTTGCTGTAGCTTGGGTGAAAGAAACTGTAACGGCGCCGTAAGCCATGACTGGAAGGACACATTGATCGAAAGTCTTCTTTTTTAAATAATTTGGCATTTTGCTCTTAAATATGTCTAATAGAGCTCTATATGAGGTCCATGCTATAGTCCATGCTTCTTTGCTGTGTTTTGTAGCAGTTAGAGTGTCCCTGGCAATTTGGATTTTATGACTCAAGTATTTATAATTGTAAACTAATGCTATTTCCTTGAAGTCTACTTTTGGATTTTCGCTTGGTACCAAATTTGTCATGTATTATGTCTTTTCAAAATTTATATTTAAACCAACTTCCTATGTCTTATTACAATTGTTTAAAAGCATGTTCCAGAACAGCCTTAAAGAGTGTAGAAGCTAAAGTGACTCCTTGTCTGATTTCTATTTTGATTTTGACTTTTTCCCTTTTATTTCCAAGTATTTTAAGTATTATGTTAATTATTATCATCTAAAGTTGTGTTTCATCTTGCCCTGTAGTTTTCCGTTTGTGGCTATTTTTACTGTATTTTCTAATTTTTCCATTATTATTATGGCAACTGTAATAAAATTTTGTACTTTTTTTACTTGTCATTTATCGGTAAATAGTTCTTTAATAAATTTTTTTCCATCGTTTTAGTTTATCTAAATCGTTTATGATAAGATTACCTTCTTTATCGACAAGCTTGTATGATCTTTTATTTTGTTACCACCAGCCTCTTTTATCTTATTGTGTAAGTTAAATACATTCAATACATTGTGCTTCTTTTGTAGATCTTCAATTTCCAGACATTTTTCTTCACGACGACCGTACAAAACAACGTACTCCGCAAGAGAGAGTAGAGTTCCGCTAGAGTGCTGATCTAGTGGAAACTCTACAGGGCATTTGGGTGTTGACTATAGGCCAACCGTTCGGACATTCGTCAGAGTGTTGATCTGATAATGACTCCACCGGCCCTAAAGTTTCTGCTGTTAAAACAGCTTCTGCTAGTATTGATCTAGTGGCATTTCCGAACCCCGTCTTCAAGTGTTGACCTGAGACAGACATATTTTTTCCCGTGGCTAAGTATTGATTAGTCGCTTTCAGCTCCTCGCTTCACCAAGTGTTGATCGGCCCATTAACATGTGTATTAATACGTATGACATTAATTATATTTTTTTTCGCAGTAATTAAACAGTGGGAGACCGAGCCGTTCGTCCAGGCGTAGCTACAAGATTGGCAATTTACTTTTATTGACTTAAATATAATTTTATTTTGTTATTTATTTGTTACATATATTTTTATTTTAATTTAAACCTGCGTTTTACTGAGTTTGCTGTCTAAAAAAGCTACCCGTCACACTGTGTCACTGTATTTTTAAAGATCTTGGTTTTTAGATTTCCTTCTTTCTTCCATGAGGTTTGATATATCCACTGCTGTTTTTGTATATTTGATTTTGGTTATATCGAAAAGTTTGTTTATTAGTTTTAAAATGATACCAGTGATCTTTAATATTGTAAAACTCTTGGTCATCTTCAAATTTGTTCTCCAAATTAGTTGCAAGTAGTTGAAGAAGGTAACTTAGAGAATCGAGATCTAACCTGTTATTGGGTTAATGCTTTATATGTTTTCTTAGAGTTTTAGTTTCAAATCAGCGACTAAGAGTATATGACAGGAAAGGATATCAGCTCTAGGATATGTTTTCACTACTTTTACCGAGTTTCCAAAACGTTCATTGATAGTGACGTAATAAATCTGATTTTTTTTTTTGATTTTTTTAATTTCTTCGTTTTTGGTCAACTAATCTTCGTGTACTTCTGCTCTCCTGATAATAAATTTATAAAATTCCAGATTTTTATAATCAGTATAATCAAAGGAATATGTATACCTCCAATGTTTTTCTGTTCTTGTGACTGAATTTTAAAAACTGTCGTTTTGTAGAACTATCTTGTTTGGAGAACTGCAGAACTGTATCTGTAGAACTGTTTCATAGAACAATTTTTCAAGGTTTCGTTTTTGATTAGCTAACTTTTGTTTTTCCGCTCTCCTGATAATAAATTTCTAGAATTAACCATCTTTACATTTTGTAAAATCAGTATAATTAAAGGAATATGTGGTTTCGTTAGAACGTGTTAAGGTTTCGTTTTTGATCAACAAACCTCATTTGTTCTTCTGCTCTCCTAATAATAAATTTGTAGAATTTCGATTTTTTCAATTAGTATAAAAAGGAATATGTATTTAACCCCAATGTTTTTCCGTTCTCCTGACTTTCTTTTAAGAGACTTTTTAAAATCAGTGTAATCGAATGAATACGTACTTATTCCCCATGTTTTTCGGTTATCCCGACTCTAAATCTTAAAAACTGTTGTTTCGCAGAACAATTTTTCAAGGTTTAGTTTTTGATCAACTAACCCCATTTATTCTTCTGTTCTCCTGATAATAAATTGCTAAAATTTCCGATTTTCATGTTTTGTAAAATCAGTGTAATCGACGGAATAACCCCTATGTTTTTCTAATCTCCTGACGATAGAGGTTCAAAATTGTCGTTTTGCAGAATTTATGTTTCATTACTTTGTTTTTGATCAAGTAATCGCTTTGTTTTTTTATCTCTCCTGATAATAAATTTCTAAAATTTCCAATTTTTATGAGGTCTTGTAAACTAAGCGTAATCGAAAGAATAACCCCTGTTTTTCTACTCTCCTGATTCCTGAAAATATATGTATCTTCAAAATTGTCGATTGTTGTAAGATCCGTCTTGTTCTGTTCAAAACCCTTTTTCATAGAAATACCTTTCAACCCTCTCCATTTGATAAAACAATCCTGCTTTTCTGGTGATAAATTTCTAACATTCTCGATTTTTAAGAGATTTCGCGAAATCAGTGCATTATACGATCTTCCGTACTTTTCTACTCTGTTGATGCTATATAATGCAATGTAATCAATAAAAAAATTGATTAAGAGCTTTGATCTTGTGCCTTCCTTTATGAAATTTCTGAAACTCTCGAATTAGAAAAGGTTTTGTAAAATCAGTTTAATCGAAGGGGTAACCCCTATGCTTTTCTGCTCCCCTGGCACTTATTATACGCTCTCTTTTTATTTCTGTGTCTCCTTATTTAAATGTGTCAGCTCCCCTACTAACCCATAAAAATTGTCGATTAAAAAAAGATTGTCAACGCTGAATTTTTAAATAATAAGGACTTCTTATTATAATAATTGGTTTTCAGAAATAAAACACATTGTATTATATAATCTTTTATCGATAATAATTCAGAGCAATAGCGACATTTCCATTACAATTTTTACAATTTGTTGATGTCAATTTTCAATATTCGTAACTATCTATATACCTCAAAATAGTGTAAAAAATATCTAAAAAATAACAGCTACGCTAAAAGTAAAACGTTAAAACTAATACTAAACTAAACAAAAACTAAAGTTAACACAAAAATTCGTTAGTTGGATAAGTACTTATAAAATAATGCTGATAAAAAGATACGCATAAAATATTGGCAACGTCGCAAGCATGTTGATAGTTTCAGTCCATTTTAAAATTAAAAGTCTTTGTTTAATGGCAAAACCAAACAACTACAGAAATATCTTAGTTCATTCTTAAATGTAGGTAATTTTAATATTATTAATCCTACCAGGTGGTTTTATAATATTTGTCACTTGTATTTGTAATTATGTCACTTGTCAACTGCCCTACATAACAGAAAGTAATAAAAAAATAGAAAAACTCTATACACTTTTCATTCCAGATAATCTTAAATGATCTAAAGTGTTTCATTTGTAAGTCAAGGTTATTTTGAAAGTCAAAACGGATTTTATTACTTTTCACTCATTTTTAAAAATAAAATGAGGCTAAACTAAAGAAAGAGTAAAAGGAAAATTGTAAGAAAGAGTTTTAGGGAGTTCGAAAACGGACTAGGACTCAGACCATGGAATTTTCTATCCTGCATAATTTACTCTTAAAAAAATCCCTAGGAAATTAATGCCTCTCTCCAATAGGACAATAAAATTAGCGACATCCATATGATCAGTAGAAAAACTAGGAGAGGAAAATTATCTGGCGAACTTAAGGTACTGTATAACCAGGATAGCTGGCTAAACTTATGTCGCAGGCAAGCAGCACTGTGCAGATTCAAGTCTTGAGATGAAAAGCGCTAGGATAATGCCTTCACGAAGATTTCCAAAAAGAGTATTTCAGCGAATATCCCCTAACGAGGTAGTCCAAGAATTAGGTTACTATAAAGGGTAGAAAAGGATCATCGTGAGTCTGGCATAAAAAATAGCAACGTCCAACGAGATCAGAACCAAGACGATTTGACATCAGACACATATCAAAACAGTTGATTAGGCAGTTTTCGAATATTTGATTATTCGTTAATTTTTTTTATTAAGAAAAGTTATGATTGTCTTCACGAGACTCTTCAGTTTGAGACATTGCAAACTTACTAGTGAAATTGATTGGCAGAATTAATTTATTCCTTAAAATTTTGAAAAATTTCTAGTAGAAAGATCTAGTTGTTGTGTATTGTGCAGTGAAAATTTATAAATTTTCATCCAAAAGGCAATTGGTAAAAAAATTCCATAATTTCAAAAGGTAATTTCATCCAAATTAACCTTAATATGTACAAAAATTAATCTGAGTTCTGTACATCGTTGGATTGTAGTTGACAAGGTCTATTTTTAAGTAAAAGAAACACCCCCAATTAAAAAATTAAGAACCCGAATTAAAACCTTGAAATTAAAGCATGTTTGATTTTGCCTAAAGTTACATAAAAAGCTGCCACCATTCGCAACAGTCATAAATACTTACATAAAAACGACATAATTTGCAAAATTGCCAAGGTTCCTACTCACAAACTTAAAATTTAACGACAATTTAGAAAAAATGAGCCTTACGAGCATTTCGTAATATTTCTCAGTTAAATTTTCAATTCATAAACCCGTTATAATATATCTCGCTTCATGGAAGCGAATCTACGCGATCCTACAGGATGGCCATATATAAGGTTCACCGTGTATAGAAGGTCACCCTGTACGAACGTATAGTGCTAAATTTTTAAATTCGTTACAAGAATACTTATATCTACAGGTAAAATGAACAATTTTTACAAAACATTTACCCCGAATTCTAAAAGATTTAACATTATTACTGTGTATACAGGATGGGACAATAAATTTTATAAACCTGTGAGTTGGTCCTTAATATTTGAAGAAGCCAGAGTGAGATGGCATACGTCATATTGTAGCATAATATATTCCTTAATTATCGAATATTCAAAGTAAAACATTTATCTGGTACGCCCCTGGGCCAAGTATAAGTATTTCGCCGATTCTCTGTTTATTTTGTGATGTAAAGGAAAAATTCCAAATTCCAGTTGTAACTGCGAAGTTAAATATGGTTATATTTATTTGTACGTGTTAGTTCTACAATTTTAAAGGCAAGCAATGATTCAAGGTCAAGCGTATTTGAAAAGAATTTTGGGTTGGGTAAGGGAAACGGTAGAAGCCGGGTACACAGATCGAGGTCGAAGTGAATTCAAGTTTCAGGTTTAAAAGATTGGTCATTGAGCAAACTTCGGTGTGTAGTTTGAAGAAGCCGGCAAATTTGTTGAGAAAAGTGAATTATACTCAATGTAATGTGTCAATTTTGAACGAGTAATCACTGTGTTTTTGTTTTGTGTCGTCTCTCACCTAAGAGATTTGTATCTAAGACATTTGCGGCGTTTTCAACAAATTTGAAAAATACCCACATGGTTCCAGTTTTTTAAAGAAGCAGATTTTCAAAGTTTGTGCCAACTTTTAGCCTCAATTTTGTTTGTTCCTGGTCGTCGTTCCAGACTATAGATGCAGTTTTTTGTGTGGCCGTGAATCTCCAGTTCCACCTCCAGAAATTTTAGTAAGTCCAGTTCCTAACCCCAGAAAATTTAGTGAAATCCAGGTAAATTTGTGTTTGATTTTTTAAAAGAAAAATAAACATTTTCTAATAATAATTGCTTTCATAACAGTTTAAGAAATTGTAATAATTAAAATTGCTTGCCCTATCGCCACTCGAGTAATTTTTGTCCCCAATCTTTAACCCCATATAATGATCCCAATGTGGTAGGCAATAATCGTTACAATATGTAAACAAATTCTGTGGAAAACTTTTAAAATTTAATTTTCATTTGACAAACCCCTACTGTACTTTTGAGAGTCCCCAGATCTACTAAAGAATCATAATCAAATATTTACGAAGCTGGTAGTCGATGACTTACAACAAAAAACTGAAATAAAAGACAGAACAGAGATACATTTCAAGGTTTTAAATTTCAAAACAAATTCTTCGCCAATCTAATAATCGATAAAGGCCTCCAAAATGTGACTATGAAAGGAAATCAAAAAACATGAGAAAATGAATTAAACTTGTGGAGAAACTCTTTCAATACCAAGACAAAAAACCTTTAAAAAGAAATGGACACACATATAAAAAAAATTGCCTTTGTGGATAAAATCCTAAAAGATCAAAACAAAAAACTTTGGGCTGAAGATTAGTCAATGGATGCTTGACCTATAAGTAGATCCCAAATCAAATGCAATTGCTTTTCTGAAACCCGAGAAAGACTTAAATTACCTAGTAGATATCACCTGATATGCCCCTGCATAAAGTATAAGATGTTACTGACTACGATTACGATCCTACTGACTACGATATAAACACTATTCGTCGCTATTTAACATCTATACAACTGACCAACCAATCACTCTAGCTGAGAGTGTTTGTTTACGCTGATGACCTTGGCATCTTGTGAAAGAAAAACTTTCGAAAAAATAGACTTAAAATTGACGTAACTGGGGACGAACAACACCTGTAAAATACTGACAGACTGAAATAGTTTCAGTCGTGCGATACTGATCGTTAACATACAAATAGCACTGTAAAATGTTATCCGAAAGCTTGTATCTATATCCCTAGTAGAAGAATATAGATAACGTGATCTACGGGACAGATAATTGCATCTACAATAAAGCTGGTTTGTCTCCCATAGAAGACCGCAGATATATTGCATCATATTTGGACAAGTTAAGGCAAACTCTTGACGAAAGCCACCCATTGTACTACATCAAGAAACCACCACAAACAAGTCGATTAAAATCAAGGAAGTGATTTATGAGCGGGATAGTTCCACTTGCGCTAGGAACCGACTACTGGACAATACTTGATGTAGATGTTTAACTACATATTAACCGGCATTCTCACATACAAAATATAAAATTATCAAATGTGATATAAAGGAAGAAAAGGAAGCACTTTGTGAATGTACTGAAATGCAGAATATTTAAAATTTTAGATCATGAAAACTATGAAACTATGACCACCACAGTGTACAGTAGATATTAATTATCATATACATTTTATGTAGCTGTTTTAAATAAAGGTATTTCTATTCGAATTTGATTATTACCACAAAGAGGTAATTAAATAATTTTTAATAATTTTGTTCATAAATTGTCAAAATAATTTGATATCCACTGTACCTTGATATATACAGCAATAAGCTATGCAAATACAGCCGCAAACAGCAGTGGATGTTTAGAAAGAAAGCCTATGAAAAGGAAACAATATATAAAAGGAATATTAGAGACTCGACTGGAGTAGTAAAGACCCGTACAAAGAAAATGTGTAAAGAGCACTAATTTTTAGTTATACCGGCATTTGTTTTTCAAGTACAACAATAGTCCAAACAATCAACTTTCCAAATTTGAACAGTAATTCTTATTTTTATACTTCTTTAGTCACTTATTGGTGTTGTGATCTTTTTGTAACTGATTTAAAATGAGCCAATTTCCTCACACATTTATAAAATCCACACTCCACCCTGTATATCATTAAAAACTCAACCGATAAAAGTGTTTTAAAAAATTATTGCGTTTTCGAGGATATGTCTGATCAATAACCTAAAAAACAGTCAGTTGTTTAAACGTATAGACATTTAAAAAAATTATTACTAATATTATTTTGAAAAAGTTTAAGCAGAGCTAGGGAACTTTTCTATTGTATTAGTCTACAATTCGTAGCGTAAATTACAACGTTATAAATAACTATACATAGGTATTTACAGGAACAGTTATTGCTAAAAATAATACTAAGGAAAGATTTCTTTATTACTAAACTAAAAATAGGTGTGGGTAAGGTTAGTACATCACTTCAGCAGTTTTTCTTATTGTGCATGAAACGCCTTTGATACCCTTGGACGAATATACTCGTCGTTACAGATAACAGACCACAAAACTGTTATGAAACATGTCATTTTCCTAGTGTGGCCGGTCGCGTTTTTTTGTTTTTATATAATTATTCTCTCATGCAGCTACTTCTTTGTTCTGATTTAAAAATAATCAAAAAATGTGTAAAAATACAAGAAATCTAACAAATTTTTGTTAGTTTATGTTTTCCACATTGTTTAGAAGATATTTTATACAAATAAAACAACTAAATGCTTCTAAAACAATGAAACGAAGATATTTTTCAAAACGTAAAAACTTACGCCTTGACGAATATATCCGTATGGTGTAAAATGATGTATTTTAACCCCTAGGTTATATACGACATTTATTTTATTAATTTCTTGCCTTTTAATTCCACAGTTTAAGGTCTAATTTAAAATTTTTTGAGTAGAAACAGTTTGTATGATTTCTGTTAGTATCAACTATGCCAACGAGTGATATCTTTGACTCATAGTCAAAGATATCACTCGTCGTGATATATGATTTTTCATATGAAAAATCATATTTCATATGAAATTAATCCTAAGATTTATTTAAGGCATGTTCATATTTTTTATGGTACTTGTGAGTAGCTTTGCCCGTATTACGCCAAGACGGGTATATTCACTAGAACAAACACTGCTTGTGACAGAAAAAACTGTGACAGTTTTTTTCAAGTTACTAATGACATTTTCGTACTATTTAATTGTAATTTAATTTAGAGTATCTTTGTCCGTATTACGCCAGGACGGGTATATTCGTTTGGATAAAAAATGTATTGTATCTGTTAGCTTCTCTGTGGGGAAAAACTGTTAAAATAATGAGCTACAATAAGGTCTCTAAAACCAAAAATGTGACGAATATACTGAGCAGGAAAGCATTTTGTCTTTACATTATTACCAATTGAAAAAATAATTTAAAATTTCATCATAACATTTATAAATTCACCAAAATACAGTCCTTTAACTCAGTAAACACCCCACTCATGCATAGAAGATTGTAAACTTCTACAAATTCAACTAAAACTAGCATATTTCAAAAAAAATTAACTTTATTAACACCAATGGTTTGGAATCTTCTTGAAAAACTCAAATGGTTTTCTGTAATAGGTATATTCATTTTGTATGATTGTCCTTATATTAAGCAGATATAGACAAGCTCCTTTGAAGTCGTTCAAGAATCGCACACTGCTTAAAATCTGGTTATAAAAACAATAAGGGATGATGAAAGGTAGAAGAGAGCTGTTCTGCAAAAATTTCATACAAACATATCTGTTTATAAATTAATTAAAATGTATGAGTACATGTAAATTATTTTTATACAGGATTTAGTTAATTATTCTTGAATATATTTCAAAAAATTTAGCCTTTCTTGTTTATATTCACAGGCCATTGTAAATAAATATTACGGAAATATTTTGTTGGGTGACGACTACTAGTAACGATCAATAAGTATCAGCAATTTAAGATCATAAAAGATAATATGAAGATACTAATTCACACAAATAGTATCAGAAAAAGACGAGCAAATAGATACCGTTATTAAACATGTTTAAAAGGAAATATTATACGTATGATAGAAGAAACAGAATAAATACAAGAAATGAAAAAAGTAAAAGAGAAAATTTAATACAAATCGACAGTGCAACAGCTAGGGTTGCAGTAGAATACAACCTTGAAAATAGAGACATAACAAACCAAGGACAAAAACGGCTCTTGCGATAGATACATACGTCTTCAAAGCATAGAAGATAACGGCTAGAACAGAAAAAGAATTTTGCTTGGAGCCTTGCTTCCAATATTGGACAGAATGGGCAATAACGGACTGCAATGCCTAGAGACTGTAAAAAGCTCTAGAAGATAAAGTGACTAAAGCGAAGTAAACGAATCAAAAGAAAAAGGGCAATAGAAATCATTTTAATGATATATAGAGTGGGAAGGAGCTCATAAGACGACAATGTATAACGAAAGATGTAAAACATCAAACAGCGAAGACATATCGCTACATTGGAAGAAGACCGTCATATCTAAAGTGAAAAATAAACTATTATATTTGTGAACAATGTTAAATATTCTATATTTTTTGTGTGATAACGTCATAAAGTTAGTTTATGCCTATGGCCATTAGATGGTAAAAGTGTCGTTATTGTTAATCGAAAAGTTGGTTCGACATTTGTCAAATTTTGAGATTAAAAACACAATAAGATAATATAATATTTTCTGCGAAGAATAATGCATTATTTTGAGTTGTGTCAGTCTCGTAAAGAGTTGAGGTTATGTTTAAATTGAGTTGTAGTCATACACATATACAAGATAGACTGACTTCTGCAATATAGTCACATTCCCCAGTGTGACAGAGAAAACGTGTACAAAGCAGCATTGAACTCTATACTACGTAACTGAAAAAGATGCGCCCGTTTGCGAAGTCGAATAAAAATGTGTCAGGGGCAAGAGAGAGAGATAACCTAATGTTAGGGCATCGAGCCAAAAGACAAAAGAGGGAATCTAATCGTTATGAAAAGGCGACCAAAAAAGTGGCCTCTGATGGCGGACATATCCGGAAATGCGAATGCGCCAAATTTAAATTTTCCGACACTTATTAACAGTAGCTATAAAATAGTTTTCAGAATGTGTCTTGGACGAGAAAATTTTAATTAAATATTAACGATAACAGTCTAAAATGTGAAACAATTGTTAAAAAACTTCAATATAAATAAGATTTCATGTGACAGTTGGGACAAATAATAACATAACCCAACTAAATTTGATTTCTTAAACAAGGAAAGACACTCTTTCCTTGTTTAATTTGGCCTCTCAAGATGGCACTTCCTGTCTAACAATATTATTGCCCCCACTACCTTTACATTCCCTCTTTTGTCTTTTTGCTCGATGTGTTAGGGTAACCTGTCTTTTTTTAACTAAAATGCGCAAGTTGGGATTTTAGCACGTTAAACAGAAAATCGTGTTTATTATTACATTTTAACTTGTTTATTGGTTTGAAACCACGTTTTTAGTTAAAGTAAATGTTATTTTAATTTTCTATAGCATCGGCTTACTTTTATTGATTATAGTGTTTTTTTTTTTGAAGCCCAAATTAAACTATTAATTTGTTTATATTTTTGAATGTTGGTTTGTTAAAGACAAGAAACAATTGGATGGACACAAAACTTATGGATGTAAAAATGAGCAAGATAGGAAGATTCCTTTTCATGTGTAAGTTATAACATTCAGCTTTACTTCTAAAATATACCAAATAATTTATTTTGATTTTTGTTACTTTTTTGTTTTATTTTGAGTCGTGAATGGTATTTATTTCCAGATATATTTGCAACTTTCCATTTAAACGTCCAGAAATATTGAATCTATGGATACAAGCAGTTCGTAGGGACAATTGGAGACAAGTAAATTTTGTGGAGAACATTTTCTTTCAAAAGATTATGTAGATAATCCAGCATTAACAGCAAGATTGTTAAAACCGGATGTTGTATCAAGTATTTTCTTATTTCCCAAGCATTTACTGTCAAAAACTGTACAAGGAAGAAGTACTCGAACACAAGTAAGACATATGAAATGTATAGACCTCAATTCATATTTAACCTGATGTTAATATATAGGATTTTCATGAATAGTAAGCCTTAACCTTATTTTTTTTAGGATGACAATATTTTAGATATTAAAACGGAACCTATGGAAATTGATTTTTTTTCACTTCTTCTTCATCCACTTCACATGACGTTGAAATGCTTTTAAATAAAAAATAAATAAACTGACATTATTTATTCTTCAAAATTGTGTTATTGTAGAAAAAGTAGGTATAGTGTTCTACATGTGAGAAAATCACTTCTCTCACTCGTGTACTTGCAAGTTTTCACACTCTTTACACAAAAACCAAAAATATTTTCAAAAATTCATCTATAGCTAATTTAACACAATGGGATAGACAAGGATAGATATCCCTAACATACACCGGTTGCCTAGTTTCATATTTGCTAATTTAACGTAATGAGATAGACAAAGATAGATATCCCTATCATACAAGGGTTGCCTTGTTCGTCGTAGATAAAATATAGTATGCAACTCGTCACGGTATCCACACGTGTGGCAATCTCAAATCAGTAAACATCAAATATGTCTGTCATGCTTGTCTCATATCCCCAGCGTCGGTGTAGCTTCGTTCTGACATTAGCTACGGTAAAGAAGAAGAATTGACAGTTGACAGACAAAGAAGAATGGACTGTCTGGCAGTTAACAAATGGTTCCGATTCTGGCTACGATTTATACTCGGTCGGTAATGCAGATTCAACGCTTACCGACAGTGACGTCACACTGTCTCGCTTACGTGCCGCATACTCTGCTAACTATCCAATTGACTGTCCGACAGTTAACAAATGGTTCCGGACCTGGCAAAGATTCATACTCAGCCGCTAATGCAGATTCAACGCCTACCGAAAGTGACGTCTCTCTAATGGGCTGGATTTAACGACCACGTGACCTTCTTATTGGTCATTTAAGTCAGGTGGTCGACAAAATTGGCAAACCAGAAAGAGATGTATGGAATGCTTTGCGTCAGTTTTCTCTGTCGCACAGAGGTATGGCAAGGATCAGTCTCTCTTGTATTATATGTCTATGGTTGTAGTATTCTTTTGAGTTATGTCAGTATTTTAGATAATTAATTATTCAAACTTTTTAAATATTTTAAACCTAGTTATCTAAAAAGTATTTCGACTTATGACGTTCTTAAAAAAAATATATCCAGTTAATGGAATTATTTCAGATTATTAGCATGTCTCAAGTATTTTTTTAACTATAATTTACTGCAGAATGGCAGTATTTTTAGTTTTTACACTAAAGTGTCTTTGTTCTCATTATTATATGACCAGTGAAAATTTGTAAAAAAATACGTAAAAGAATTTTAATAAAGAAGTGAATTATCTCCAAACACCGAACACATTTGTTTAAATACCGTCACAAATTTTCAAACGTCAAAACGTCAAAAATTTTATGGTCTAAAACAGGGTTAAAGAAGTATGAGATTAACTATAACTTTTTATAAACTAGTACATACCAAAGCCAAAATATTAGCCTGTTCGCAGTTATGGGTAAAGTCTTATAATATTTATTTTTAGAATTGGTAACGATATTGACTGGCACAATAACTGAATAAAAGCAGAAAAAAGACAGAGAAAGTAGAACAGCGAGAGACCGTTCTTCAATGTGCCCAAATAAATAGAATAACCATGAAAAAAATGGTTATATTCAAGTCAAAGAAGACGTACAGAAATAACGATGAAACGTTGGGAACGAGAAAGAATGGGAACAGAAATATACATATTGTATATTACTAAATATTATTCTACACACGATTCAATAAAATTTCTACCCCTGTTAATAAAAAAAATTCACCCTAAAAAAGATAATTGCCTCGGATAAACCTACTGCCACTCAAGAGTCATTATAAACTATAACTATTAGGGCATATATGGCCTAAATTTTTGATACACAAAGAATTAATAAAACAACTGTTGGATGCTTCTTACCTGATGATAGTGTAAAAATACATTAACAAAACCTAACTTCAAAAACAACTAAAAATACTTGATATTATCTAAAACAGAAAAAAACACGAAAAAGTGAAATAAAAAATAAGGGAAATGTTACACCTAATATTTTTATCTTTCCATCTTCTACATTAAACGATATATTGGATAATATAATACATAATTATGCAGCAGTCATGAAATGTTTGCAGAACGTCGAAAAACATATTTACAGCGATTTTTAGTATATATAATATATATTTTATAGGGACCAACACATGCAAGCTGAAAAGTATTGCTTCGAAAGTGTACTAAATTTTACAATAGTATATGTACGTTTTTTTTAATCATTAATTTCATTTTTAAAATGTCCTTTCACTTATTGGTCCGAAAGATCAGTTTTTCAAGCTGATTGTTTGCATTCAAAATTTTTATTCCATGTTGAAACTATTAAAATATGATTCTTTTTTAAAATTACAGTACACGCATATCACAGACCTACAATATTTATAAAAAATGTCGGATGGGAGCGACAGGGGAAAAGAGTAACTTTATTTTTGGTTTTTGTTCGTAGTAAATAAAAAAAAAACCTTAAACACAAATCAACTAATAAATATAAAAATATCTATCCATAAAATCACTTTTCTTAGAATATTTCTTAGTTAAAAACACCTAATGTTCTCTCATAAGGTAGAGGCAGTCGACTATCTGAAAGGTTTTGAGTCACGCATGTGCAAGGTACTTTACGCTTCGACCGTCTTATCTTTTACTAACCGTTTTAAAAATCTCGCCATTTGATTTAAGGAGACTAAAGAGAATGATCGACATCGTTCGCGTACCATACGGAAGTGGTATATAGTACAGTCAAATCGTATTTTTGTTTCAAGTTAACTTATTTTATTGACAAAAAACTGTGTTCTGTATTTTAGTTAATTTTATTTTTAAATTTTTACTTTTAGTGAAGTAGTCTGTTGGGCTTTTTACCTACAAGAAATTGAAAGCACTCATGGTTGTGCTAGACTTCAAAAAGTGCTCTCAACACGGCTGAAGAGCTCTTCAGAGTTCACTTGCCTGGATCACAAATAGCTGAATTGACTGAGAATCAGCAGGCAACGAGCTCAAGAACTAACTAGCAGACAGTCCCAAAGATTGTGAACTATGAAGAAGTAACATGGGAAATAAACTCATGAGAGCTCTATAAATCTCCACGAATGGATGGTATATATCCAGCGTTATTACAAAAAGGACCTGAACTTTTGTACAGCAGAATATGCAATGTACTCAGAAGTAGTTACTCAGAAGTAGTCAGTAATAACATACTTAGAAGTACATACTTAAAGCATTGAGAGAGATTAGAATGACTTTCATGCCTAAGCCGGGTACAAGGGGACGGGAAAAGGCAAAGTCTCCAAGACCAATAAGTCTAATGTCATTCCTACAAAAGACATAAGAGAAACTGTTCGATATGTATATCAGAGATAAAACATTAGTACACAGTCCAATACATCAAGAACAACATTTCTATAAAGCAGGGAATTCAACCAAGACAGAACTCCACAGATTCGTAGAAAAAGTAGAGAATTCAATATAAAATAAAGGGGTGATGCTGGGAGCCCTTTTTTAAAATAGAGAGAGCTTTAGATAACATCCATAATTAATGCCGTAAGACGCAAACGAGTCGAGGACATATGTCTGAACTAGACAGAATCTACGCTCAGGAATAGAGTGGTAAATACCACTATCCTTGATGAGACCGTGTTGGCCCGGGTCGTCACATGGAGGAGTTCTGTCCCCACTAGTGATGGGCGGACTAATAGAAACTTTAAAGGCAGAGACTAATAGGAAGAAGCTTGTGAGAACAGAAACGGCATGCTACAGGTTAATAGGTGGATCGTCATGGCAGGACATGAATTTAAGTATACACCACTGACGGAGGGGGACGTGAACAGGACTAGAAAATACTTCCACCAAGCCACAAGAAGAATCCTTAAGACCAGAGATATCCTAGCCAAAAACAGAGTTCAGAGTGAAACCCATAAACTGATTGACAACCTAATCAGGATCTGGCTAGATGGCTGCCAAAAAGCCAAGCAGGGAAGTTAGTACGTAAGTGCATAAATAGACTGCAGGAGACTAACAGCATAGATAATCAGTTACCCGATGAGAATTCCACATGCATTGAAACAAGAGTTGTTTTTGAAATGAAATTTACACGTCATATATTGTTTACACCAATGGTTCATGTGTATTTTTATTTAGTGGTATCTTTTGTGGTTCCGTCTAAATATACTGGAAGGAGATAAAAGAGAAAATATTGCTTTTGAAACACGTAATAATATTTTAACAATTTACAAGATATGCCTTTTTGTTGAAAGTATGGTTTTACCTGCAATTACCGAAAAGTACAGATAAAGTAAACATATTCTCACATTTTCAGGGATACAACATTATAAACATATGTAAATAATGAAAACAACGCTATTTTCTTCCTCTTTCTTACTATTATATAACTATTTCTTGGGTGTTCCAGTCATTCTCTAATTGTGTGACTAAATCAAAATGGTACTTTGTGTACAAATTATTCAAATAAAAAAAATTTTAACTCATTATCAATTAAATTTCAAAACTGTTGTTTTTTTTTGTAGGTTACTGCTTTTCCTCTGTCGCTGACCGATCCAAATATTCATAATAGGTGTCATTTAAATTTACTTTTCAACAAAAAACACTACATTTAAAAAGGTCATAGAAATGAAATAAAGGGCCAAAATAATCATACAAAAACATAGTGGGGTAATTCATAGTTCGTTTCCCAGAATTTAAGTTAATAAAATTGTTATTTTTCTGTTTTTTTTGCGTCTATGAATAATAGTTTCCGAAAATGCTGAAGTACCTCATTAATTTTTTAATTTTTCAAGATTTTTATTGGATATAAATGTTTTATACCAACTTGTAGAGTGCCTACAATTATTTATTGAGTTAAAAGAGATAATAATAGTTCCATCTTAACCTCGAATGTTTTTAGAGGAGCGAATATACTTAAAAAAAGAGAAAAATTGTTGTAAAACAGGATAAACGTATGATATTATAGTTAGTATTAAGCATACACACTTTCGCTGCGGATAAAGACCCCTCTAAACATTGCAGTTACGATTTTTATTGAGCAAAGCTCATTTTATAATAAACTACAAAACGAAGTCACTGATATTAGCCACCGTAGCTAAAGTCAGCAAATATGCAATATTAAAATAGATAGAGAAACCGTTTGCAGTTTTGATGAGCCTTCCTGTGTTTAATCTTAGTTTTTAAACCCTAAAACAGCCATTTAATGTTCTTATGGCACATCCAAAATTGTAGGTAGGTATCTAATCGATCCTACTAAACACAAAATTATGTTTCCTATTTATTTGTCTATTGATGTTCTCCTTTGTTGTTTATTTATGCATAGAACATAGAAATTTACCGTGTTTCAATTTTCAAAAGTTAATTTAAAAAAATGGAAATAAACGCAGAGCAAAATGTAACATTTATTTAATGAAATGGCCGGCGGCAGCATTCAATTTCAAAATGGATGACTGATTTTGGTGAAAAACCACCTGATAAAATGTTTAAAGGCTTTTACAATATTTTAATGCATTATGTGCAGTTATTCCCAGACTGGTAGAACAGTCAAGTGGGCGGCTGTTTTACCGTACAATTGAAAAAGTTTATCATGTTATTGATAAAGATTGGAAAATATCCAATTATTATAGCTTCAACAAACAAAAATTAGTATAAAAATCGCATAAAAGAAACATGTCAAGACATTAACAGTGTAGACGAGTAACATAAGAGCGAAATAAGATGGTTAAAAGGCAGGTATTGCTTAAAATCTCCTTATTTAGATGAACATTTTAAGCATTATTCTTGATTTAGTTAATATCGGTAGTAGTATCTTCAGCATTTTCTATTGGTGAAAATTTGGTAAAAACCCTGTGTGGTTAATTTAAAAACCCTGGGAAACAACACTAGTACACTGCAAATCGTTAAGTCATCCATATACATATCGAAAAAAGACAAAAAAGCACAAAAATTCAAGCACTATCTGGAGGAAACTGTTAAGACGTCTTCCATCAATCACAAAAAGAGGGCACTTCTGCCGATTTGCAATCAGCTGTTTTGTCTCTCGAGGAAAGTGAATATTTATTTACACAAATAAAACGAGAGTCCAATAAAGGGGAATACCTAAATACGTGAGTGCCAAAGGCCCGCGTTCAATGAGCTATCACACCAACGGCCGGTATATTTCGTTTGGATGGCTGTTCTGGTTGCTGGCGTTTTGACGTGTCGAACATTGCTGAAACAACAAAAATATATCATTAGTATGGTACACTTTGGCGAATTCGCCACCACAAAATTCATTGCATCGTCAAAAAAGATTTGAAATTTATTGTTTGTAACGTTGCCAGATTTACCATTTTTCTGATATCATTAATTACTTTGGTTTTTTTAAATACAACACCCCGTATATTGTACCTTTATTCAAATCACGACTTCAATATCAGTTCAACCGTAAATACTTTCAATTTTATGTAATCAGAAACATCTTACAAAATGAAGAAATAACACAAAAAAATGTAACGTACAGTGTAGGTAGAAACGAATGGAAGATATTTATGGTCAAAATAGCAAGAGATAAGTGATCAATCGACAAGAAATATCGGATGACCGCACAAGAGATGGAGTGACAACCTTTCATAGTGGTATTAATGGAAGAAAAAAAAAAGAAGAAACTTCTTAAAAAGATAAAACAAAAGCCATATTTCTCTAGAAATTAATATGGATTCAGGGATAATTTTTTGCTTTAGCTCTGCAACAATTCCTGTTTTAGTTTATTAAATTCTACTTTTCAAGTCCTTCGAAGGAAAATAATGTTTAGGATTCAAATCGGGTGAACAAGGAGGCCATTTAATACTATATAATCTACCAATCATTTGAGATTTGCAGATGACATCGTCCTTATAGCCGATCGTATTGATGATGCAATAATATTGTTTGAAAAATTATATCACGCTTCCTTGTAGGTCTGACTAAAGATTAATATGAACAAGACGCAAATAATGACTAATCTGGTGCTAAATCGAAATATTGTTGCGGATGGAAGGGATTTGTTTTAAAGGGTAGCGTTTGGTAAATTAAACTATGTATTAAGTCAGATCTACCCATATGCCTCAAAAGGAAAATCGTTGACCAATGCGTGTTAACTGTACTCACTTATGGAGCGGAAACATTAACACTCACAAAAAAAGGTAGTTAATAAGATTCCCTTGACTCAGATGGCTATGGAGCGCCAGATGTTGGGTGTCTCTCGTCGGGTGGGTCTCTGAGGGACCGAATTCCTAGACCTGTCGTTTTTACCTTGTTTAAGCTTTGCGCTTCTTCAAGGATGGAGATTTATAATTTGGTGCAGTTTGCATGTTTGATTCAGTTGACTAAGATCGGGTGCCGCGGCTGTAGGCAGGAGTGTCAGAAGAACTATAACCGCCTTATTGGAGCCGTGTGGACCAAGCTCGCCACTAAGTACAAGTTCCTTGGAAAACGGTTCCTTTCAGATTGTTGGCCATTGTTTGTTTGTTTGGAAAAACGCGTGGAGGATAGCTGTGGCTGTGTCCTCACCTAGGATCAGGTATCGTTGTGCAATGAGATGGGAAACCACAGAACACCAATCTCCCCCTGTCCTTGTGATATTTAATTCGACTCTTAAGGAGAGTGTGTGTGGCGCTCACAATCCACCGTCCCGGAAATGTCTGATCTAAATAACGCCGAACATTTACACCAAATTGGACCCACGCCATTGGCCAAATTCTGCCTGATTTATAAGTAAAACCAAAAAATTAGACATTTCTGATGCACGCCACTCAGCGAACGATGTTATATTCCATACATAATACCATCGAGAGGCCTTTCAAACAAATAAAAACTTTCAATGGAAATCTTCGAAATGTGGGTAGTCCCCAGAATTCTAAAGATCTCCTGGAGCAATCGCAAAACGAATGAAAATGTACAAATAATGGGAACTAATAGATAAATCATAATTATTACTTAGAATATGTAAAATGCGTTATTAGGACATATTTTTACGTAGGAAGGAGGTACCCACAAACTTGTACGTCTCATGGAGAGAAAGGTCGAAAGAAGGAAGAAAAATTCAATTTGCCACAATAATTATAATTAACCAGTGATGAAAAGAGAGTGTAATACTTACAGCTTGTTTCTTCTCCCACGTTTTCATTGCGGACTTGTATTTTTCGAATTCGTGGCACCAGTCTGAATAGATTTTCTGGTAGTCGTTACTCTTGGCAGGAGGTGAACACCTATGGGCATCGACGGTGACGTTGAATGAGCATAACAAAGAGGCACCCATCCAACAATCGTACCTAAAAAATATAAAGTGTGTAATAATTGAACTAAATATACCAAGGTAGTTGAAATTGTAGAAATATAATACACAGTTACTTCAATAAATTTAAAATCATGTTCTCACAACTAATAACCGCTCGCTCGAGTTAATATACGTGGCATTATACTACACTATTAGGAAATATACGACAAAAGTAATATAATAAGCTGAAAAAACTCGAACATCGAAGTAAAAAACTTCTGTTGTAAGTCTTCTGCTTCTTCTTTTTATATAGACATGACTGTTTTTCAATGTGCCTCCACTAAGTTGTCGTTCCATCGTTTTCGTGGTCTTCCTACTGATCGTTTTCTTATTGGGGAACCGTCTCTTGCCGTCTTTACTACTCTATTTTTTGTCATTTGGCTTATATGATTGTTCCATTCTACTCTTCTATTTCTTACCCAGTTCTTGATGTTCTCCACCTTGTATGTAAGTCGTATATCTGTACTTCTAGCTCTGTCTCATAGTATCTTGCCATCAATTTTTTTAAGTGTTTTCATCTCTGCTGTTTCTAACTTCCTTTTTGTCCTCTCTGTGTCAGGTCGTGTTTCTGCCGCGTATGTCATTATTGGTCTGATGACTGTTTTGTAAATTCTGCCTTTCATTTCTGTCCCGATATTTTTATTGCTCCATATTGTTTCATTCAGGTAGCCTGCGGCTCTGTTTGCTCTATTCACTTGATCTTCCACTTCAGTTTCTAGCTTTCCATAGATAGATAATGTGATACCTAGATATTTAAACTCCATAACTTGTTCTATTATCTGACCTTTCAGCTCCAATTTACATCTTAGTGAATTTGCTCTTGTAACCATGCATTTCGTCTTTTTTGGTGAAATTAACATATTAAATTTTCTGGAGGTTATAGTAAATTGGTTCAGCATACGTTGTAAATCGTCTTCACTTTGAGAGAGTAGTATTGCGTCGTCTGCATAGCAGATTGTTTTAAGTTGTTTTCCTCTCATTTGGTATCCTTTTTTAGTTCTTACTTTTTTTATTATTTCATCCATAATCAGGTTGAACAATAGAGGACTCAGGAAATCTCCCTGTCTTATCCCATTGCCAGCTTCAATATGGTCGGTTAGTTCTTCTTCCACTTTTACTTTTATTGTGTTGTTTTGGAGATATTTCCGATCGTTTTGATTATTCCTAGACGTATTCCTATTCGTAGACGTAGTTCTCTTGCGTACAATAAGTGGATAACGTAAAATAGATATGCCGGTTTGTTGTATTCTAATGATTTCTCTTGCACTTGCCTCATTATAAATATAGCGTCGGTGCATGATCTTCCCGAACTAAAACCTTGTTGTTCTTCTGCTAGTGATATACTTTCATTCAGTTTATTTGTTATAACTGTTGCGGTAGATTTAATTAAAAATTAAATTAAAAACATTTAAATGGATTATAAAGTTCAGAACGTTTTCAGACTAATCAATCCATCCTTCAGTGAAGTTAAAAAGCAAGCAATCCCACTCAGTTAAGAAAAACGTTAGGTAAAATTTTGACTGTTAAATGCAAAAACGTGGTTTAGATTAGTTACTTTTGGAGGGCGTAACTAACCGCAAAACCAGACAGTAGTTAAGTTTACATTGAAGAGAGCATACTTAAAAGTATGAAATTATACAGCAATATGCCGATGTAATTGGATCACTGACCGAGAACCATAAGTCCCTCCTCGAAGTAAAATTTCTACATCCCAACTTTCGTACCAGAGTTTGCCAAGTGACTTAAGGTACCGGAAATTATATTAAGCTAATATAAGCTGCTGTAATATGCTTTGATATTGCTGCAATATAGCCCACCAAGCCATAACATAATCACAGCAGAATATGAGGACTTGCTTTAAATGTTTATCAGAAAATATCTTGAAAATTGGGACTTAACTGGAGTGTTAATTAATGAAACTAATGAGTAAGAGTACAGTCATAAACAAATACAATAACCCAATGTATTTCCAACATTTAGGTAAGCCTTAAAAATGCGCAAAATATACAAACCTTAAGTATGTATTTTTTTAACTCAGCTCTTACCCACTAATTCCTTACTCCCCAAAAATTGCTAGTATTGTTAATGGTTCATCATGTCATGAGCAACGGGTGTATAGAACTCTCACCAACATCTTATTCTCAACTACAATGATAACTCACCTTCCGGCGTCAGATTCAGTCACAGTAATAATAACCAATCCATGTTCAGAAGTCTCAATGTATTTATCGGGTCTGTACTGGATCTTATAACGTCCTTTCTCCTTAGAATAATGGTACCAGGTGATCGTCTGAGTGGCAAGAACGGCTGGCATCTTGAGAAAACAACCCAAATGAAGACTCTGGCCCCAAGTTACGATCATCTTCTTTTTTACGACACTGCTGTCACAAACATCGTGGGTTCTGTTGGAGACGTCTTGAAGAAGACTAAAAACAAAATTTATTAATTATTTAAAATGTTATTTAGTGCTCACTTGTTAAAGTGATATGTTTAACATTTTGGAATAAAAAAATCTCAATAAAAAAACTCTATTTTCTGATTCATTTTTGTTACTGTTATCATTTTGGTACTTTTAATTATTTAAAATAGTTGAATTCTTCAAAATATTGTCTTTTTCTGCAAAATAGTTTTCAAGAAGTTTTGAAATTTTAATGATTTCATAGAGAAATTTCTAGATTTTACAATCTCGTTACCACAGTTAAATTCTCGTCATCGTCACTGATAGCTTCAAACTCGATTGCTTTTCGAGTTATGAATTTACTATATATTAATCGGCGAATCCAAACCTATCGACAGCTCGGGTTTTTCCTTCAAGAACCTGCCTGTAAAAAGTTTCTTAAAAAAATCTGTTGAAGTTGAACCATTTTCGAAAGTTGTGCAGACAGGATATCTTTGTTCTTCCTGAACCGCTTCTTTCATACACATTGCCTTGTACTATGGTTTAAAGTAGGTTATACAGGTGTTCATTGCCCATTCTATGATCTAGATATTTCAACTTATAACCTTGTCTCTCTAAGAGACTCATAATCTGCTAATGTAGCACCACACATCAAACATGTTGAGTTTTTTCATCGATATCTCAGGTAAAGTGCAAGATTCCATTTCATACAGAAGAACAGGGAAGACGTGGATCTCTCAATACGCGGAATTATATTCCTGTCATATTCCTATGTCGGAATATGACCATAGTGGTCAACATCCTATTAGGGAAATGGATGGCCGAGTATAAGTTAGATACTTCGTGCATTCTAAGCGCACAAACCTAAACTGATTAGAGTGATGTTGGAGTGACTAATTGATTATAGAAAATGTATACTTACCCAGGTGAATACGGCTTACAGACATTCAAATCTTTATCCCATCCGCAGTACGGATCATGTACGCATCTGAGGCAGTTGTCGTACCTTCTGTTGCACATCACCAAATCCACTTGTTTTACTCTATGATCAGAAGCTACGTAGAGAGCTTTATGTGTTTTAGAAATCTCCATGACTTGGATGGGTTCTCCTGGAGTTACGTCAAAGACATCTAAAAGAATCGAGGATGAATCTTCTTCCCTTGCCCATTCCACAATCTTGTGAACTCTTCCGTCGTCTAGAGAAGAAACAAAAAAGAATTTAAGCAAAAAATAAAATATTTTAACACAATTTTTCTTTGACAAATCGGTACAAAGTGAAAATTTAGTCCTACCTACTAAGTTGTACTAGGCCTAGGCTTCCTTATAGAATCCTTTTACTGAAGTGAAAAAAAAAATAATAATAATAACGGATTTATTACGGCTGTCGCCGCTTCTCCGCCCCCAATTTCCATCTTTTTCTGTCATATGCAGTTGCCTCTTCTAAGTCTCTTGCCGCCATTGCTTCATCAATATCGTTGCGCCAACTTCTCCGTGGTCGTCCTCTCTTTCTTCTTTCAGGAGGGATCCATTCCAGTACTCTCCTAGGCCATCTGTACTCTGGCATTCTTTTAACATGTCCGAACCAGATTAATTATTTTCTTTCTATGTCATCATTGATATTTCTCTCCATTTTCATTTCGTTTCTTATTTGTTCGTTTCTAACTCTCTCCAGTTTCGATCTACCGCAGCTTCGTCTCAGATAATCCATTTCTGTCGTCATAAGTTTGTTTCTATTAGCTTTGGTGACGTCCCATACTTCCGAACCGTAAAGTGTAATACTTTGAACTATACTACCGTAAATGTGTTTTTTGGTTTCTCGTCGAATTGTTTTTTTTTGCCAGAGAAGAGAGTTTAAGGCACGGGTCGCTGCTCTGCCCTTGTTTATTCTTTCCCTGATTTCATCTGCGCTATTTCCCTTCTTGTTGAAAATGACCCCCAAATATTTGCAGGATTGCACGCCTTTGATTTTGTCGTCTTCCAAGACTAGGTCACATATTTCATCTGTTCCCACTGAGAGATATTCACATTTTGTCATATTCATGTTTAGACCTGCCACCTCATATTCTTCTTGCAGTTTTCTTACCATATAGCTAAGATCGAAGATAGCTAAGAAAAAAAAAATACAGAAACTAAAAAGCAAAACTGCTGTAGCCAAAAACCAGAGCAATATTAAGCCGCTTTTTTTTTCTCTTGAAAGATCGACTTCCAATTTTATATCCAATGAAGGTTGAGTTCCCCTTGGGCAGTTTAGCTTATGTCGCTTAATCGCATCTTTTAATGTTTTATTTAAATGTACATCTTTATGATTATTTTCACTATACCTAACGATTTATTGCATTTGATTTCAATGTTTGTTGTGTATATTAATTACTTACTAGTTCCAGCATAATAGACAGTATAATCCAATACATCTCCACCAATATCAACTTTCACTTTGTCCACTACCAATCTAGTGAAGAAAACATCTCTCTTGAAGAACACAGGCTTCTCATTCTCATGCATTACGGCGGAATCCATCAAGGGGTGGCTTCTGATAAAGTTAAGAACGGAATCTGGGAGCGTTTCTGTATCGTTGACGCACGTGCCCGGTCTTGGTTCGGGTACTTTGCCTGACAAAACTGGTAGCCAAGCTGAAAAACGAAAATTCAAAATAATTTTTAAGAAACCTCTTAAATAATTGCGAAGTATACGGGAAAATATTAGTTTGCGTAGATTTCCAACTCTTCCAAATAATTAAGTTCAGTTAGTATACTATATTAAAATCAACCCGTAAATCATTATATGTAACCACTATCACCTCTTAACAAAGAAACATACATATTGATTAGGGTTTTATGAAAGAATATAGGCGCTTAAATATAAGCGTCTATATTCTTTGGTTTTATTGTGATCTGCTGAGGTGTGTTATACAATTAAATCCATCCTTTCGAAAAGGACACAAGTCGATTGATTAAAACTTTCGTTCCGTTTCACTAGAAAGTGGCATAAGTCCAGGACTTGTGTAGTTTTCAAACAGATTTTAATTTTTGTCTGCCTTTTATATTGACTTGTGATATATGAAAATGTACCCTTGTCACAGAAAATATGTAAAACGCTTTAAGAACTAAAATGGCACCGAAAAGTGATTTTTAAAAAAGTGTGACTTACGCCCTTTTCGAAATGGCTTTGGTATTCGATACAAAACCTGACACCAAAAGTTTATGTTAATTATGTTTAGTTTGCTTGTGTTACATCTGTTATGAGTTTGTGATTTTGCTGTAAATAACAACTAAATAGCTTTACTTCTCAAGCTGTACTAATGTCCTATGATTCAGTATTTCGCTGTATATACTATGTATTTACCTGAAGATGAAGATGCTTGTTCCTTGAATTTTCCACTAAACGCTTCTTGTATATCTGAGAGTGTAAAAGAGCAAATGGCTGAACCCATAAGACCATTTGTAGATGTAGTAAAAGTTCCATAGAATCTGTTGTCATCTCCTGGTACTTTATAGATGCTTTCTAAAAGTAAGAAAACCACAAATTAGTAAATATGAAATAAAGTTTTT
Organism: Diabrotica undecimpunctata; assembly: GCF_040954645.1. NCBI lineage: Eukaryota > Metazoa > Arthropoda > Insecta > Coleoptera > Chrysomelidae > Diabrotica > Diabrotica undecimpunctata. Next base: position 8,936,975 of record NC_092803.1, on the reverse strand, counting down.
GTAATTCTATATTATCGGTCTATTTATTAAATATAATATTTAAAAGTTATTCAGAATGAATCCTGTTCTTACATATACTTCGTTTATATATTTTAATATGCTAGAAAAATAATTGTATTTGTATAATTCAACGTTTGCAATATTAAGCGAACAAAACCGTAGGTTTAGCAGTCAATATCCCAACCACACACATTCATAATAATTTTTATACTTATTAAACGATGTAAAAAAGCATTATCGATTAAAAGAATAACGCTTATGGTTTGTGGAATATTGTCTACATGTCTTACAACAGTCTTAGAGACAAGATCAGAATTTCTAGATTGAAAGAAGAAAGCAAGGTGAAAATTTTTAGCTTCAAAGAGTTTGAACAATAAAAATCTCTTAAGCTATGGTTTGTTAGAACAGTGAGCGACACATAACTCACAGTCAGTCGAACGCCGCGCCCGTTCGTCAAAATCAAAGAAATGGTTCTCTATGAGAACGGTTTGTTAGGTTCTGCTGAGCTGCGCGCACTGCAGACCGATAGCCGTGTACGTCGACGGTGTGCGCTGGAATCAACTGCGATTTGATTTGGACGCAAACGTTCAGCTGAGCTCACAGCGTACACATCTATACCGAAATTATAATTGTATTCTTATATAGTTATTACTAGACTTCGGCAAATATGCAAATAAAAATGTAGAAAATATGCGCATAAATATGCACGTGTTTACCCGAAAATATGCAAATATTTTACAAAATATGCATACAAATAAATAAAAAAATCGTAAAATAGTAACAATTTTATTTAAAAAAAAAGTGTACATAACTAAATATTTCCTACTATTCATTAAGATTTACATTTATTTTAAGTACCTAACTACATCATTTTTAAGTATGAATAAACTTATTTAGAATTATGGTAACAATAAATGACCAAGTGGTGTTCAAAATTTTCTAACAAAAACTTGTGGCTTCTGTCTGAGTACATATATTTATATGGAAAAACTTCGTTCAACATCAACTGATGTAACGGGAGCATTTTTCAAACTAACCAAAACATTTGGTTCTAAATTAATTGTTTCCGAAATATTTCCAGCTAGAACACTGACTACTTCAGAAAGAATATGGTAACCTTTATTTTTTTCCATAGTAGCTTCAAATTTTTTTAAAATATCTTTTCCAATATTACCTCTAACGTTCCGACAACATGACGCAAATTCTTTTATTAATGCTGTACTTTCGAACAATGACAGTTTTGGTGATTCTAACTGAGTAATTGTTTTTTGAACAAAACTAAAATTTGATTTTATAAATGAAAGTTCTTGTTGAAGCAAGTTACTCTGAAAAGTTTGTTTAGAATCCAAAAGAGATTGGGAACTTTCATCTGTTAACGTATCAATTATGTTCTTTATTTTAACAAAATGATCTGCATAACAATTAGCTGCTTCTAACCATGTTCCCCATCGCGTTGAAATAGGTTGTGTTGGAAGAGGAATGTTAGGTAGCATTTCTTTATAAAGTTGAATTCTTATAGGAGATTTAAGAAATACTTTTTTGACACTGGATATCATGGTATTTACAAGAGGAAACTTTTTTCGTATTTCCTCTGCAACTCTGTTTAATCCATGCGCTACACAAGTAACATGTGTTAAATCTGGAAAAAATATTTTTAAATTTTGTCCTGCTTTCACCATATAAGGAGCAGCATCCGATAAAATAAGCAGTAATTTATTAGAAGGAATAGTTGTCGGAAGAAAAAAAGTTGCTAATGTTTCTTGTATAAAACGCGAAATTGTTAAAGCATTTGTTTTCTCAAGTTGCTGGCATGAAATAAGATGAGATTTTGGTAAGGTATCTTCTTTAAGAACACCAATCAATAAATGAGCAATATACTTTCCTGAGGAATCAGTGGTTTCGTTTACAGATATGTAAAAATAATTATCTGCAATTTCTTCCTTAATATTAATTAACACCGACGAGTATAGCCCGTTCACATTATTTCTTCTTAGAGACCGATCACTTGGAACATTAAGTTTGCAATATTTTTTTAGAAACGAACTAAAATTTACATTTGCTAATTTTGAAAGCGGTATGTTTGCAGACACTAATGCGCGACACAAGTCTTCATTAAAAGTTTCTTGCTCATCTAATTTTTTTGAAGTAGATTGGAAACATTTAGCCATTGAAGTTTGATGTTTTCCTCCTATTTTTCCTTTTTTTGCAATGTGTGAAGCAGTTCTCACATGTTATGTCTATCTGAAATTTCTTCTCACATGCTATCTATAAATAAAAATAAAAACCTTTATTTTAACCCAACTTTAAAATATAAAAATATACAAGGTGTTATTGGTTAATCAAATAACTGGTTTGAAAAAAAAAACACTCGCTAAGTGTTTTAAATGCAGTATTAATCCACAAATTAGTTTTTGTTACTAACCATTAGTACATCATATAACATTTTAAAATTCAACAAAAGTTTTTTTTTTGTTAATTCAATTACAATAAAAATAATTGTGTTTTAGAATAGCTGACTTCATAAAAAAAAGTAAAGGTGAAAAATTTTTCTAAATACACACCATTGTATTGTACCATGGACAATTTTTTCTCACTAAAGGAAGCTATTTTTCATTTAAAAGCAACCTACGAGTACTAAATTTCAAGTAAATACGTTTATTGGTTTTAAAGTTATTGTTGTTATTAACTAAAAGAATTTATTTTTTTTTAATTTTAACACCCTGTATCTCGAAAAGTAAATAAGTTTGACCCCTCATTAACTATATCGTTTTGTTCAATTTTTCGAGAATTATCTACAGTCAAACGTTGTAAGTGTCATTTGGAAACACCCTGTATGTATGAAATATTAGATATTTAATAGAAAATATTAGATACTTACAATTTTGCCACAGACTGAACAATAGATTTTTCCCATATCCATAGACAGCTCTTTATAAGGTTTAATCCAAGTTGAAGCACTGGTTGTTTTAGGCATTATAAAATCACAATCTTCCTTTTTGTTACGCACAACGAGTGTTTACGCTGTGAATATCAAAACAAAAATGATTTACAAATCTGAGTATCAAATTAGAAATGTTTAGGTACCTAATTCAATAAACTGGGAGATTTTGGAAAATCCCTAAATTAGGAACAAAACTATTAGCCGTTTACCTGCTGTTAAGATACAATAAATTGTAGATAGATTTGGGGATTAGATCATAAAATGCAAATGAGCGAACCCTTAGCGATTATCCAATAACTGAATGCCTCAGTGACCGAGACTTTCTAAGAATGTTGAGGGCTACTTAAATTGATCTTCTTTGAAATTGTAAATGTTTTGTACCTGTAGAGATTACGTACTTAGATCATTTCTTGATTAAAATGACTACAAAATTTTATACAAGAATTGAAATAAATTGGTATGTTTAAAAATTTTCAAATACAGTATAAAAATCTGAACTTTTATGCACTTTATGCAAACTTTTATACAAATATGCCAAAATATGAAATATTTGCATAAAATATGCACATTATGCAAAATATGCAATATGCATATTTGCCGAAGTCTAGTTATTACTATTATAATAATTAAGTGATGTCTACTAAATTTTCTCCCGAGGAAGATGAAAGACTAGTGGATCTAGTACAAATCCCTGGAATGTCTAAAATATTCTCGAAATTTTTCCTCGTTTTGAAACAATCTTTCTTCGACTGTTAATTTAAAAGCACCTTCTGTATTAAGACATGAAAAAGTTTCGTTTACATTTTTATTTCTTTTATTTAAATTTAACGTTATCAACTCTTCTTCTTCCTCCTCTTCTTGAAGTAATAAAATTATTGCGTTAAGTTTGCGAGAATTCATTTTTTTAAACGTACAACCTTTGCGAGAATAAATAATTTCTAAACTTGTTTTCAGAGCGACAGAATATTTATGCAAATTAATCTAACAAACCGACTCAGCCAAAACTGCCGTGAGTCGAGTACAACAGATTCTGCTGTACGTGTATGCTGTGCGCTGCGCACTGTTCTAACAAACCGTAGCTTAAAATTCAATCCAAAACTATCATAATACAATCTTAAGAAACTAGCTCTGGTAAATAAGTTAGAATAGGGTTTTTTTCATTTTGTATATGAGCATATAAAAGGTAAAGTGTGAATAAATAGTATACCTAAGCTATAAGTTACTATATAATTTATTGAAACTATGTTTGGAGCTTTTCATGGGTACATTAAGTAGCTTAGCAGCTGTCACTGCTGGTCCAAAGCTAAGATAAAGATAATACGGTTAGGTTAGCAGTCGGCTACTTAATTCTACAATGAAAAGTAGAAGGAAAACGGGAACCAGGAAGGCGAAGGATTTCCTGGCTGAAAAATCTACCAACGTGGTTTACCACAACAACCACAAATCTTTTCAGAGCAGCCTCTTAAGATGGAAAACATCGTCACAACAAAGGCGACAAATAAGATGACGAACGTGAATACGAAAAATATAATGAGAGGGGCTTGGAACATAAATAGCCTTAATAACAGAGATCAGGAGAGGTAATAGAAAAACGATGATGGAAGAATATTTACTAATACTCGTATATAGTGGGATTTCAAATCAAAAGAGAATAACGGAAGGTGTAGCAATAATGATCCAAATGAAATATCATAAATAAACCTTTTTAATTGTCCGTTCCGCATAAAGTTTTAATTCACGTATTTCAAATTCCATTCTGTAAAAAGTTTCAATTCGGTGTCTTACATTTATATATTCAAACGAGAGTTTTTTTATAAACATTCGAATAACATCTCAAAATCAAATCAAAATCAAAATTTTAGTGTCTCATAGAATAAAATAATCAAAATTTAAATGTTTATTTTCAAATTGCCGTATCCCTAGTAGAATTCATTCAGTTATCGAGCCCTATCAGCTACTCATTTTCTGTAGATCTGAGGAAGGAATTACAAAGTTAAATAGGGCTATATAACCAAACCACTTGCCTTGCACAAGAATTGCAATATATTATTTCACTATTTTATTGTTAATTGACAAATCTATTTTTCATATTGCTATTAGATTAACCACCACCGAACTCAAATCGTTAAGCATGTTGTATTTTGTTTAAAAATAACATCAGATTGGGCAGCTGCACTAGAACCCGAAAAAGGAAGACCATATCGAAGATGAGACTCGAACAAAGAAAAATGTTATTTTGGAAGATGCTAAATTTATTTCCTTCGAAACAGATCTTATTGCACAGCACTCTGAGGCTAGTTTCTTACTTAATAAATCGATATGAAGTGACCATTTAAGGTTGCTGTCTATAAAAATACCAAAAAATGTTACAGAATCGACGATACTGATCTGCTGTTATTAAGAAGTAAGGGTTGAAGAGCTTCTTTATAGAATAATGCTACTATACTATAAAGGAGCTGTCTTATCCACGTTAAAAGAGAGTAAATTAGAATCGGACCAGGTTTTTATTTTAAGTAAATTAGAAGTTATAGTTGCACGAAGTGTTGCAATATTAGAGTTCCTCCAGGTGATACTGGTATCATCAGCAAAAAGAAACATTTTTAATCGATTAAGTTAGTAATGCCATTTATAAAGATAAAGAAAAGTAGAGGATCCAATATTGAACCTTGTGATACTCCACATACAATGCTTTTGTGACTAGAGTCAGTATCATTTGCTCTAACTAGTTGTTTCCTATTCCTTAAGTAAGATTGGAACAAAGATGTAAGATTTATACAATAAAAAGCTTTGGCATAGTCACAAAAAACAATGACAGTGTAAAGATTATTGTTTAGTGCTTAATAGACTTCATGTAGTACAGAACACATTGCATCACTGGTACATTTATTAGATAAAACGCCGATCTGACTGTGATAAAATGTTTTTTTTCAACGAAAAAGGACATAAGTCGGACTTTTCTAAGTCTCTCAATAATATTCGATAGGCCCGGTAGTAAGGCAATAGGTCTGTAGTTGCAGACACTTGATTTTTCACCACCCTTATGAATAGGAATAATAGTGGCTGTCTTTAGGCACTCCAAAGAATCCTTAATTAGTAAGACAAAGATTTCCAACCCATCAGCACTACAGAAAGATTTGCTTTTGATACCACTTATTTGGATCAGTTCATAGTTATCAACTGGTGGATTGAAGTTACTCACTGTATGATCCATCGCCAGGCCCTTATGGTCAAATATTTAGAACCTACACTGGAAGCTGTCATGCATGATGTCATCAAGATTGTAAATTTTATCAAGGACATGCACTAAACACGCGGCTATTTCGAGAATTATGTAAGGACGGTGAAGCTGAATATACGGACCTACTTTATTATACAGAAGTAAGGTGGCTTTCTCGCGGAAATGTACTAAATCGAGTATGGACTCTCAAAACTGAAGTCGAAATTTGGTTGATTAAAAAAATATTCTCGCAGATAAGTTAAAAACTCTTCCTGGGTTGCATATCTCGCATATTTAGCGGGCATTTTTAAGAGTATAAATATATTAAACAAAGAATTGCAAGGAAAGAATATTAATATCATTTCAGCGAGAGAAATAGTGTCAGCGTTTGGGTCAAAGCTGCAATATTGGAGACAGAAAGTAGAACCGAACAAGACAGCTACTTTTTCAAGGTTAGCTTTGTTTTTGGAAGATTGCGAAAATATTACTTTTGTTGACATCAAGGATACAATTGTAAGACATCTTATAAAACTCAGAAAGCGGTTTTCAGATTACTATCTATACTATTTATCTTTTTGAATGTCAAAAGCTGCAAAGGCTTTCAAAATTGTACATGAAGATGCGGTTAAAAACCGCATTTGGAACCGCATCTGCAAAACCGGTTGTTGCCATTTGGAACAACATATTTGTGCGAACAAGGCTTTTCCACTCTAATGAACATAAAAACGAAGAACAGAAATCGATTAAACGCTGAAGGCTGTGTTCAAATCGCTCTTACACCAAGTCCCAATTTTGAAGCAATTGTATCGAACATGAAACCTCTCCCATGAAAATTCGCCCCCACAGAAAATATAAGCAAATGATAATTTCTCGTTATTTTGTAATTCATATGATATTTTTCTTGTATGACAAAATAACAAGAAATTATCATTTACTTATATTTTCTGTGGGGGTGAAAGTTATGAATTACTAGGTATTACATTGATAAATTGAATAAATGATGTTTATATTAAATTTTTAATTATTGTTTTCTTTTCAAAATTATCATGGGGGCTATAACATGAAAGATGCTAAAAAGAGGCGATTTCGTTTTTTCTTGCTCTTCGCCATGGGGTAATATCAACTTACACAAAAATATTTTGGGGTAATGATTAAAAATGTTCCCCGACCGCTGGTAGGAGAATTAACGTGCATTGTAAAAAAGAAAAGATTCGAATATATTGACCAAGAATAATTGGGTAGCACAAACAACAGCGTATGAATATCAATCCACAAATTGCTTTCAAAAATTTTTAAATTAAGAAATTATTAGATTTAAACTGAATATGTTTGTAAATTGGTGTGGGTGACAAAAAAACTAACTCACTAGACATAGTTTGTAGATGGCTGTTCGTAAGTATGTAACGTGTTTATTACGAAGCATATTCATGACATTATTTTGGCCGTTGTCCAATAAAGTTTTATTTGTACATTTCACGTTTGTATACTGTTAGCTGTCAGTCTCACTACACTTCATCAGTACAATTAATTTGACAGGCTACCTAGCAAAACGTTTTTGCGTTGCCAACTTAGAGTAATATAATAGTTTAATGATATTGCAAGAGCACTGAAAGTGTCGTAAAACTTAAATAACTTGCTGTTACAAAATAAACGACACACAAATGACTAAAGTTTTGATTTAACATATTTTTAACATGTTTAACGGTAACTATACGTATGGAATAGACACATAAAACAAACCGCGAGAAATTATTGATTTTGATTAAATTGATTTGTATAAGATTCATGTTAACAAAAATTGGCGTATGCACAGAAAAAGCATAGCGCAAACCAAACGTTGCAAAAGAAACGATAATAAAATTGCCAACGTTTCAAAAATAACCAGATACATCAAAACTATGATAGGAGGCCAGTAGTTTAACTATCTTTATCTTTCTATTTAGATCAGAGTATTTGACACTGAGGCTTGTACACAATTTATATTAGAAACAAAAAGTCCCTGTTCTGGTAAACGACAAAATTTGAATTCAAAAAGGTGTCGAACAAGATTTTGCTCCATCAACAACATTCGATATGCGGATAACATAGAGATCATGGCTGAAAGTATTAAAATTTCTTAAAGATGAGTTACTTCAGAATGTTCCAATAACGGACTGGGCATACATACATCAAAGACAAAGTTACTTACGGTTAATACAAGACGATGAGTCTATGCATCTAATTGTCGACAATGAACCGATTACAAGAGTTTTCTGAAGCATTTATGAAACTTACTGCTTCTTCTTCTTCTAATGGCGCTACAACCCTTTGTGAGTCTTGGCCTGCTTAACAATGTTCTTCCATTCTGCCCTGTCGGGTACTTTCCTTCCCCACTGCCTGATGTTCATGGTTTTAAGATCCCTCTCTACGTCGTCTCTCCATCTTTTACGGGGCCTTCCTCTTGTTCTGTTTCCTTGGGGCTTCCATCTCTGGACTACTTTTACAGCTCGATTATCTGGCATTCTTTCTAGGTGACCAAGCCAGTTTAGTCTTTGTGACTTTACAAATCTGACAATATCTGCGCTCTGCATTAGTTCATCCAGCTCGTGGTTCATTTTAATTCTCCACGAACTATCGCTGCATTGGGTTGGTCCAAATATCTTCCTTAGTATTTTGCGCTCAAATATTCTCAGTTGATTTTCATCAGTGGTTGAGAGGGTCCACGTTTCACATCCATATGTGACCACTGGTCTAATTACTGTTTTGTAGATTCTCAGCTTAGACTCACGATTCAGTAACTTACTTTTCATTAAGTCTTTGTATGCATAAAAGAAACTTACCGCTGCACTCTGTAATTATCAACTGAACCTTCAAATAAGAAATAATTTGCTACAATACATCTGTGTATTCTTTGTTTCTGTCTCTCTTGTGGTTTCCTCATTACTGAGGATAGTGATTTCTTACAATTTTTCTCCATTGATCTCTATCTTCAGCTGCTCTTCGCAGAATCAGTTTCCAGCTGAATTCTTAATTTGGTCGGACAATCTAGTTGGTGATCGTCCTCTTGATCTTTTTCCTGGAACGTTTCCAGAAACAATTAATCTCTCTAAACTATCGTCACCTCTGCAAACCACGTGACCAAAAAATTGCAGAATACATTGCAGACATATTGTGGACAGACTCTTGTAATCTCGAGTTGGTTTAGGATGAAAACGTTTGTCCTATGAGCTGTCCAAAGTATGCGTAGCATTCTTCTCCAGCACTGCATCTCAAAGGCATAAATTTTTTGCGCTCGCGTCCGAGAAGAGTCCAAGTTTCTGTCCCGTATAGCAATATGGAGAATACAAGGTCATTCACCAGTCTCATCTCTATATTTTAAGAGATAGATCTGTCTTTCCAAACTTTAGTTAGGCGACACGTCGCATTTTTTGCCATACCAACACGACTCCGAACTTCTGCTTCACAGTTACCATCGTTAGTTATACTAGACCGGAGATAGACAAAACTTTCCACTCTCTGGTATTCCTGTAACATGTTAGTCAGTTGAATACTGTGGAATCTATCGACCACCATTATTTTTGTCTTTATTGATTTTCAGACCAACTTTATTGCTTTCGAACTCAACTCTTCGCAGGAGATTAAATATTTCTTGCTCATTTGCTGCTATAAGTGTAGTGTCTTCAGCAACTCTTAAATTGGAGATTTTTCTATCAGCTACTGTTACTTCACCGGCCCATCCATCTAAAGCCATCCTCATGATATGTTCTCCATAAATGTTGAATAACACGCATCCTTATCTAACACCAGTCTCGGTCTTGAATTGGTTTGAGAACTTCTGATCTAGTCGTACTGTTGCTATATTGGACGTACAGATTTTTAATAAGTGTCACCAGGTGCATTGGTGTACACATTTCTATTAAAATGGACCACAGATTTATCCAGCTCAATCAAATGCCTTTTGGTAGTCAACGAAGCATATAATCATAGGTACTTGAAATTCTTTAGACTTTTCAATGAGTTGTCTTAGGTTCAGGATTTGTTCCCATGTATCTTTACCCTTAACAAACCCCACTTGCTCCTGAGGTATTTGGTAATGTAGATAGGTTTTTATTTAAATTGAGGTATTTTCCTGAATTCCAATGTAATCCTTTGTTACCTAGTAACTGTAGTATTTCACCTGGTATCGAATCAATGCCTGGAGATTTATTTCTCTTTAGCAATTTAATCGCATCTTTGACCAGCGAGTAAGACAGTATGCTGGTACCTCGTTATTTTTATATAACTCGCCACAGTAGTTTCGCCATGTTTCCAATATTTCGTCAGTATCATTCTTTAGATTACCTTCCTTTCCAAACATACGTCAAGGAAAAGGAAAACTTGAATACTTGAGCATATAATGAGGGGTACCAGATACTGGATAGTGCAGTTAATACTCGAAAATATAGAGGTAAAGAGACTGGACTTGTATATAGTCTTGATTATTAAGAGATAAGTTGCTACATACCGCACATAATCGAAAAAAATATCGACACATTGTCATACAGGGTACCAGGGAATCACAAGGGAGTGTATCAGTTCTAGTACTGAACAGGCTACGTATGACATTCAATCGTTAGAACATAAATATTGTTGCGAGCTTTGCTGATACATAGCTATTCTAGTGGTAGGACATACGAGTAACACGTCAGATAAGTTGCAGATAAGTTGCAGATAAGAAATAAAATTCATTCTAGGACCCGAAACTAGTGAATCAAATCTACAAGTCTTAAGTTTCCGTTGAGAGAAAAACAAAATTGTCTAATAGTCTATCAATAAATAGACATAAATAGAAATAAGCAAAGAAGAAGAAGTAATGCAAGCGGTGAAGTCATCAAAGAATAGCAAAGCTCCAGGACCAGACGAGCTACCAGCGGATATACTAAAGTTGATAGAAGAAGATCGAATCCATTTGTTAGTAGACTTATTTAACAAGATTTATGAAAACAGTATAATTCCTGAAGAACGGCTAAGATCAACCTTTGTCCCTCTTCCCAAGAAGGCACATGGTAAGCATTGCAGTGATCATCGCACGATCAGTCTGATGAGCCACACCTTAAAAATATTCCTCAAAATAATTCACAATAGAATTTACAGAAAATTGGAAGAAGATATCGGAGAAACTCAGTTTGGATTCCGGTAGGGATATGGAACTCGCGAAGCATTATTTGCCTTTGAAATCTTGACACAGAGGTGTTTGGATGTGAATCAAGATGTATTTGCTTATTTCATTGATTACAACAAGGTGTTTGATAACGTCAAGCATGACCAACTTTTAGAGATCTTGGAAGCTAAACAGTTAGACACTCGCGATATAAGAATAATATCTACTCTGTATTATAATCAGAAGACAGCCGCACGCATCGAAAATAGCACAACAAATGAAATTCAAATTAAAAAAGGAGTTAGACAAGGATGTGTGCTGTCACCAATGCTATTTAATCTCTATTCGGAAGAAATTATGAAGAAAGCATTGGAGGAAGAAGAGATTGGGATAAAAGTTAACGGCCAACCAATTAATAATATTAGATACACAGATGATACGATTTTAATGCCGGAGACAGTAGAAGACCTGCAAGCCATTTTAAACAAGGTAGTCACAGCTAGTGAGGATAAAGGGTTAACAATGAACGTCAAGAAGACAAAATTCATGATTATTTCAAAAAAACAAAGATTGAATGCAAACCTGTACATTCACAATAACGAAATCGAACGGGTGCACAAATATAAATATTTGGGAACAGGCGTTAATAACAACAATGACATCACAGAAGAAATAAAAACTAGAATTGGAAAGGCTAGAGCTGCTTTTGTTAATATGAAGGACATTCTGGGAAGTCATGACATTAACTTAAACCTGAAAATGGGATTGGTTAGATGCTATATCTTCTCGATACTGCTGTACGGAGTAGAGACTTGGACTTATATGGACCGATAAACTAGAGGCCTTCGAAATGTGGATATACAGAAGAATTTTGAAAATACCTTGGACAGACAAAATAACAAATAGTGTAGTTCTTCGAAGAATGAACAAAGAACGGGAGCTGTTGATCACCATCAAGAGAAGAAAGTTGGAATATCTTGGTCATGTGATGAGAGAGGAAAAGTACCGATTGCTCCAGTTAATTATCCAAGGAAAGATTCAGGGCAAACGAAGCGTGGGGAGACGACGTATATCTTGGCTGCGCAATTTAAGAGACTGGTTCCAGTGCACATCTAACCAATTATTTAGAGCAACAGCTTCAAAGATACGAATAGCAATGATGATTGCCAAACTCCGTAGGGGAGAGGGCACTTGAAGAAGAAGAAGAAGTCTATCAATAAATACTAAGATCAGTATGGACGTGAAAGCTAGAATATATACTCCATGCAGAGCAAGTTACTAGCAGAGACTTCATAGTCATGTGAATGTTGATGCTATACAGCTCCTTTACATCACCAATAAAACGAGGACTCATAAAGACAAAACCCTTACGCATTAAGCATAGTCAGATTATAGAAATTAAAGCATAGTAAGATGTAATGATGCTTATAATAAGGAAATCGTCGACAAATTAGATAAAAGATAAACTGATCATTGGCCAGCTTGCAATAGTCGCAATGCTGAAGGTACTGTTTTAAAGCAAAGGGAAATAACAAAATAACATAACAGGTAATAGAATTGAAATATTTAGTAATTAAATTATCTCGCCTCGGAAGCATGAAGAAAGATAGAAATTTAGAAGGAGAAAGTAGGAAAACACATAAATAGGGTGAACAGAGCAGTGGGTCATCTAATAGATACTATTCCATAAAATAACACTTTCAAGCACTTTCAAGGAAAGAAAAACTAAGAGCCTATACAACAATAAGTTCAATAATAGCAGAGACTGCAGAAACAAGAGCAGATACTGAACACTGCCATAAATATCAGCAAAACAAAAAAAATTAATACTAATTCCATTTTAGACATGTTTAGAAGAAGTAGCACAAAAGGCTTGTACTACAAATGGACTTGTAATACAACTCAAATTTTGGATGTTTGTGTTTAGGATGTGTATATATTATATAAGTATAAGATAAGATTATTTTGGGAATGTACTTTCTGCCCCAGTTACATTTTAGTCTTTATCAAATTCCAAAGCGGTGGATATACTCATATTTTTTATGCCATTACTAAGACAACCGCTAACCTGAGATCAAAGACGAAACAACGCCGATTACTTACGTATTTCATTGAAATAGAACGGGAATTCTCCGGGAATGGAACAGTTCAGTCGGGCTTTGAGATAAGTGGCCCAGTTCTGCGATAAGATATTCTTTCCTCCGGTGTCCTTTTTGCAGACTCTAGCTACTCTGGAGTAAACGCTTTTGCCGCAGTTGATGTATTCCACGGCGGTTTCTCTGAAGAAGAACAAAACGTATTCGCCGATATCGAAGGCGCCCACGAAGTTCGGTTCTGTAAAAAAAGAAATGGAAGTATTAGAAACATAGACGTACAAATAATTTTGTTATGTGATATAAGATATATGCAATTAAATTTTTTTAAACAAATGACAGTATTTACTATGAGGTAGAAGTTTTTGCTTATAGATGGGTTCTTCTACAGCACTATTAAGGGTGTCTGGTATGTTGTGTTTTTTCTGTTTATTCGTATATTTGGATAACTGTAGCAAAACATGTTTTAGCGTTAAATCACTAATAAGCGGCCCACAAATTGCGTTGTTGCTCGACGAGCAAGTCTATTCAAACAAAAATGTCGAATACGAGTTGCACACACACTTCAGTTTTGCTTCAGTTTTGTTTAGTAGTTTGTCCCAATATGAAAAAATGACCCTTGATGAGATCTTGATGACTATTTTTCTCATGTAAACTTGTTAACGGAATTAAAATTGGAACGTGGTGATTGGTTTAATTATTCCCCTGATCGTCAAACTCTCCTGATCATCAAACAATCCGCATTTGCAGACATACGTTTATAAAGCCAACTATTATTACTGAATTATTTTTTCATGTAGAATTACCCCATAAAATTTGCCATACTTATTTAAAAACAACCTGTATTGACGAAAAACAAGGCTAGTTGTTTTTTTACCTAATCTAACTTTTTTATTATCCAACATAAGCGAATGAGTCAAAAAATGGAATGTTAAGAAAACATGAGGCTATGGTTGCTAGAATGCTAGAATATTCCACAGAACCATGCGAACTTTGAGAAAAAAACACAGTTTGATTGGTACACCCTGTATACAATGACAATTTATCTGTCTAGCACCAATATTATTACAGCGATATTGCTAAAGAATAAGTCTATAACATATTAAAAAAATCACTTAAATCGGACAACAGGTTTAGGAAATTCGTGCCATCAAAAATGACCCATTTTTAAGACGGTGCATTAATTTTTTGGAGAAGTATATTTGTCCGCTTACAATTTTGAATAAAATAAAGTAAAAAAAATAAACCCTTTTAGTTTGTAAACACCTTATTAACTGTAGGAGGAGGTATACTTGCATTATTCTGGGATTCGTCTTCCTGGGTATTATTGTCATCGCCATAATAAGAATCATCGTCATTCTCTAAACTTGATAAACTAGAACGTGTGGTTTTGTTATCCTTGAAAAATGACAAATCATCATAATACCATATATTTGGTTTATATATGTCATCACTTCCAGTGCCGCTATGTTTTGATCTATTGACTTTATTAACTCCCTTCTGTAACCTGTTCTTAATTAATTAATCTTTTTCTTTGCTGATTCTTTTGTGGCATCAGCATCCACTTCTCTTAACTTTGCCAATGAACTTTCACGTGCTCTGTCTTTCTTAATTCGATCACTGTACTTATGACTTTTAATCTTCCACACACACGGAAAACTACGATAGAGTCCTAATGATAGAGTTCTATAAATTCTAATAAAAATGTTCTATTCATCTGGCGAAGATCCGGCATATTGAAATAATTCGTTGAGATATGTACACTTTGAATTTGAAATAGATATTTTTTTTTAAAAAATAAATTGAAAATAAAATAAAAAAATAAATGAATGTGCCGCTTATGGACAAATAGTCGGTTTTTAAAAATGTTGTAAGCACACACTTTAGATTTGTTCGAAATGAGGTGCTTATCGAACAAGTTCGACATACATAATCAAGCTGAAACTGATTATTCCATCACTTTTGAAAGCCAACAAAAACGACAGTTTTCAAGCTACACACTTCCGTTTTGCCTCATCTTTGTTCGAACAGACTTGTTCGTTGAACAAAACTGTTGAGCAATAACGCAATTTGTGGGCCGCTTTACCACATAGGTTAATTCTTATGTTGAAGTAAACAGTCATAAGTAAGTCATGTGTGTCCGATGCAGAGACGAGTAAGTATTACTTGTTCTTTTCTATTTTTTATTTTAGGTTTTCCAGGATATTGGTGTTTCTTCTTCTTCTCATTGCGCCGTCTCCTTTCGAAGGTTGGCGATCCAAATGGCAATTGTAGTTTTGGAAACTGCTGCGCGAAAGATCTCTGCGGATGAGCGGTCGAACCATCTCCTCAGGTCTTTCAGCCACGAGTTCTGGCGTCCTCCAACTGATCTTTTGCCCTGTACTTTTCCTTCCAGTATAACTTGAAGTAATTCATATCTTTCGCCTCTCAGCACATGACCCAAGTATTGCATTTTCCTCTCTTTGATTATTCTTAGTAATTCTTTTTGTTTACACATGCGACGAAGTACCTCAACATTAGTAACTCTTTGTACCCATGGAATCCTCAACATTCGTCTGTATATATACATCTCAAAGGCATCTATTCTTTTTTCAATTTCAGAGTCCATTGTCCAACTTTCACAGCCATACAGTAAGACAGAAAAAACGTAACATCTGATCATTCGGATTCTAAGCTGTAGACTAAGGTCTGATCTTGTAAAAATGTTTTAATGCTCATGAATGTTTTCCTTGCTTGTTCGATTCTTGATAGGATTTCTTTTTTTGGATTACACTGACTATTGATATTTGTTCCCAAATATTTTATGGAATTTACCTGTTCTATTATTTGACCCTTGGCATACACCTGTACGTTTATTGGTGTCTTTGAAAATACTAAAGTATTAGTTTTGGAAACGTTTAGATGTAAACCGAACATTTCGCTGTGGTGAACTACCGCATTTATTATATTTTGTAGTTCTTGTGCGTTGCTTGCTATTAAGACGGTATCATCAGCATATCTGATGTTGTCTATGCTGATTCCGTTAATCTTAATTCCGCCTTGGACCTCGTCTAATGCTTCTCTGAATATAGACTCCGAATACAAATTAAAGAGTAGCGGTGATAAGACGCAACCCTGTCTCACTCCTAGTCGGATTTGTATGTCTTCGGATGTTGTGTGCTCTGGTGTTTCTTGACTTCATATTGCCTGGTGGAGGCGATATTCTAAGATTGCTAATATATGTCAGAAATTTTTTGTTTGAAACATGATTTTAGGTCAGTATGTATCGATGTGTATTTTCTTCAGAGAACGAAATGGTCGGTGTGTTTTTGGCTATACACATTGTAATGACTTAAAAAAACTTATGAAGTATTTATTTACGTATTTCAAATTCCATGTTTTGTAAAGTTTTAATTCACATATTTCAAATTCCATTTAATTCAAAAAGCAGTAACTTTTGTGCGACCTTACATATCTTAATAATTTATACAGTTTCTAATAAGTACTTACTAACTTTTTACCGCGTTTTAAAATTTCAACAAATTTTTCTATTTCTAATTTAACTAAGCTGTCACTGTGCTTCAGAGGGCACGTAATGCTGTCGGTCCCTGCCTGAAAGTAGTCGTTAAGTCATGTTAGGAGCGTTTGCACGACCTAAAACCCTAACACTAGACCTTCGCCAGAAGTGACACGAACTTACTTTACTAAAATTTCAAGCGAGAAAAACATACTTTGAGTGTCTCTTGAAATAGAATAAACATTAAATGTTTGTTTTACTAATATCGGAGTTTTCGAATAAGACCGGCTTGAAAATCGCTCGCTAAATGGCTAAGCCAAGGGCCGAGCTATTCTGACACTCTTATCCCGTGGGGGACTTTTTGCGACTGAAATTGAGCAAAATGTGTGAGGAATATTATTCATAGCCGGTCTAGTTTCTGAACAAGATGATAGTCCAGCATTCTTCCGCCATTACTAAGGGCTTTAAGCCTATAGTATCAACAATTTCCAGTCCAGTTCAGATTTGATTATACAATAAGTTGAGCAGATTTTTATATTTCTATATTACTATATTTCTATATTTCCTGGAAGATTTTTCTAGTAGTTTTTTCTTCGTTAGTTGGTGTATGCTTGGCATTCTAAATATATTTAGATTTGTAGGTGATTAGAAGTACTGTGATAAGAAGGAATGGGTTCTTTATTTATTAAATGGGTGTGGGTTGTTAGAGTATAATCTTTTCGTGATTTTAGTTGGAAGTGATAATTGAATATCAATCAATATCAATCAATTAAGTTAGTAGACTTTACTTTCAAGTTACTCTGTCTTAAACTGAAAATATGTTTCTTGATGGATTTGTTGAAGGGTTTTTTACTTTGGGATATTTTTATCTAGTGCAGCTTTATCCGCAAGTAGGTCGACTGCTTTATTTTGCTCGATTCCTACGTGACATGGTATTCCTTCTTTTGTTTTATGGGATGGGCTATTTCATAATTATAGTTTATTATCTTTATTATTTGGCTCCTGCTTTTTTTTATTTGACTCCTGCTTTTTTTATTTGACTTAAACTAAAATACAGTTTTATTGATAGCTACTGAATTATTACACTATAGTTGTTGTTGAGGTAATTTATAATAGACTGCGTCCCAAACTAGCCCCGAAGCTATATTTATTATCTCACTAAAATGCTACGAATCATCAAATAAGTGTTTTGCCCTCTGCAGAGAACAAAAACCTTTGACTTTTGAAAGCTGGCAAATTTTGAACCGAGAAAATGATTGCAAGCATTTTCTCAATACCTATTAGGCAATCTATAGTTTGCAGGAACTAGAACAAACTGTAATTAAGCTACTAATCGATATGATTGTTCCTGGTTATTTGTAGATTGTAGATCCACCAGATCTAGACTTTTAAAATATCCTACTATCAGTTTAGGAGAGATATTTTTTACATGGTTAAGTTTTAAAAAATCTGTTCCAGATACCTATGTCCTACAGCTGCCGAAAATATGTGAACTGAAGATCAACGAGTGTTTTTGCGTAGCAAGCAAAAGGTTTTAATAACCGTTCTGCCTGCCCTTGACTTGGAATATTCTCCCAGTGGGCTACAATAAGTTCATCCTTTACTAGGGGGGTTTTGTGGTATAACACAGAATGGATCTCATGGATAAAAGGAGTATTAGCTTCTTCTTTAGCAAGACTATCAGCAATATCATTCTCATCAATTCCTTTACGTTTTGCACTCTCAGCATAGTTACTTTGTTTTTGCCCTGCCTCAGTTGTTTAAGGGTTCTTGGCAGTTCCAAACTGTTACCAACTCATAACTTTTCAAATTACTTCAATCGGTGCTGGTAATTGACAATGTTAGACTTATTAAGGGCTTCTTTATTAACTTCAATCCTAGTATGTTAAAGCCTTAAAACAGACCCTTGGTTTGCGCAGCGTGCCGATCTCTCACCGGCCAAGGTCCATTCTGTGTACGTACTGTAAATAGCTAAATTACTATGTTTAAATACATTTTAAATTGCCAAAGTAGAATAGAAAAATCTCCAAATTAATATGCCTCCGCCACTGTCGCACAGCCTACTTTTTGCCAAAGGTAACTTGAAGCCTTATTGGAAAAGGATGAATCGTATTTTTGAGAAATAAACATTTTATTGCATAGCTCTTTTATGTTACTGCGAGTTCTAGCAAAAACCTGGATACCGTGAAAGGCTGTAAACGCTTTTCTAGACGTATCGAAATTGGATATGGGAGACATGGGAGACATGTTTCGACATGTTAAACCGGAAATTATCGGTGAAGGATTTTACACTTAGTCACGGATTATTTGAAGCAATACATTTCCCCCAAATTATAACTCATAACTAACTTTTTTAAATTTAATTATCTCCTTAAATTCAAAAGTAATTTGTTATTACTTGCGTTGTTTCCATTTACCTTTTGACCGCTTTATTCCTTATTTTACGTAACATTATATTCATATTTTCCAACCTCAACTAAAAATTACAACAGTTTCATAGGAATCAAAAAAATTGGATGGGAACATAAATTTTATATCTAATCGATGAGTGAAACTTCTCCATAACGGATACCAAGATATATAGATACCATTTTACTGTATAAGAATACCATGGAGTGCAAGCTACTGAACATAGACGTAAGAGCAAATGCACAGCATTTTTTTCTGTTTCGTCGATTTCGGAAAAGATTTAGACATAGCCGAACAAAGTGCTGCTAGATGTTTTACATCTAGATGGAAAGATTTACAGTTAATAAATAATTAATGGACAAGTATCTAGCGCAATTTTTACGCATCCACCAAATTTCAATCGGTTTCAGAGCAATAAATAAATTGTCAATTTGTAAGAACAATTTCGACACCCCGTATCTCGGAAAGAAAGCATTTGCGGACATACGGTTATATAGCAAACTGTCATTATTTTTCTAACACACTGCAAATTAAAGAAAACACAAAAGTAAAGTTCGCTAGTCACTATCAGCAATCTGGGTGCTTAAAGATTTTAAAAGTATTAAATTTACTGTAGATTTTAAATTTCCCTCTCATTGAACTCTTATTCTTAACCAGATTAAAAGAGAAAAACAAGTTTTGATGTCGCACCGACTGCGCCAGTTGTGCGTCGTTTCAAAGACTTTTTGTGTACCGATTACCACTAATCAAATATACTCATTTCCGTGCCTACGCGCCGTGAAAGCCTTTTTATGCACGTGAAAATTCGAATGTACATAAATTATCGAATGAAAATTTTGATGAAAACTCAGCTCACGCGGAAAAATTTTCCGCGCGTTTTAACTGATGTGTCTAACCGCTCACGCAACTTCCACGCGGTGTTTATATAGTACAGTCAATGTAAAGATAAAATTATACGAGTTTTAACAAATTTTAAGAGCAACTAGTAATTTTCAAGTGATGAAATGGTTGACGATGTGAGTTCTTGCAAATGATGTGGAAAGAAAAGATTCCAAGATAAGATTTGTCAACATACCATAAGATTCTCTGGACAAAATTATTTTAGAATATAGTGGTGTGATTTTGTTTTGCGTGATTCGGTTCAATGTCAGCTAACCAATACGTGAGTTAACACGTGACTTGTAAAGTCAGCATAAATTATACGTCATAGTTTTAGTATTTAAAAGTAACTTTTAAACGAATAGCTATAGTTATCGTTAAATAGGCGCTTCATCGACTATGGAAGGCCACATCTTAGTTGTTTTTAAATACTAAAACTATGACATAATTTCTGCTGACTTTACAAAGTCGTGCAATAGATCTTTCGATTGTTAACTCACGTATTACTTAGTTGACTTTGAACTAAATCACGCAGTGTTTTGTTGATACGATGTTATTTCCAATCTTCTATTTTAATAATTAATTATAACCTGAATATTCAATACAATCCTGTATGGAATATTCCACAATGTATGTCAACATATTAAAAGATTTGTTGTTGTTAAATTCGAATAATGCTCAAACGAAGCTTGTTACAGGCACAAAGTAAGCCACTATAAACAAAGAGCGTTACCTAACCTTACATCAAGAAGAAAACTCAACACCTAGCAGATATAACATACATCCAGAAGAACAAGGCTATTCAGGACGATTAAAGAAGCTCTGACTGAACTCAGATATTATTTAAATAATATTTCTTAAAATATATACAAAAGATTTATGAGGTAATAAATTTTTAAAAGACATTTAAGGAATTTTTAGGATAAAGTAAATATGTTATAGAGCCGTACCAACATCTTTATTTGTAACTCTATCTATAAGGACCCTTCGTATGAAGTACCACAGCGATGTCTCAGTTAACCAAGGCGTAAACAAGTCGATTACAATTTGTAACTGTATAAGTGACTTTAATAAATATGACTTTTATCACCTAGTAAAATCATTATCTTTATTTCAGTGGAATGCTACCATTGGTCATTTAAATGCATACTCACACAGCAACAGTTAGTAGTCTGTGCTATTGATTCTTCGTTAACCAATAGTTATCCAGATGTTACCTTATCTTTTACTTAAAATCATGTACTTTTTTTAATTAGAGTAGAGGCAAACCTTCCAATCTATCTGAAAATGACAATGTCGTCAACGTAATTTACGTTATTCATTTGTTCAACGTTTATTGGAATCCATTCGTCAATTACTCTCAAAGCTAGGTATATAATATGCTCTTAATATATCTTGAAAAGCGATGGCGACAGTATACAACTCTGTCGTATATCCAACCACTTAAAGAATCACGTAGGTGAACAAGAATATTAGAAAAATAATATTCCTAGCACTGCACTTCGCTTTGTGCAAAGCACTTTCCATTTTTCCTGCTAGTCTTATCCTATTTAATCCTTGAACTTCCTTGGACTATTTCGCTAGTTGTTCCTGTGCCAGTCATCTCTGTCAATTACAATTTCTTAAACTTCTTATAGATTTTAGTTACATCGCCTTCATCAGATACTGTTTTCACAGGTTGGTATATTCTTCGTTTTGTTTTTGGCTTAAGTTTCTATTTTCAGGTGTTTTACTTAAGCTAAAGTAACAATTGTCGTTTCATACCTTGTTTTTATTTCCTCACCTGTACAGTTATCACGAATTTTCTACCTAGATAAATGTTGCAGATAAAATTTGAATGAAAACGCTATAGAACAACTGGTAAAATTGTAACAGAAACAATCCTATGAATCAGTTTTAGAAGGATATATATTTAACTAAGATGCTTCTGTACTTCTTGTACGTAACTCTACTACTTGTAGAGAGATATATACTAAGACACACCTCAGTCTAATATTGGTTCTTTTCTTTTTTACTAGCTCCTCTATATGCTTTCTTGCAATCGATTATCCAAGTTTAATGTTATTCGTCTCTGCAGTTTAAGCTTATGGTGCTGTGCGAAGAAGAAGCTATTCAGTATAATATACACCGACTGGTATAACCATCAAAGTTAATAAGCTGTGGTAACAGATAAAAAAAAAGTAGTTAATTAAGATTTTTTTCAACCATTAAACTCAATACTACCGGGCAATAAGTCTTAACGTCATTACGCGAAACACACCGCTTCACATTGTGCGGTTACTGGGGTGTAGATAATTACAAACCGCCCTCGCAGAGGTCTCCTTTGTCGTCTCCACCGCCGAAGATTCATCCCCCGGTTCGGCGAGCGACAGAGGCCCTAGTTTAACGTTTTTGAAATTTGATACAATTTCCAGTTTTATTATTTGTTGAATGGCAGTCTCCAGTTACACGTTGGGGAATACACGCCGAATTTCAATAAGGAACTTTTACGGATCTTTCCTGGGATGGGGGTTCAGAGAAGAGATTAGGTTCTGTAATATCAAAGGACGATGTAGGTAATGGTAATCTATATTGACGTAACTGATACAGCAGACTTCGTACAGAACATGATGTAGGGCAACCGATATAGGGTTAGGAAGTCATTATTCGTACACGGTAGTTACAACGTTCGATTTACTTGGGGCAATTGATCCCTTGTAACTTCGTTTGTTCAGATTTACCAAACACACAACTTCTTGGAATAATGTATGATTAGGATTAAATTGTTCAAGTCAAACACAGTAAAACTAGTTATCTTAAATAGCCCAGTTGATATTGGAATTGTACACGAGATACATGTCTTTACGAAACAGTGTTTATTTGTAGTCTCATATATAAAACGCTTCGTTTTTTAAGTTATATTTATTTTTATACGCCCAAAACGATTTTATGAAATATAAATTTATGGCAATGGTAACATTTTGAGATTTCTGAACAATGTTAATCTAGTTTTAGCTCCAAAATCTTTACTTTCTTTTTCATTTTAACAGTTTCATTTCAACAGTTTCATTGGAATAAATATTTTTATCCCGATTTTTCTTACTGTATGATTATCAAAATACTATAAAATTAATTCATTTATTTCAACAGTAGAACCATTTTCAATAAAATACAACAAATAGTAAAAAGTAAAGATCATGTACAATAAACATTAAAATTTGTACATTAAAACAGTATATCAAATCACAAAAGTTAAATATATATATATATATATATATATATATATATATATATATATATATATATAAATATCACATATCTAGATTAATAATTAGATTCTTAAGTTGCCTTTTGAAAGCATTAATGTTTGGGCAGAAAGGATCCAATAGGAGGTCATTGCAAGAGCTGAGCATTCTCGACAAGGAAAAATGACGAGCATAATCAGTCCTATGAAAAGGAACATAAAAGAGCGCAGTGTGTCGAGTTCTATGTATTGTGTTTAAGTGTACATTGGCTAATAACGAAGGACAATTAATAACGTTGTTTAGAATTTTAAACAAAAATAACATATCAGCTCTCATCCTGCGGTTCTTCAATGTAGCAATGTTAAATTGAGACATTATTATAGAATAATCTATGAAATAATTTTCAGTATTTTTTATATTAATATGTGCTTTAAAAGCTAAAGATCTTAGAAACTTCCTTTGAACACTCTCCAATCCATCAATGTATACTTGATGAAATGGGGACCAAACAACAGAGCAGTATTCAAGACCTGAGCGTACCAGAGAGCAATACAATAATTTGAATACAATAGGTGAGAGATCATAACTGTTACGATAAATAAAACCAAGTTTACGAAATCCTGTTTCCTTAATTTTAAGAAAATGGCTTCTAAATGTCAATGCACAATCCAATAATACACCCAAATTTCTTATCTCAGTAACTGAATCCAAGAGTACATCATTAAGAACATATCTATTAGCTATTAGATTATTTATACGACCAAATGAAATACAAGAACATTTAGTTGGATTTAAGCTTAAACCATTTTGTTTTTACCATAAACATATATTATTTACATCATCTTGCAGGAGATCTCTATCCGATTTATTATGTATACAACGAAATAACTTAAGATCATCAGCAAATAGCAAGAAGTGTGAGTTTTTGATAGCCTTACCAATATCGTTAATGAACAAGTTAAAAAACAAGGGACCACAGTGAGACTCTTGTGGTACACCAGAATAACAATGGAATTCTTTTGAAATATAATTGTTAATACGAACTTGCTGTGTACGTCCCATCAGAAAACTTTTAATCCAATTAACAATGGGGTCACCAAAGCCAGATGCATGAAGTTTGTGGGCCAAAATATTATGATTAACCTGGTCAAAGGCCTTTGAGACATCAGTGTAAACACTGTCGACCTGAATTTTATTCTCAAATGCACCCAACAAGTATTGTTGGTAATTGACAAGGTTTGTTACTGTTGACTTCCCGTTAGAAAATCCATGTTGTTCATCAATAATTATGTTTCTGCAAGCCCAGGTGAGATTTATCGATACCAATTTATCAAGAAGTTTCGGGATTGCTGATTGAATAGTTATACCTCTATACTTGTTAACACACTCGCGATTGCCAGATTTATAGATAGATGTAAGAAAACTATTTTTCCAATATTGTGGAAATATTGGAAAAATAGTTTGTATGACCGAATGTAAAGGTTTACAAAGGGAAAAAATACAATTCTTAATAAGTGTATTCTCAAACTTCAGAATCTGAAAATCCACACTATAGCCCAATTTAAAATTAGATACATTATACTCACTATCATTATATGTACCTGAAAAATAACTGGCTAATTAAGCGGCCGTTTAAGCTAAAGGACAGTTAGTGTTGAAATAACTGAAAAGTTATTCCCAGTCCACTAAATATAGTCCTGATATATGAACTGCAAGTTCAATAGTAAACAAGTTTCAACAATAAAAAATAAATATGATACAGAACTATACCTTGGGGTTTTCACCTCGGGGGAACAAATAAGGGTCTAACCACCTTCTGTTGTCTCCGGGTGCTCTGTAGAGGGCTTCGAATATACTGTCGAGAGCTCCCCTACTTAAGTCCATTTTCGGGTTATGGACTTGGAAAATATTTATCTTCGATGTCTTGCCTTGAAAACGGCAAGATATTTCTTACATGACAATTTCTTCGTCGAAATAAAACACCAAATTAAATTGAAACAATTCTCAGCCACAGAGTATGGTAAATAAATGCAGGAAGCAGAGCAACGAGAGCACTAAGCTCTCGGAGAGCCCGTGTGGGACTGACTTGCTGACCTGAAAATCGCCAATATTTATATGCGCTGTTCAAGCGATAAATAGGGATTTCCAGGTCAAGAGCCAATGGGAAAATTGGAGGCGGGGCGATGCGTATCGAAATGCGTACTAGTCCACAGACTATGGCATTCGATGACAGGGTATGCTTACTCCAACCGACAGTAGTTCGCATGTCTCTCTTATTATCTTCGATTGTTTAAAATGATATAAATCATTTTGAGGCTATTCTGGACTCATTGATTATATTTACACGAATTTTGTGATTCATATAGTTAAAAGGCTTGCTGATATAATAAAAGGTAAAAATTAATGGGAAAATCCCAGTAGTTGGCTGTATACCATCGTTTAAAAAACTAAAAACTTATACAGACATTTCACATTTATATTTAGTTATAAAATATATAATTAAAACTTTTAAAAAGTGTCGTCAAAAATTTATACACTAGCATAACGTGACGTTTCCGATCTAGATCAGATCATCTTCAGTGCCTTCTTTTGTAATTGAAGCTAACAGTAAAATTGTAGCTATGACATCAATATATGGTTTTACATTCCAAATTTAAATTCTAATGTGACTCTAGGTCGATGACATTGGATAAAAATTTACTACTTAAAGAGCAACATGTTTCTTTGCTGGACTTGAACACTTGGTTCTTGTCAGTTAAAACGACACAGACCAACTGCAACTTCAAGTTCCTATTGAACATTGATTTCGCGCGCGCAACTGACACAAAATCGACGGTCGCTTTAAGCGTTGTTTGTAATAGAACGGTTCATTCTACACAAAAAGTGCTAATAAACAGTTTTGTTTAAAATTATCTCAGCTACATTTTTTTCTACGGCAAACAGATTCTTGGTAAATTGATTTTTTTGCGTTTTTACCCCCTTACAGGTGGGGTTTTAGGGGGAAGCTCTGGGGTAAAAGTGGTAAACTTTTTTGCATCATTTTTTGGGTCCCAAAATTAATATTTTCGGCAAAATTCAGCTTGTTCGTATGATTTTTAGAGGTTCAGTGGCATTTTCGTCTCTGACGACTAAAGTAAAATGGCCTGTGCATTATATGAAGGACGGTTGTCTTATTGAAACCAAATTTCATTTAAATTGATTTGAAGATGTTGAAGTGCAGGAATAATTTGATTTCGTAGTATCTAATTCAAAATATTTTACTGCGTTTAGATTTTTTTCGGTGAAAAAAACCAATTCACACAGACACACTCAAATGCTTATTTTGCTGAGACCAATAACGTACAACGGATGGATTGTTTCTTGTGAATTGTGAAGGAGAACTCGTCTGTAGACAAAATTCTCTTAAAAAAATTATTATTTTTATTGCATTTCTCCATCATCATTTCACAGAATTCCATTTGTTTAAAATAATCATCAGGAAATATTTCTTGAGTCGTCTGCACTTTACAACAATGGTAGTTACAATGAATAGGTGTTTGGTGCTAGGTGATATAAAGTCTAAAAGTAGTGAATATTTCCGTATACACATTAATTAAAAAACATAGATTTTACCACATATTTTGAGCATTTAATTGAAACGAAAACGATAGTTTCAAAGAGAATTTAATCGATTCAAATTTTTATAAAGTTATGTTTCAGTAATAAACCTTTGCAAATAATAGAAACTAAAAAGGAATATTCTTTGCTAATTTTTTCATTCTTCCATGAATTGAAAACATTCATTTCCATCGCCATTTCGTCTGCCAAACAAAACACGTAACAAGTTACAAATTTTTTATATCAGACACTTTCCGGAAAAGTTACTCTATAATTTTGCAAGGCTCTTCATTTTAGGCCACATTTACATAGATATTATGCCGTAGTCCGTGTATTTTGCCCGCCGAGAGGTACAGATCGGTGTTATTCGAGGTTTTTAGAGACGTCTTCCTTATTTATGCAAATTATTTGAAACGGCAACTTCATAAAAATGGAAATTGCCACTAAATTAGAACATTTTTTTACGCGCCCCGAACTTCGCGTTCTTGCCGGGGTAGATAAGGGATGCACGACGATGCAACAATAAGAGAAATCTGGCAAATTGTGTAGTTTTCTTTATGGCTGGTTTAGTACTTTAAAAGAGGGTGAGAATATATAGCACATAGCTATAAAAACTATAGTGTATTTTTATGTATGAGAGAGTAATAAAACAATAAATTATGTATGCAAATCCCTAAACTGTTGATACGGGTGACTCAATGAAAAACAGATATTTGTCAACAAGTTTACAGAAGTATATAGGAAAACAATTTTAAATTGAGTATGACCACCAGGTATAAAGGTTGGAGCAGAATAGAATACAATAGTTGTGAGGGTTACTAATCCATAAATAAGGTTGCCAGTGTCGGAGTGATGGAGGTTAACAGGTACTAATGAATTTGCAAGAAATGTAAGATGTTTATTTTATTGGTTATATATAACCAATAAAAGTTTAATAAGTACCTACCTATTTGCAAAATAAAGTTTATTTCTTTAGATAAAATAAAACGTTTTATTTTATCTATTTGCAAAATAAAGTTTAATTCTTTGCCTATTCGCAAAATAAAGTTTAATTCTTTAGATAAAATAAAACGTTTTATTTTATCTGAAATGAGTGCATTCCACGAAGTAAGGGTTTCAACAATCAAACATTTAATTCTTTAATTCCAGGAATCTACGACAGTAATTGACTAGATAATTACCTTCTAAACTTATTCCACAGAAAATGTGATAGTGGGTTTTTCCATTTTGTATATAGGAAGGTCCAAGTGGCGTATTCAAAATTCTTAACAGTTCACTAAAAGTAGGTACTTCAGTTGCAAGGTGCAGTTTATTGTGTATACTAGTGTTATGGAAAATTTGGAAGTGCCGTGTAAACGCCGAAAAATTGGTCCTCTAACAGTTAATGAAAAAACATTAATATTTAATTTAATTGTTTTAAATCATTTACAGACAAACGTTTATGTGAAAGTGTTGATGAGACCGTTGAGTTAGTTAGCAGTACACTTGGTGTTGGGAAATCTACGATTTACAGAGTTATTAAAGAAGAGAAATGTGGTAGTTTTCAAATGCCACGTAATGCTCCAGGGAAACCAAAATTTCAAATAGAATATCATTTTAAAGAAGGACTTCGACGGAAAGTGCATGAATTCTTCTTTAGACAAGAATTTCCAACATTGGATAAAGTTCTTGTCTCAGTTCGAGATGATAAGGATTACCCAGAAATGAGTCGAAGTACGTTATGGAAACTTTTAAAAGAAATAGGCTTCCGCTGGAAAAAGAATCCCAGAAAGTCTATTTTATTAGAAAGAAGCGATATTGTCATATGGAGAAGACATTTTCTAAGAACCATAAAGAAAATGAGAAACCAAAAAAGAAAAATATTTTATCTTGATGAAACATGGATCAACGAGGGTCATACACCAAATAAATTTTGGCAGGATGAAACTGTTACAAGTCAAAGGCACGCTTTTGTAAATAACTTATCTACTGGTTTAAACCCACCATCAGGAAAGGGACGCAGGCTGATAATAGTACACATTGGCAGTTCAGACGGTTTTGTTGAAGGTGGTTTATTAACTTTTAAATCAACTCGTACCGGTGACTACCATGAAGACATGAACGCTGATGTCTTTCAAGAATGGTTCGAACAAATGATAGATCTTCTTCCTAAGAACTGTGTAATAGTAATGGATAATGCAGTTATCACTCCAGACTTATAGAAGGACTGCCCACAACCAAGTGGTTAAAAAAAGACTTGCAGAATTGGCTGAGTTCAAAAAATATTACGTACCATCCCGGATCTATAAGAAAGGAACTTTATTCGTTGTGTGCCCTTCATAAAGAAAAATTTAAAAAATACGAAATTGATGAAATTGCCAAAAATCGTGGAATGACAGTACTTAGATCCCCACCATATCATTGTGAATTAAACCCGATTGAACTGGTATGGGCACAGATAAAGAGTGAAGTTTCAAGAAAAAATACCACTTTTAAAATTCATGATGTTAAACAGTTGTTTTTGGAGGCCGTAAATAATGTAAAACCTGAAAACTGGGAAAAGGCAGTAAATCACACTATTAAAGAAGAGGAAAAAATGTGGAAGCTGGACAATATTACTGATAAAATGATCGAGCCAGTTATTATAAATCTTGGTTCTGAAAGTTCATCTTCTGAATCTGATTTGGATTTGTAACAAGTAGCTGTAAGTTTTATATTAATATTTTTATTCATCTATTTAACATACCTTAGACGGTTTTAAAAACTATTTTTCTCTTTTGTAATTTTTAAAAATAAAAAAAATGTGAATTTTTAAAACCCTTTTTAATGTAGGCCAGTCAGTTCTAATATAGTGTGTGATAAAAGAGGTCACTTTTGTTTACATACACATAACACTTTATAACACTGAAATAATTCATTTATTTTTTACAATTATTCAAAGTAATTTTTCAATTAATCTTGAGCACGCCCATGGAGTGGTCGGAGCTACCAGTTAAAATTATGCTAATTACTCTCTCGTTCATAAAAATAAACTATAGTGTCAAATTTTGCTAATAGCTGTAGAATAAAATAGAATAGAAATATGCTTTATTGTCACTAAAAATTGTACAATTTTACGGAGAAAGCTAGCAAAAAAAGTGTTGTGGAAGACAAAAAATAAAAACATAAAAAGAAGAAAAAGAGACAAAGAATTTAAGAGAACAGAATTTTTCAAAAATTGACAAATTCTAATGTTTTTAGATAATACACAGATGGACGATATTATCCTAATACACACTTAAAAATACACAAATAAATCACTGCAAGACACCTGATCCTCGCCGCCGCGACGCGACAGCCAAGCCGCCCCGCTCAGAGTGCAATATCTGAGTATGTAATCGCAATAATCCGTTTATTTCGGCAGAAGGAGCAAACAGGCAAACACCTTTGAGCGTAGGGTTACCCATTACTGGACTCGAAAGGTTCTAATCCTATCTCTTTTCCGCGCCCGTTCCCATGGACACCAAGGTGACGGTTAAACTGCAGGGCGAGCTACCTTAGGAAGTTCGTAAGAGGATTATTCATTCATAGGGACACACGCGGCCGGAGTGTATATCGCTTCTTGTACGAGTTTTTGGTGAAAATCGCAAAGATGTGGTAGTTTGGTTTATCTGTGGCCCATTTTATATCTACAGTATGTCCCAGAAAATTGGATCACATGGAAAATATTTTTATTATTAATTTAGAAAAAAGTAATTCTTTATAAACTGCTCTGTATGATACAAAACTTTAAATACAACTGTCAAATCTCATTTTTTTCTCAATCGTTACGAGGGTATTTTAAAATATCAAAGAGAAACACATCGAAATTACCGCACCTTTCTCTTATTAAGAGATTAACTGAAGATTCCAATATCAATATACGTACTTAGGAAATTTAATTTCCTATTTAAGTATGTTTTAAGACCTAAAATAAAAATATACAGCGATCGAAAAAAAGCAGTCGAAGTTATTTTAAAACAGTGTAATATTATTCAGGATTGTCCATCTGGATCTGCCAATTTGTAACCCTTTGAGGCTCAATTTGTAACTTCCCAACGTTGAGCTGCTGTTGTCAACTTGTAACCGCCAACCTTAGTTTGCTGCTACAACCTGACTAACATCACTAACAACGTTGGAGCGACAAATCGTTTCCCGTTGGGACCAATTTTTAACGTCATAACCCCTAATGTATCAATTGCAAAATTGCTACATTAGACGTTATACGAAACACTCCCTGGCTAGCTCACTCAGGACGTGAATATGGCCTACTCTGGAGCAACACACGCAAACAAGTAAAAAAGAAGAAACAATACACAGTTAAATTAACACATGGTTATTAAAATATTAAAAAAAAATGAGAGAAAAATACATGTTTAAATATATTGAATTTAAATAAAAATTATTTGACTTCTTGCTACAGTGTTACAATTTGTAACGTTAGGCACCAATTTGTAACGTTCCAACGAACATTCATTGGGTGCCAATTTGTAATCCTTCGAGGCTCAATTTGTAACATCCCAACGTTGAGCTGCTGTTGTCAACTTGTAACCGCAAACCTTAGTTTGCTGCTACAATCCGACTAACATCACTAACAACGTTGGAGTGACAAATCGTTTCCCGTTGGGACCAATTTTTAACGTCATAACCCCTAATGTATCAATTGCAAAATTGCTACATTAGACGTTATACGAAACACTCCCTGGCTAGCTCACTCAGGACGTGAATATGGTCTACTCTGGAGCAACACACGCAAACAAGTAAAAAGAAGAAACAATACACTGTTAAATTAACACATGTTTATTAAAATATTAAACAAAAAGGGCAGAAAAATACATGTTTAAATATTATATTGAATTTAAATAAAAATTATTTGACTTCTTGCTACAGTGTTACATTATAGTAAGGAAAAATGCTTGTCACCAAATCCTAGGTTTTATCCTGGTCTTTTCTGCTATGGTTGTTAGCAAGCCATGTTGTTAGTTGTGGATTTTCTTGCCCTGGATTCAACTCTCCTATTGGAATGATAGTGCCATTCTCAGGCCGGTTGGTCTTCTGGATGTTAATATAAATTGACCCACACCTGAGAAATGTATTCCGGAGGTTGACTCCTAATTCAGGAGACGACACAACAATTGGTTATTATACTTTTGTAGAATGTCTCCATTGTTGTTCAATATTTATTCTGAATGGGTATTTAAGGAAGCTTTAGACGGTTGTGCGAAAGGAATACTAATAAACGGTGAATGGTTGAATAACATTAGATATGCAGATGACACTATAGTTTTTGCCGATAATCTGAATGACTTACAGATATTAACAAATCGCATAACAGAAGTCAGCAACAGATACGGACTAGTTCTTAACATAAAGAAAACCAAATTTATGACAATTAGTAAAAAACCAATACTAAACGCTCAACTTACAATCAACCAACAGAATATCGAAAGAGTCGAGCAATATACATATCTAGGCACCAATTTAAATAGCCAATGGGACCACTCAACAGAAATTAAACAGCGAATAATAAAAGCAAAAGCAGCATTCGTTAGAATGAGAACTATTTTCAACAGTCGAGACATATCATTAAAAACAAAATGCCGTCTATTGAACTGCTACATATTCACAGTTCTGCTCTACGGAATGGAAGCATGGACACTGACTGTTGCATCTATGAATCGGCTCGAAGCTTTCGAAATGTGGTGTTATAGGCGCATCTTACGTATATCCTGGGTTGACAGAGTTACTAATGTGGAGGTCCTGCGTAGAATGGGGAAAGAATGTGAAATTCTCATGACCGTCAAAACTAAAAAGTTGGAATATCTAGGTCATGTAATGAGAAATCAAGAACGTTACGGCCTTCTCCAGCTGATTCTCCAAGGGAAAGTAAATGGTAAGAGAGGACCGGGAAGAAGACGCATTTCCTGGCTTCAAAATTTGTGAAAGTGGTATAACACGACTACCACTGAACTGTTCCGCGCTGCAATAAGCAAAGTGAAGATAGCCGTGATGATCGCCAACGTCCGGAACGGATAGGCACTTTAAGAAGAAGAAGAAGAAGAAGTAATATTATTATAGTTATTTTATCTATATTCTAAAATAATTACTATTTAAATGGGAATAAGCCACAATTAAAGGTTAAAGTACGTTTATTGACGTTTCAATTTCCACTTCGGAAATCGTTCTTAAAATACAAACATTAGTAAATTAAACAAATTTTTGTTTTTCTGTTACTTAGTAAAAAATTCTTCTAATAATTTAATTTTATCTGAATCATTTACATTGACAAAATCAAACCTAACAATGAACAAGAAATGACAAAGAATTGCATTTATAAAATACCTTGTGAATGCGATCAGTTTTATTTAGGTGAAACATCAAGGCCATTAAATGTTAGAGTAAGTGAACATCAATCTTATATTAAAAATAGAGAATTTGATAGATCTCAAATATGTAAATACGCATGGGATAATGAACATAGGATTCAATGGAATGATTCAAATATAGTCCTAAAAGAAACGAATGGTAAAAAGAGAAAAAATCAAAGAAGCGGCTCTAATTATGCCAAATGAGACCAATTGTGTTGCAAATTCCTCGGCAGAATGTAGTAGGATCTGGTTACCCATATTGAAAGAGGAAGTTATTAAAAGGAAAATACCATTATTAGTAAGTTAGTAATATATAGAGCATACATCATTTATGTTTTTTAAATAACAAACATATAAAATCAGAATTTGGTGTTTATTGATGCACGATGGTAAACTAAATGCACGACCAAATACTTACCATGGCAAAATAGTATTATGAGGTTTTTTTCCTGGTTTTTCCCTCATAATTTACTATGGAATCGCTAACAGGAGAATTTTACTGTCATCATGGCATGTATTTGTCTTTTTAAAGACGAATTACATGCTATGATCTTTTTTGATGGATATTCTCAAGTTAAAGTTGATTTCATGTAATCGACTGAACTATCTTATAAGTAAAGTCGTCCCAGAAGCGCAACTCAACAATATTGGCAATATCATTTTAAAGTCGTCTACTTTAAAATGTATAATGTATGTCTGAATTGTCAATATAAATGAGTCAGATAAAATTAAATTATTAGAAGAATTTTTCACTAACAGAAAAACAAAAATTTGTTTAATTTACTAATGTTTGTATTTTGAGAACGATTTCCGAAGTGGAAATTGATACATCAATAAACGTACTTTAACCTTTAATTGTGGCTTATTCCTATTTAAATAGTAATTACTTTAAAATTGCACAAGAAAATAGCTTCAGAACAATATCTATATTCTAGTTATTTCTACCATAGAAGGAGACTGTCTTGATAAATTAGTAAAATTGTTTCGAAGCTGTTGTTTTACTTGAAATTTGTATTGACACAATTGTCTTAAATACAAAACTACCTGTGTAGTTGGATAATTTTTTTGCAAATATAATTTTTGGGCTATTAAGTTCATAATGAAATATTTGTGTTTTTCAGATGGATCTATTACGCATCTATGATTATCAAGATGTGTAAGATCATAGAAGGAGACTGTCTTGATAAATTAGTAAAATTGTTTCGAAGCTGTTGTTTTACTTGAAATTTGTATTGACACAATTGTCTTAAATACAAAACTACCTGTGTAGTTGGATAATTTTTTTGCAAATATAATTTTTGGGCTATTAAGTTCATAATGAAATATTTGTGTTTTTCAGATGGATCTATTACGCATCTATGATTATTTGTCTTAAATACAAAACTACCTGTGTAGTTGGATAATTTTTTTGCAAATATAATTTTTGGGCTATTATGTTCCTAATAAAATATTTGTGTTTTTCAGATGGATCTATTACGCATCCATGATTATCAAGTTACATTTTAACAATAGCCAATAAGACTCAAATTTGATACACTTCACGCGAGACAGATTGATTTTATTCAGTTGCTCAACGCAACGTTCGTTACATAATAAAACCGAATAGACCATCCCGCCCTTTGAAACCCCTCATCGACCAATTTTTTTTTAATTAATCTGTAAGTGCGATGAATCCATCGGCGCTTTTTCCTGTACATACCGAATTCGATTCTCTCTGTGGATTTTGGAATATTATCAGACTGTACATTACCACCTCATCCGTACAGTCTATGATTTAATTATCTCGAAGCTGGTGCTTTGCTCACCCCGTTAGAAGATTACTGTAATTGGATAGGCGAATTTGCGTTGTAGAGAGGCCGCTGGTCGCTCGGGAATGTACGGCGTGTTACTCATTCCTAACTGGCGCAGTCTATGGTGGATACACTTTAAAAAAGACAGTTACAATGTGATTCGTCTTTAAGATGTTTAGTTTTATTTCATTTCAAATATTGGTACTATTTACAACAAACAAAAGTATATGTGTTTTGAAATTCTAATAGAAAACATATAAAACAAACAAAGATAAAATGAAAATTCCAAAGTGACATTATTGAGTGCTTAATATATGCTGATTTGTATTGACAAGGAATTGGGACAAAGACTGGAAGAGTGGAGACAGGCTGTAAAAGAAAAATATTTAACTTGGTACATCAAAACAAAACATTTATATAAATAATTTATATAGATGTAGCGCAGGATAGCTTAAATGGAGAGGTAAGTGGTGTGATGTATTTTATGAGACACAAGTTTCAATGAAACTGAATGACAAATTCTCAATATCGCTAAACGGCCTGCTATGATGTAAGGCACTGCAATTTTGATAGTTTCTGATCGAATTTATAGCGGAATATTAGAATAACTGCGTATGTTGATAAGTTCTCAAGAGAGTAGAAGTGGTAATGGTTTATAGATTTCCACCGATAGATCTGATGGCCGAGAAAAAGGTAACTATTTTAAAACGAACAGTAACAGTGGGGAATTTAAATCGTCATATAGTGATGAATGAATATTAAGAAAGGAGATGGACGGTACGAGGGAAACCCTGATTTTATTCGGCGTCATAATAACTAACCTTAAAACATGAGTTCACCATGAACAAGGCGGGATAAACTATCATCTAACTCATTTGTTTATGAGGTACGGTTGTTTTGGTTATTACCTGAAATGTATTGGTAAAATTCTCTTCCCAAAGGAAGAGGAAAGAAGATCCTCTTCCCTTGGGAAGAGATTCTTCCACTATATTGGAGGCGCTGGTTAAAGTAATGCTCTGTGGGAAAAACGATTGGAACTTAGTGAATGGTTGAATAACGTAGAGTAGTATATTAGATACGGTGAAGAGAGGATAAGGAAAGTGGAAGACATTGGGTACATTACCAGCTCAAAAATTTCCACTGGCACTGTCTAAATCTGGAATGGGCTGAATAGTGCATTTAGAAGACTTTTTCCCTTAAAAAGCTATAAAAAAGACATAAATTGACACAACATTTAATTTAATTGTAAGATGTATTGTGTTACTCGAAATAAAAAAAGTTGTAATAAACATTTCTCTCTAATTCACGAACTGATGACTTTAGACTAAAAGTGTCTTATATTTTTGAAATAGTTTTTTAAAGCAAAATTCAAAAAGGAAAAAAATATTATCGTTCCATTTTAAGATCGATGACGTCATCAGTATTTCGAATTATACAAGCCAATGCGCAATCCAAAATATAAATCGATCTATCTGAGGATTTCGTCAAAATATTTTTATTTACAAAAATATTGAATTTATGTAAATCTTTACGTCCTCATTGTATAGTGGTGTAATATCGTGTTTTTATCGACGATTTTAGAGAAATTTTAGTTTCTGTATTCCTTTAATTTTAAATGCTTTTGTGTAATTACGTAACTGTGTGCTTTTGTGAAAGGTACATTTCTTTTTTTGCGGTTTTTCTCGTTTAATAGTCACACGAGCAAAATTCAATTAAGGCATTTATTAATAATGAATGAAAGCAATTTTTATAGTGTAGTAAAGCTTAGATTACCTAAAGTGACACCGGACAATTCCTACATTAAGCCGAAAAAACGAGCATTTGTGATAATTCGAGCGAATAGAACAGTTGAAAGGTGTCAGGCACTATTTTTGTTATTCGTTGCGGGCGGATCAAAGTTCTGGCGGGGTTTGATAAAAACTTTTTGTTTTCAGTTCCATAAGCTGAAAACTTAGTAAAGTGGAAAATTGTGCGGGTGGTGTACCAAAAGAACTGTAAAAATAAAAGAAGTAGGGGTACAAAAGC
The DNA here is from genome assembly GCF_040954645.1 of Diabrotica undecimpunctata. Taxonomy (NCBI): domain Eukaryota; kingdom Metazoa; phylum Arthropoda; class Insecta; order Coleoptera; family Chrysomelidae; genus Diabrotica; species Diabrotica undecimpunctata. The sequence continues at coordinate 8,899,820 of NC_092803.1, read as the reverse complement.
TCTTTCAATTTATACAAAGCGTTACCTATATGGAACTGTTTAAATTTGATTAAAATAAAAATAGCCCTGACCCTCAGAAGAGGTCATCATCCTCCCTTTTTCTTTACACTTGTTCGTATTAGGATCCCCAATTACATTTGTTCATACACATTTATCTCCTTCTCCGACTATATCAGCACTCCAATTTCACTCGTTTTTCTCCAATTTACTCCATCTTACTTTAAAATCGTTCAATGTTACCATCTCATTTGTGTATTTGAATTAATAATGATCAATTATCAAAATTCAGTCTTTCTTTAAAGTAACGTAAAGTATTAGTCATTTTCATTTCCAAGAACATCTACATTGCTTTAACCATTTTTCTCCACGACGTCTCCGTCATTTTAGACTTTACTTAATTTTATTTTACAGTTTTTTATCCGGTTCGTATAAGTAGCATATATTAAAAAATAAGAACTGTAGGTGGCATGCTAGTTGATCCAAAACTAACAAGAATAGTACAATATCACATAATTTGACCAGTTTTTCTGGCTCACAATTAGTGTCCTAAAGTTTTAGTTAGTTAGTAATATTGGTTCTCTGCCAAATTATGGGTTTAATAAGATTCGGCTCAAAGGACCAATGTAAAAGAACGAGATTACAGATGTTCTTCAGCGATCTCAGAATACATCTTTATTTATAACTGGCGATGACTAAAAGTAAGTAAAAAACTGACAGGTTAACCTACAAATATGTTCAAATTGAGTTTACCAGCCGATAGTAATTTTATTCTCTAAAATTAGCCGACATGTCATTGCAAAAATTGGCAAAAATATTGCCATCAAACTAAGAGATGATGCAATAGAATGATGATGACTATTGTCTTTTACCAATCCTTTATCCAAAATTGTAAATGTAAATATTATAAGCAAATATATAACTGATGAACTATCATTAAAAGAAGGTAATGATAATGCCTTTATCATAGAACAACTTAAAACTATAGGAAGAATTTGTTCAATTCAAAATTGGGGTTAACTTTAAGGACAATGATACAATGAATTTTGGCCAGATGAAATTATTTTAAGACGATTTAACATAAACAGAAAGGCAACTCAAAGAAATAACAATGATGTTATTCTTGATCCGTCTTCTTCTGATGGTGGGAACAAATCTACGAATATTCCACAAAATTTTCCCCAATAAGATGACCATCTGGAGGTACATGTGCATCAAACGGCTATTACAGTGTCTATTATCAAAATGTTAGAGGACTACGGACAAAACTAAAGACCTTCTCTGAATCAGTAACAGCGAATAATTATGATTAGACTTCGGCAAATATGCAAATAAAAATGTAGAAAATATGCGCGTAAATATGCACATGTTTACCCGAAAATATGCAAATATTTTACAAAATATGCATACAAATAAATAAAAAAATCGTAAAATAGTAACAATTTTATTTAAAAAAAAAGTGTACATAACTAAATATTTCCTACTATTCATTAAGATTTACATTTATTTTAAGTAACTACATCATTTTTAAGTATGAATAAACTTATTTAGAATTATGGTAACAATAAATGACCAAGTGGTGTTGAAAATTTTCTAACAAAAACTTGTGGCTTCTGTCTGAGTACATATATTTATATATGGAAAAACTTCGTTCAACATCAACTGATGTAACGGGAGCATTTTTCAAACTAACCAAAACATTTGGTTCTGAATTAATTGTTTCCGAAATATTTCCAGCTAGAACACTAACTACTTCAGAAAGAATATGGTAACCTTTAGTTTTTTCCATAGTAGCTTCAAATTTTTTTAAAATATCTTTTCCAATATTACCTCTAACGTTCCGACAACATGACGCAAATTCTTTTATTAATGCTGTACTTTCGAACAATGACAGTTTTGGTGATTCTAACTGAGTAATTGTTTTTTGAACAAAACTAAAATTTGATTTTATAAATGAAAGTTCTTGTTGAAGCAAGTTACTCTGAAAAGTTTGTTTAGAATCCAAAAGAGATTGGGAACTTTCATCTGTTAACGTATCAATTATGTTCTTTATTTTAACAAAATGATCTGCATAAAAATAAGCTGCTTCTAACCATCGCGTTAAAATAGGTTGTGGTGGAAGAGGAATGTTAGGTAGCATTTCTTTATAAAGTTGAATTATTATAGGAGATTTAAGAAATACTTTTTTGACACTGGATATCATGGTATTTACAAGAGGAAACTTTTTTCGTATTTCCTCTGCAACTCTGTTTAATCCATGCGCTACACAAGTAACATGTATTAAATCTGGGAAAAATATTTTTAAATTTTGTCCTGCTTTCACCATATAAGGAGCAGCATCCGATAAAATAAGCAGTAATTTATTAGAAGGAATAGTTGTCGAAAGAAAAAAAGTTGCTAATGTTTCTTGTATAAAACGCGAAATTGTTAAAGCATTTGTTTTCTCAAGTTGCTGGCATGAAATAAGATGAGATTTTGGTAAGGTATCTTCTTTAAGAACACCAATCAATAAATGAGCAATATACTTTCCTGAGGAATCAGCGGTTTCGTCTACAGATATGTAAAAATAATTATCTGCAATTTCTTCCTTAATATTAATTAACACCGACGAGTATAGCCCGTTCACATTATTTCTTCTTAGAGACCGATCACTTGGAACATTAAGTTTGCAATATTTTTTTAGAAACGAACTAAAATTTACATTTGCTAATTTTGAAAGCGGTATGTTTGCAGACACTAATGCGCGACACAAGTCTTCATTAAAAGTTTCTTGCTCATCTAATTTTTTGAAGTAGATTGGAAACATTTAGCCATTGAAGTTTGATGTTTTCCTCCTATTTTTCCTTTTTTTGCAATGTGTGAAGCAGTTCTCACATGTTGGTCTATCTGAAATTTCTTCTCACATGCTATCTATAAATAAAAATAAAAACCTTTATTTTAACCCAACCTTTAAAATATAAAAATATACAAGGTGTTTTTGGTTAATCAAATAACTGGTTTGGCAAAAAAACACTCGCTAAGTGTTTTAAATGCAGTATTAATCCACAAATTAGTTTTTGTTACTAACCATTAGTACATCATATAACTTATTTTAAAATTCAACAAAAGTTTTTTTTGTTAATTCAATTACAATAAAAATAATTGTGTTTTAGAATAGCTGACTTCATAAAAAAAAGTAAAGGTGAAAAATTTTTCTAAATACACACCATTGTATTGTACCATGGACAATTTTTTCTCACTAAAGGAAGCTATTTTTCATTTAAAAACAACCTACGAGTACTAAATTTCAAGTAAATACGTTTATTGGTTTTAAAGTTATTGTTGTTATTAACTAAAAGAATTTAATTTTTTTTAATTTTAACACCCTGTATCTCGAAAAGTAAATAAGTTTGACCCCTCATTAACTATATCGTTTTGTTCAATTTTTCGAGAAATATCTACAGTCAAACGTTGTAAGTGTCATTTGGAAACACCCTGTATGTATGAAATATTAGATATTTAATAGAAAATATTAGATACTTACAATTTTGCCACAGACTGAACAGTAGATTTTTCCCATATCCATAGACAGCTCTTTATAAGGTTTAATCCAAGTTGAAGCACTGGTTGTTTTAGGCATTATAAAATCACAATCTTCCTTTTTGTTACGCACAACGAGTGTTTACGCTTTGAATATCAAAACAAAAATGATTTACAAATCTGAGCATCAAATTAGAAATATTTAGGTACCTAATTCAATAAACTGGGAGATTTTGGAAAATCCCTAAATTAGGAACAAAACTATTAGCCGTTTACCTGCTGTTAAGATACAATAAATTGTAGATAGATTTGGGGATTAGATCATAAAATGCAAATGAGCGAACCCTTAGCGATTATCCAATAACTGAATGCCTCAGTGACCGAGACTTTCTAAGAATGTTGAGGGCTACTTAAATTGATCTTCTTTGAAATTGTAAATGTTTTGTACCTGTAGAGATTCTTGATTAAAATGACTACAAAATTTTATACAAGAATTGAAATAAATTGGTATGTTTAAAAATTTTCAAATACAGTATAAAAATCTGAACTTGTATGCACTTTATGCAAACTTTTATACAAATATGCCAAAATATGAAATATTTGCATAAAATATGCACAATATGCAAAATATGCAATATGCATATTTGCCGAAGTCTAGTAATCACATTGTGCTTTAATAGTTTAAGCTAAATTTAGGTTGATTTGTAAAAAAGGCAAGTCCATAATTACATTACATTTACAGAATTTGCCGTATCTCTCTAATTTTCATAAATCACAAATGGTGTAATTAATTATCTCTACAACTTTTCACCTAAAATTCTCCAATTCTCATATTTTTATTTCGGTAATTTACATTTCTAGCAGCGTATGCCGCTATCGCAATATCTCACTCAACTTTTCAGAAAAGTTGATTTTCAAATCCCAAAAAAGAATATTTTAAAAGATCCTTAGATGGAAGGTCTCGCAGCACGATAGTACAATGACTTTTTTTACCTTTAATCTTTGATAACATTAAAGGGATAAAAAGGATAAATATCATTACTATTAGATGCAGCAATAGCTATAGTAACTATAATATAGTCTTCGTATATTATCCTTAATCATCCTCAAAACCTCCGCAAAACAGCTAACGCCTTTAATTTACCGTACACAACTCCGAAATATTAATTTCGGGATTCTATCGCTGCCATTCGACTGCATTTCTCCACATATCCACATACATTATACACGTACGCGTCCATTAAGAAGAAAGAACGAGAATATCGCAGAAGAACCGCTAATGGAGAAAGGTGGGTAGTAATCAAAAGCACAAAAACTGGTCCAGCTAGAGGATCTCATCAGGACCGGAATCTGTTAGGGAAATTAGGAGGGTTGGCGGTTGTAAAAACTTGCAAATAACTTGATCGTTCGGCAAAACAAAACATTGTTTCGTGTACATAAAATTAAGGTAAACTAGGGTCTGTGTATATGGGAAAGTTAATAGATATATGAGCAAGGTATAAAAACCCTGCTATTATTTGTTGTGTCTGTTGTAACGAAGCTGATATACATAAATAAGGTTCACAAAGAATTTGACACATTCAAATATCGATCTACTTCATAGCACACTACCACCTAGCATTGAAACTTCCGTGTTAAGGAATAAAACAATGATTGGCGCATCACCTAGTGATCGGGCGCGTAACTATATATACATGGCGCTAAATTCAAAAGTTTAGTAATATTACCTAGGATTGTGAACTCATTTTAAAGTAAAGGAAAATCGATATAATCCTAAAATAACAAGAAAAATCCTTATCCTATACGATAATAAATATTTTTCGTATACTTTTTGGGTTTTCTTGTTATGTTGGGACTATATTTATTTTCCATTACATTAAAATGCCAAAGTGGTTAAAAAAATTACAGAATAAAATATAGAATAAAATCTTTATTTATAAAAATGTTACAAGAAATGTTATATGTGTTACAAGAAATATTAATAATACAAGCCAAATGACAAACACAATTACAATCAACAGATTTTTTCACCAGTATGTCATCTTAAGATCAGACATCCCATCCCTATCATCAACAGAATAGGAAAGATCCCTGTCAACACATTCAAATTTATTTATTCATAACTCTGAACGCCTTACCGCTGTCTATGTGGATGCAGGCTAATATACGGGACAAGCCGATTAAATGTTACAACTTAGTGGTTAAGTACACAGTATTTTAAGATAATAAAATTAAATAATGTGAAATAAAAATATATTATGTACACAAACACATGCATGTACACATATATATAGATATATATATATATATATATATATATATATATATATATATATATATATATATATATATATAATTAAACATGTAATGACATTTTAAAACCTATAAACCCAACAGTTAGTTCTATGATTCTAAAATCCAGCACAAACAATAAAGATGGAAAAATAGCATAACAAAAATAAAAAAATATGTAAAGTATTACCTAGTTACAATAAAAACATGAAGTATTTTACACAGTTAAGTTTCCAAACTCTATGGTACCAGTAACTCTTCTACTAATATTTATATATTTATTGAGGGACATATTAAATACATTTACATTTAGGTTGTTTAACAAAGATAAGTATCTATTCAGTGGGCTATTAGCACCATAGGTTGTTCTACAAAATGGAACATTAAAAGTACATAGATGAGGCAAACCATGGTAAGATGGTACTCTAAGACCAATCTCACTCACAAGAGAGGGACAGATCCCTCCTCATACTTAAAGCAGGCAAGCTCATAGACCTCTCCATGATAGTGTAGTCATGGTCTGCTAAACTAATCCAACTTTGAAAGGCGCACACCTGTAGAAATTTATGCCGAACCCTCTCTAAGGTGATGCTTTTTAAGATAGTTGTTGAACCACCACCTACAAATAATTCAAATACTAAGCTAAGTAAGACTGGTTTTATAATATACAATTTTAGGTTAAATTTATAAACTAATTTTATAGTAAAAGGTCAGATATAATGTGAATAAGAATATAGGTCAGTGGTATAATAGTTCTTACCTGGTCCTGGTAAAAACAAACTCGGGACGGCTGTTCTCGTAATACCGCTATTTCCAACATTGACTATATCTTCCTCTTTAAAATGACTAGCGCATACACGAAAATTGTTATAAATAGTTTCTTTTGCAGCATTCTCTAATTAGGGCTGTTAACAGCATTCACCCATTTATCAAACATATCCATATAATGTCCTGGACTTAAAAAAGTAGTATCAAAGAATATAGACGCTTAAGCGTCTATATTCTTTGGTAGTATCCATGCAATCTGGAACACATCTTTTTTGTTCAGTTCTTCGTCTCTACATTGTTATTCCATGTTCGTGTTCGATTCCATAATAAAAAATCGTCGAAAATTGTACGATTTTGCACTATTTATACAAAAAATTTTAAATTATAAAATAAATTATAAAAAATAAAACAAATACAAATATGGCGCCGTATTTGTCTAAACTCAACTTTGACTTGATCACAGCACACTCACTCCGCGCAGGAACGAGACTAGCAGCGCCACCAAGCGAATGGGCGCCTAATCCGAACATGATTTGACCTTGGCTATCCCTGTTACCAATCTATAAGGTGGTAATACTATTTATAGGTGTAATTTATCTATGATCTACTTGATGAAAATGACAGTTGAGTTAATATTTGACATTTCGACTTTAAGCACCAATTTTACAAATTGCTATATTTGTTATTAACAATTATATTTGATATACATCAAAACAGAGCACAATAAGAAATAATAGTTATGTTATGAGGCAGTAAAATTTGAGCACATTCATTTTAGTCGAGCTAGCTGACTAACATACTGGGATCAAATAGATGATACAGACTATTGTCTTTTCGCGTTAGGTTAGATCTTCTTCACCATATTTTTATTTTTTTTTATTTGACTATCGTGCTCACTAAAACCGTGTCGATAGAGGCCATTTTTATTTCGCCGAGCTCGACGTACAGACAACTATTTTAGCAGCCAAAAATACAGAACCGCATACGAGTGTACTCCATGATAGAGAATGTACACTCGTATACGGTTCAGCAGAATTCGTAAAAGTATTTTCAAAGTGTGACTCATTAAGCTTACGGTCTGAAGTCGCTATATTTGGATCCAGTTCCCTTTTTTGGCTACGTTATAAAGATTTATTATAACCAATATGGTGGCCCACGATCAATAAACGGACACTTTACAAAATGATAAAATGAAAAAGACCCTAACCAATCTTCCAGTAGTTGACCGCTTTTGTACATTGCAATAAAAATACTAAATTACACTAATTTGGTCGGGTCTAACTGGTTTATTGCTTTTTGCCATAGCTATAGTATAAAGGGATAATTTTTGTTTTTGTATTAGATCCTTTTTTAATATTTTAATCTTCTGTTTAATATTGGATAGCTCAGAGAGTTTAATATCTGATGGGAAGTCAACAGCAAAGTTGTGATCCGAATGGGATAGGAAGTGCTAGGAAAAACATCTGATAAAGGTCCTTCTAAGGAAAAAGAAACTTGGTGGTGGAACGATGATGTAGCTACTGCTAAGAAATGCTCGCCAGCAAAGCTGTACGAAGAATTGCAAACACCCGAGAAGATGAAAAGATTATACGGCATTGCTAAAGTAAGGGGCAAGTCATCAAGAAACTTGACTCACATGCGGCAGACTAAGAGTACGAATGGAAGAGTGGTAAAACAGTAGATCATGATGGAATACTTGTGGTGGACATTTGGAAAGCTTTTGGAGAGGAAGGGGTGGATATGTTGTGGCAAATGATAAGTAGGATATATCAGCAAGGAAGGAGGAGAACCCGATGTATGGAGGGAGACCGTGATGGTATCGTTGTATAAATATACAGAGGACATTCAGGACTGCAAAAACTATAGAGGAATCAAGTTAATGTCGAAAAACGGGGTACTTTATGATCGAAAAATAAGTGAAGGACTGAAAGGAAAAAAGTACAAGAGTATGGTAAGTCCTGTAAAATTCATAGTTACACCATATCTTCAGATACTAGAAATCCTAATTTTTGCAAAGAATAATACCATTAATACAGCAGTAGTCACTAACAAGTCCCTTCGTGACTTGTAGTAAATGTTCTTCCCAAGCTAAGATAGGTCTTTTGATTTTTGAACATGTATGGGACGTGATAAGTAGAAGATTGGGTTCTTGGTTGAATAATGGACTTGCGTCCACATAAAGTTGCTATAAAATACATGAATTTGAAGTTACTTTATACCCAATTACAGAATAAAACATTATTCACGTTCTTCTAAGCATGTCTCGAAGGCATAAGAACCGTATAAACTTACGACATCCCCTTCACAGACCTCGAGAGAGCCTGTCTTCGTATTCGGTAACAAACACTATTTCTGATAAATGCCACGATGGAATGAAAGCTCAATATATTATATGATGATTGGTCTGGGGAAGTCACATAGTAGTTCCAGATGTTTTTTGGTGGGTATTGGCTATAAAAGGAGTTCCAAATAAATATGTTATGACATCTTAGCAAGGATTATAAGACACTTGATTATCACCATCATCAGTGTCCACAGCTGAAAATAAGCGCTCCTTAGTCGTTTCCAGTGCTGCTGTTTTATGCCGTATGTATCCAGTTTGTTGTAACTCTCTTACAGTTATCGCTTCATCGTACTGGAGGTCTACTCTACTAATATTTGCATTACACGTGTAGTCCACTTTCCTTCTCGCCACGTGTTCAGCCCAATTTCACTTCATGTATACTATTCTTTCTACAGCATCTTTGATTACTGTTCTGGCTTTTATAAATTTCATTTGGGACTCTATATCTTAATGGTAACCTCAAAATTGATCGCTCCATGGCTCGCTGAGGTACTCTGATTTTTTGCACATGATTTTTATAGAGTGTTAACTTTAAGTCAGCACAAGAAAATATTTATAGACTGTTACGTGTTCGATATCTCCATCATTTACGATTATATAGCGACTAGGGACCAAGTTTATCATATACTGGGTTTTTGTAGGGTTAATTTCTAAACTTACTTGTTTTGATACATAGTTCACTGGGCTTCTTTGATGCCCATATCAAATTGCCTGATATCAAAACGATATCGTCAGCGAAGCGCAAGTGGTTTAATATTTCACCATTGACATTAATTCCCATGCTATCTCACTCAAGTTATTTCTTCTTCTTCATGTGCCTTGTCCGTTCCGAACGTTGGCAATCAACATGGCTATTCTGACTTTGCTTGCGGCAGATCTGAATAGTTCAGCAGATGACAATCCGAACCATTGCCGCAAGTTTTGGAGCCACGAGTGTCTTCTCCTCCCTGGACCCCTTCTGCTGTCTATTTTCCCTTGGACGATCAGTTGTAGGACTCTATATTTATTATGTCTCATAACGTGACCCAAGTATTCCAACTTTCTTTTCTTTATACTTATTCCTACCTCTCTCTCTTTACCTATCCGGCGTAGTACCTCTTCGTTGGTCACGTGCTCAGTCCAGGATATACGTAATATACGTCGGTAAGCCCACATTTCGAAGGCCTCTACTTTTTTCATCAATGTTGCGGTCATTGTCCACGCCTCCATTCCATATAACAAAACCTGGAATACATAACATTTCAGAAGTCGAATTTTGAGAGGTAGGGTGAGGCTTTTAGAGGTGAAAATTTGCTTCATGCTAGTGAACGATGCTCTTGCCTTTTCTACTCTTATACGTATTTCCTTCGCTTGATCCCAATTTGAGTTAATTGTTGTTCCCAAGTAGATGTACAAATCCACGTGTTCAATTCTTTCATCGCCCAATATCAGTTGCTGTGGTGGTTGTTGGGTTTTGCTTACTAACATCCATTTGGTTTTTGTGATATTTAGTCTGAGTCCGTATTGTGCACTTGTTTTTTGTATCTTACTCATTAGGCAACTCAGTTCCTTCATGCTACTTGCTAGAATCACAGTGTCATCAGCATCCCTTATGTTATTAATTATTTGTCCATTTATCTTTATGCCTTCTGTGCTTTCCTCCAGCGCTGTCTTAAATACTTCTTCTGAGTATATATTAAAGAGAATAGGAGACAAGATACAGCCCTGTCGTACCCCTTTCTTGATCTCAATTTTATTGGTAAATGTAGATCCTACTTTCACTTTAGCTGTTTGGCCCCAATAGAGACTCGCTATTGTTCGAATGTCTCTGTAGTCGACTCCGATCTTATGGAGAACTTCAATTATCTTTTCGTGCTTTACGTTATCGAATGCTTTTGCGTAGTCTATAAAGCATATGTACACGTCTTTGTTCATATCTCTGCAGCGCTGGATAAGTACCTGTAGACTAAAAAGTGCTTCTCTTGTCCCAAGAGAATTTCGAAACCCAAACTGCGAATCTCCAATGTTATCCTCGCATTTTTTGCTTATTCTGTTGTAAATAACCTTGGTGTATGCCTTCGAAATGTGGTTAATTAGACTTATCATCCGATGTTGATCACAAGACTTTGCTTTTGGTTTTTTCGGTATGGCAACAAAAGTTGACTCTAGCCAGTCTTCAGGAAACTCCCCGCTGTTATAAATATTGTTAAAGAGTCTGTCTAGAAATTGACTGTTTGTTTCGCACAGCATTTTCAATACTTCCCCGTATACGTTATCGTTGCCTGGTCTTTTGTTATTTTTAAGACCCTTTATAGCATTCTCCACTTCTGATTTTAGAATAGAAGGGCCAGTATCATCATTGCTCAGTGTATATCCACTAGGACGGTCATCATTAAACAGTTGTTCCACATAAGTTTCCCAGATTCTAACTATTTTGTCGGGGTCTAGTTGTAGATTTCCATTATCATCGCATAGCCCTTTCGATAAAATATTGTAGCTTTTCTTTGTTGTGAGTTCCTTTATCTTCTTATGCATATTGTGATAGTCGTATACCTTTTCGCACTGTTCGATTTCTTCACATCTCTTCGAGAACCATTTCTCTTTAGATTTTCTTATCTCAGCTCTAATTCGTCTATGGGTTTCGCGGTATTTGGCAGTATCTTTAGTTTTATATATCCGTCTCTCTTCCATCATGTCAAGGATTTCTGCAGTCATCCAGTCTTTCTTTTTTCTCTTATCAGGTAGTAAAAACTTAGAGCTTGAAGTCCTAATCTCTTCTTTAATTTCACTCCACTTTTCCAGCGGTTCATTGTTATTTTTAAGGATTTTTGATATTTCGGTATTTAAATTCTCCTGCATCTGTTGTTTAATATTATTGTTGGAAAGCTTCCTAATATCTAGCGTTTCGGGCCTGTTCTTTGTATTTGGCTTTTTTAACTTTACTTCAAACTTACATACCACCGGATTGTGGTCTGATGCTACGTCCGCACCCGGGTACGTTTTTACGGCTTTGATGGAATTTCTAAACCTGATTGGTGCAGCGATATAATCTATTTGATTTCTGATTATTTTACCAGGTGAGTCTGCCGGTGATTTCCAGGTATAGAGTCTACGGTACGGGAGCTTAAAGAGAGTGTTAGTAAGTACTAGGTTGTGTTCTTGGCAAAATTGAACTAGACGATCTCCTCTTTCGTTTCTTTCACCAAGTCCGAAATTTCCCACTACCTTTCCTGTTTTGCCTCGTCCTACTTTCAAGTTATTTAAAAACATAAATTCTAGCAGTATTATAAACAGTTTTGGTGACACATTGTCACCTTGACGTACTCGATTTTAAACTTTCAACTAAGAAACTTGATGTTTTCATGATGATGAGGTCTAATTTTATGCTGTTGAGAACTTCCTTCAACCCTGTTTTAGACTAGTGATAAATCACTAGTGCAGATGGGCTCGACGTCGTACCACCACGAGGAGACGTCATCGTAGACGCTAGACTGTAGCTCTGGTCATCTCGAGGTCTTGTTAGCTACTTTTACCCTTCTCGTCTGAGTCAAGGGACTCCATTTCAGACACAACTCCACAGAGCTCATCATTAAGTAGCTGAATTTCAAGAAGTAATTATTTTTTTCTTCTAATTTCTATTAAAATTCTGTTGTTCAGGAGTCAGATCATTTGTTGAAATGTGTAAATTGTAGCAAGGATGACATTTAAGATCGGTGGCGGCCGACGGCGCGATACAGAAGGGTCGACGTGATACCACTGCAAGCAGACGCCATCTTAGACGCTAGACAGCAGCTCTGATCATCTGGAGGTCTTGTTAACTACTATATACTGCCTGATTGTCGGCTTAGGAACCAATCCCCGTTAACAAGTACGGAAATCATTTCCATTTTAAGAATTACAATAATTTAGATAAAAGCCTCAAACAGTTGATCTTTTAAAAGCGTTTTGTGCTTTGGGGAGAATTAAGGACAAGTGGTTTCTCTCATCTATCGTTGGATATCCGATACCAATTTGTAAAAACGTTTATTTACTCCATATTGCTATACGAGTGGAAACATGGACTCTCGGAATTACAAGTATGAGGTGTATAGAAGCCTTTGAGATGTGGATTTTTCGAAGGATGCTGAAGATCTCAGAGCACGTGACCAACAACGAGGTGCTAAGAAGAATGGGTACTGAGAGAGAACTCCTAAATATTGTAAAAAACAGAAAAACGAGTTATCTATGACATATTTACAGAGAAGAAAAATACAACTTTCTACGACTTATAATGGAAGGGAAAGTGGAAGGAAAAAGAGGTCCAGGAAGAAGAAAATGCTTCTGGTTGAAGACTGTAAGAGACTGGACAGGCATGGACACACATTCGATACTAAGAACAGCTCAAGATAGAGAGCAATTTGCTGTAGTTATAGCCAACCTTCAGTAATGGAGAAGGCACCTTAAGAAGAACGTTTCTCAGAACTTGACAACCATAAGAGTCAGTCAGTTTGAACGTGAGAATTTAAAGATATAAAAAGTACCTTTTAATAAGATAAGTAATTAGAATATAGTTAACTAAGACCATATTATAATAAAATAATATACTCTAAAGTCATATTCTAATATAATAATAAGAATGTTAAAAAATATATGTGAGTAAATACTAAATGCTATTCCAAACAACCATACGTTTTATTTTTGTTTATTTCTAGTCACCAATTGTGCAAATTAGATCGTTTTGTATTATTGTTAATAATACAGTGGATGCATCTTGCAGTTTTTTTTTGTGTCCACAACACACCGGTTAAAAAGTTGTTATCTCGGTCCGCTCCTGGCCTTCTCGTTTGGAGAGGAGCGCCAGAACGGGGAAAAGGAAGAGATCTGCGAAAATAGAAAAGCTCCCCGTTTTAATTATCCAGTTGCACATGCTTTTGTTTGATGACGCCATTTTCTATGGCATTCAGGCTGTGGATTCCGACAGATAGCCTAGTAGAATCATCCCGAATTCCAGATTAATGCGCCCATAGAGTGGTCCGCCAGGTAATGCTTTTATCGCAAGAATTATTGGAGTATAGTCTTTTGTGTTGGGCTGAAAAAATACATATTTTGCTCGCGAATTTTTTGCGGTATACGGGGATTTTACTTGCGAGATAATTTTGTGCAGATTTTATATTTCGGAAAATTTTTATTTCGCAAACCGAGGGAACAAAGAGAATATTTTTGGTTTTAATTAACATATTTCCTGTTGAATTTTACTTCATAAGGAAATTTTAAATCGTTTACCCCTTGATATGCGAAAAATTGGGCAAAGTTTGCATATAAGATCCATAGCCTACTATATTTTTTTTACCTTTGAAAATTGTGATGTTATACATTCAACCAATTTTTTGATTTTTTTCTGGCAAAAAAGCTAAATAACAAAGTTGTTACAAGTTAGTCACTACACATAAAAAACTTTTACTTTTTCACTTTCGGTGTAGGGGCTGTAGTTATTTTATTACAGACCTTATCGAAGAAGTTAAAAGAACAGAACTAGAAATAGACGAAGAACAAGACGAAATTAATAAATCACACATCACCCAAAGAAACAAGGAAATTGATCATAAAAGGAAAGTATTTGGTACAAACGAAATCACTAACAGGGCTCTAAAGTATCGTTCTTTGAAGACAATCGTATATTTAACAAATATAACAAATGCAATATTAAGATACAGGCTCTTCACAAACGAATGTAAGGAAGTCCATGTATGATACAGAAGCCAGGAAAGAACAACAAATTTCGACAACATTACAGCGAGTCATCCAAAGCAGACTCCAATCAGAGACAGAGGCTAGAATTAATCCCAGAAGTACAATTCGGATTCAGAGCTCAACATTCCAATGAACTACAAGTACTCAGACTTACAGAGTATATAGTAGCTGGATTTAACGACCCAAAATATACAGAAGCAGCCTGTCTGGATGTAAGCAAAGCCTTCGACAAACGGTGGCATGAAGGATTGACATCCAAAATGAGATATTATGGATACAACGCGGACATGACGGAACTCATCTCCTCGTACCTAAGCGACCGGAGGTTCAGGGTCCAGATAGGAGCAGTTCTATCTGAATAAGGAGCCCCAGAAGCTAGAGTATCACAGGGGGCGGTCTTATCACCCCTTCTGCATAGTATATATATACAGCAGACGTTCCAAGAACACCAGAAACACGCCTTTATGAAGACGACACTGCAATCGTGGCAAAACAAAGATAGCTGTAAGAAATCTACAAAGTACAGATGCACTGAATACTGTAGAAGAATGGAATAGTATCAAAAATGAAAAATATACAGAGAATACCACCTTTTTGGAGGACGTACTCGATTACTAATGTTGAGGTACTTCGTCGCATGTGTAAACAAAAAGAATTACTAAGAATAATCAAAGAGAGGAAAATGCAATACTTGGGTCATGTGCTGAGAGGCGAAAGATATGAATTACTTCAAGTTATACTGGAAGGAAAAGTACAGGGCAAAAGATCAGTAGGAAGACGCCAGAACTCGTGGCTGAAAGACCTGAGGAGATGGTTCGACCGCTCATCCGCTGAGATCTTTCGCGCAGCAGTTTCCAAAACTACAATTGCCATTTGGATCGCCAACCTTCGAAAGGAGACGGCGCAATGAGAAGAAGAAGACTCGATTATAATAAGCATCATGTCTACTTCTTCTTCTTCTTCGCGCGACTAGGATTACTCCTGTTTGTCTGTCTCTGATTCTGTTCCAATCGTTGTTGACTGTACATTATCTTTCCACCTTTTTTGCAGCCTTTCAAATTGTCTTCTGCTATACGGCTTGTTGTTTTTACACATGTTCACACCATGTCTAGGTCTCCAATTGTTAGCTGAATAGCTGATTTTCTGTAGAATTGTGTCAAGATTTTCATATGTCTTTACCATATGGACTGAATGAGCAATAAGAAATGAAGCATAATTGTTCCCATTGTGTAAGAGTACAGCTTTTAAACTTATTTTTGATGAATGCTTCCAATCATCTTTATATACTCGATAACAACCTCATTAATTAGACCACCAATATCCTGACAGTAGACTAAATCCGCTTCCTGCCTAAAAAACTGAGCAAACTGTTGATCTATGTACCTGTATTTATAAATAGATGTACCAGGCGACAACCAATTATTTTCTTTTAATCTTGAGCCCAGCAATTCAGATTTTTCCTTTGTTAAACCCAAATCTCTTACTACGTCATCTAACTCAGTTTGTGTAAACAACTGTGGTTGTAAATTTTCTGAAGGACACTGAAATTCACCATCACTTCCTGGACCACTTTTATCAGATTCTGATTCATGAGTGTTTAAAATGTCACCAATACGTAGAGGAGGCTCAGGGACTGGCAGTTCAGGTCCATGCTCTACCGGACGGATAGCAGACGAGATGTTAGGATAAACAATCACTTTCTTATGTTTGGAGTTATATCCAGAAACATGGACAGTACAAAAATAACAATCATTTGAATTATGATTTTTGTGCTCTTTCCATACCATAGGCACTGCAAATCTAAAAGCTTTTTCTGTTTTTTTTAGAACACTTCCTTAAATCCTCAACACAAACATAACATACATTGTGAGGAGCCCAACCTTTGTCTTGGTCACCAATTTTCACACCAAAATATGTAAAATACACCTTTTTACAGAGTTAGTAATGTTTTTGACAGTTTTTACAACCGCGACTTAAAAGCGTATGAGTCAAACACTGAAAAGTGAGGTTATGCTCATTAGAATAAAGGAACTATACAACTGTTAATAAACAGAGATTGTTGTACAATTCACTAACAGTGCTACCAACCAAGTAACATTAGATTTCTCTGCTCTTTAAACAAAATAAAATGTAATTATGCAACTATAATGTTAATTGTGAAAGAATGAAGGGTGATACAGCATTTTTAATATGATTTTCGGACTCAGCACACTAAAATACATAAGATAGAGATAATTTTATCAAAAAAATTTTTTCATCGTTGTAATCGTAACCTGTGTAGTCAATTATGTATAAATTTTCAATAATATATTTTTATCTAAGGTATCCTTTTGTCTACTATCGGTTTATATTCTTTAAACCAATTTGGCATCCCTAATTCGACGTAGCGAGCTCCCCCAGTCAGGTCGTCCGGGATCTCGATTCACGATCTCGGATCCCAGGTCTTTGGTCTCTAATTATAAAAGCATTCGTCGTATTCACCTTATTGTAATTATTTTCCACCGACGCACCGTTACATACATTCCCTATTTCCTTGCCGAATTCTAGGGACTGGTGCGTGTTCGCACTGCCGACAATGCTGATTCCATTAATTTGGAGTAAGTGTAGCTTAACGACAGGTGCGGAACTGTAAGCAACAGTGGAAGAATCGGCAGGGATTATTATTCAGCTGGAGGTGGAAATGCGAGATGTTACCATCATCTTAAATAGGTCTTATGAATTTTTGAGTGTAATAAATACGGTTGTAGCGAAAATTACACCAAAATGATATATTTGATGTAATTTGCCAAGCAGTTTTTAGTTTATTTATATTAAGAGGACTTTTCTTTTCTAAATAAAAAAAAAATAGATTTTTTTACGTAAAAAGATTCCTTAGTATTATTAGTTTCGTTTGCGGTACGAGTAATGGACTAGTTCAGAATCAGTTCAGAATTCTCTTAGTAACCGGATTGTACGCAAGCGCAGTTCAGTTTAGGATTGATTTACACCACGAACGAGTTTTGAACTGGATCCAGTTCAGCTTTCCACCATCTTTCTTTCCTTAGACAAGGAAAGGGAGAGGACAGGTAACGTTCATTTAATCAACTTTCGAAAACTGAAGCTAGTTTCGATGTGACCGCCATGTTTTGTGACTGTACGTTGCCCATTACTACCTCTCGCAGGGTTATCAGGCCTACTGATCTTTGAATAGATCTACTGATTTCAACTTCAATTTAGTGATTTACTGAAACACTATATAGATCTACTAAAAAATATGAATTTATCCTTTCCTTTGATTGTTACGTTGTCATCAATCTGTAGATCTTCTATGTCTTCTTCACTTGTAGATAGGTACTCTGTTTTCGCGAGGTTAATATCTAGGCGAGCCTTGGTATATTCTTCTTGTAGTTTCTTCATCATGTAGCTGAGGTCGTCTTGGTCTTGTGCAATCACTACCTGATCGTCTGCAAAGCTTAACGTATATAGGTATTCGTTCCGTACCGGTACTCCCATGCCTTCGCATTTTCTTTTCCATGTAGTCAAGGCGTTTTTTCAATTATTGGGAAATGACTTGGAGGTAAAATCTTCGTTTTGCTTATTACGTAGTAAAAAAAATCAGAGCTCAAGGAAGTTTCCTTGTGTGGTACGAAGAACACAAAACTGATGTTCAGCTAATCATAAAGGATCCGCTGGAAAATGGAAAGTGATTCAACCGTAATTATTTTTAAAAGATCCACAGAATTGTATAATGCATTTTAAGTTAATTAAATCGGTGATGGACAATTGGAGTGTGTTCTTTACGTAGGTAAGCGCATGTATTAGCGATTATGAGATGTAAAACAGAAAGAAAATACCAAACCGACGCAACTAAAACAACTAAGTTAACTCTAAAACTTATTTAAGAAATTTCTTTTTTTATAGCCTTGCTATTTAGAGAGATCCAAACTGTAACGAATGCATGAAAAAAGAAATTCTTGTTGGTTATCACAAGATAAGCCTGGATGGTGCAAGTTTTTATCAGCGAGAAAACCACTGAGGCTTACAAACATACATCATTTTTCGATCCTAGTGTAGGAAGTATGTTTTTACTGTGTTTGAGTCCCTTAGTCAGGACGATTAATAAACAGATGCCTCAGCCGCAACACACAAAATTATATTGAAAGTTACAACAATTTAATTTAATAAATTGATCCCAAATATAAATGTTGTGGCAAAGATGTGCTCGAGATAGCCTGGACAGCAGCCTGTGCCTTTAATAAAGGCTCTAAAGTCAACATCACAGTAATGGACCTTATGGGAATAAAAACTGGTTGGTCGGTTAATATCGACGAAGCTCGTATTGCTCAAGCCAATAGAAGGAGCAGCGTGATATCCAAAGAGGGTAGAATTATGAAAAAATTCTACGGGACAATGAGGACAACCAATATGCACCATAAATAAGTGACTAGTGGTAAAAAAATAAATATGACCATTTTATTACACAAAATTGCAGTAAAAATACTTTTTTAACGAGTTTGTATCAAAAGTACATTTTTCAAAACTGGGTAACGTTTTCAAAATCCACTAGAACAATATCAGTAAACCAAATTTTTTGGATACTTTATACAGGGTGGTCCTTAAGTAATTGTACAAAAAGAAACCGTAAATTCTGCACTTTAAAATATTACGATTTAAGTCAAGTTCCTTTAATAAAATGTTGATATTAAGAAATATACAGGGTGTTAAAATGGAAATTTAAAGTTTTAATTTTCACTATAACTTTTATGTTTGTGAACATTTATGTATCAAAATTCATAACTGGGTACTATTGAACATCATAAATTATAATTTGATGCATGCTTTAATGTAGCTAATAGAGGGCGCCATATGTGTCACATATGTGGCATACATTTGCACTTAACTTTTTTGCACTTTAAGTTACCGGTGTTTGTGATATAAAATATTAAAGATACATTATTTTAACAAAAAAAAGGTATACTTGTTAATAACTTCAAAACTCAACAGTTTTCGAGATAATCGCATTTTACAAATCAACTACATATTTCAGATTTAACGCAATTACTACAAGCAACGAAAGAAAATTAGACAAAAACATCAATACTTCTGAATTTTGGTATAAAATACCTTTAATAAAGTTAATAGTTAACGAAATATTAAATAAAATAAATATATTAGCAGGATAGAATAGTAGGATTTGTAGGATTTGACAAAATAACAGAATAATTGGATTTTACGTCAAACATTTTACGTTTTGTATTAAATTAAAGTCATAATCAAAATATATTATTTATAAACCAAATTAAGAAATAGTTAAACTAAATAACATTAAACTTTTTGTCAAAGTAAGTGTTCGATATGTCCACCATTTTCTTTAATTCATTTGTCAATACATTCCATATAAGATCGTCTCATATCAAATAGCATCATTGGTTCTAAAGAAACTGCTGCAGTATTTATAATAAGTATTATAAGTATAATAATAATCCAACATTCAGTAAAGTTGTATTTAAGTATGTTCGCACTGCCCTCTCTCTATAATGTGGTGGTGTACCATCTTGCTTAAACCACATATTTCGCCTTAAGTTTGATGACAATTCTTCCAATAAATCAAATAAAATCATTTTATAAAAAATGTAAATAAATCTCACCATTCAAATTACAAGGTAATTCACATGTCCGTAAAAAATAATTACCAATTTTTCCAAACCATACGTTTATTTAAAATTCATGTTTAAAATGCATATCGTATGGTTTGGTACCGTTTGTAATTTTTTATGGACATGCGAATTACCTTGTAATTTGAATGGTGAGATTTATTTAAATTTTTTATAAAATGATTTTATTGATTGGTACACCACCACATTATAGAGAAAAGTGCAGTGAGAACATAATTAAATACAACTTTCCTAAACGTTGGATTGTTCGTGGTAGTCATATTCCTTCGTCATGTGGTGAGATATTAATATAATTATTTAATTCATAAAATTCCCAAACGAATACTTTATTATTATATTATGTTTATTATTATTATACTTATAATACTTATTATAAATACTGCAGCAGTTTCTTTAGAACCAATGATGCTATTTAATATGAGACGATCTTTTATGGAATGTATTGACAAATGAATTAAAGAAAATGGTGGACATATCGAACACTTACTTTGACAAAAAGTTTAATGTTATTAAGTTTAACTATTTCTTAATTTGGTTTATTAATAAAATATTTTGATTATGACTTTAATTTAATACAAAACGTAAAATGTTTGTTCTAAAATCCAATTATTCTGTTATTTTGTCAAATCCTACTATTCTATCCTGCTAATATATTTATTTTATTTAATATTTCGTTAACTACTAACTTTAATGAAGTCATTTTATACCAAAATTCAGAAGTATTGATGTTTTTGTCTAATTTTCTTTCGTTGTCTGGAGTAATTGCGTTAAATCTGAATTATGTAGTTGATTTGTAAAATACGAATATCTCGAAAAGTGTTGAGTTTTGAAGTTATTAACAAGTATACCTTTTTTTTGTTAAAATAATGTATCTTTAATATTTATTGTCCCAAATATAAGTAACTTAAAGAGCAAAAAAGTTAAGTGAAAATTTATGCCACATATGTGGCATATGTGGCGCCCTCTATCAGCTACATTAAAGTATTCATCAGATTTTAATTTCTGATGATCAATAGTACCCATTTATGAATTTTTATACATAAATGTTCACAAACATAAAAGTTATAGTGAAAATTAAAATTTTTAATTTCCATTTTAACACCCTGTAGATTTCTTAATATCAACATTTTATTCTTAACGTTCTTTCTTTTATTTTATTTTTTAAAAATCCATTTATGAATTACTACTAAAACGGTTTGAGTACGTAGCGGATCGAAAGAGATCGATTAACAGATCGAAATATCTTACAGAAGACCAAAAAGAAGAAACCGGGCATCGCGACTCTAATTATAAATATCAAAATAGTAGATAAGTAGAGCAAGAAGGAATATGTTTCTCTCAGCACCAGTTTAAATAACATTTATACCGACCCTCTTGGTGTATTTATATTCCGCGCCCCTGCCTTCCGTACGTGAATCGCGATCATCATCATCATGTTACGAAGGTGTATCAAAAACCACACTAGACGTGGGCTGATGGCTGCCCATCGAAATTATTGAGATACCTTCCTTCCTATAATTAAATCGCCAACTACATAGGGCCTCTACACTTGAGTAATTGCGGCCCGTTTTCCACTCTTCACCACCGGAGCCCTCTGCCTATCTAATTTCTAATGGCGAGCCGTCGTTATTAAAGATGTCGAACGAAAACGTTGGGGGCACTTGGGTCTTGTATGGTTGGATATTAAAGGCCAGACTTGTTAGATATGTTAATTAATTGTTCCTCTACTACTACAGTTTTTTTTTTGCTACACCTAATTTTGTTTTGGGTAGTTCCATACTTTTAAATATTTTTGTGTTTTATGTAGAGGTTTAATAATTATAACATCGTATCATTGCAATAAAGAAAAAGAAAACGATAAAGAAAAAACCGTTAATAATCTTATTTTTTACAAATCAATTTACTTCATGACTATTCTAACAAACTAATTAAAATGAATTACAAAGTAACCATAATAATTACATAAACTATAAAAATATAGTAGCTTAAACCAGATGTTTATTTAAAATAAAGAAAAAAGTAGTTGGATAAATTTTTAAATAGTCTGAAGAAAAGCACGCTTCTCTCAAAAATATGGACAATCGTCAGATCAATTTCCAATAACTATCAGTATAACAAAAAACCTCAACTTTCAAAAGATCTCATTAAACAGATACTAGACCAACTTGCACCTTCATCTGCTTCTGGTAATGTTGTTGGTAGGAATAACTTTTAAAAAACCTTTTTACCTTCAGAACAGATTCTGCACTAAAAAAGCAGAAATACAGCCCCGGTTTAGACGGTTTTACCTACAAGATATTGGACAAATTGCCATCAAATGCCAAAGACGTTCTCTTACAAATCTTTAATAGTATAACTATCTAGGCATGATCCTAGATAAAAAACTCTTGTGGTCCAGTTATATAAAGTATGTAAAACAGAAGTGCAAGCGTGGAATTAACCTTCTGCGTTTGTTAAAAAAAAAAAACATGGGGTGCAGACCAACATATCTATTTAATGTTTTATATATCCCACATACGATCCATTCTGGATTATGGTTGTATTCTTTACGGTTCAACATGCAAAAGAAATCTATTAACTTTTGACACAATACAATTTCAATTATTAAAAATTTGTCTAGGAGCTATGATGTCTTCTCCAAATCAAGCAGTTCTAACAGACGCCTAAGCACCACCTTTACACATACGTAGGCAAATGTTAGCCAACAAACGTCTAATAACATACAGATCGTTTAATACAACTATGGTTCACAAAATAGGTTTAATTTGACAGAAAATTTAACAAATTCTTACTGAAGAATAAAAAATTCTTCTCCTCTTGAGAATTCTTTTATTGATACGAATTCATTTCAATCCTATATATTACCGCAACCAAAATTTCCTTTTTACGAACAAGACCTTGAAGTTCTGATAGACAAATCATTTATTATATTGCCCTCTTATTCAGACTTGTCACTTTTAACTAATCTGATATTTAAATCCGTACAAAGCAAATTAGAGGAAGATTTAACAATAAATTATACAGATGGATCAAAAATTGTTGAAAATGCTGGTTTCGAATTTTTTGTTTCAAACAGCAATTATGTTGAGAAATATCGACTTCCTGAGTATTGTTCTAGTTTTACAGCCGAGGCTTCTGGTATATAGAAAGCACTAACTTAGTGTGTCACTAATTATTGTGAGAACATCGTAATAGTATCAGATTATCAAGCAGTATTACAAGCTATTCGTAGCCATTGATCTTTTCCCTGTAACCTTTAATCTTCCAACAAAAACCAAAGAAATACTCACTGTCTAACCACTTGGAGTCGTATTTCAGAGTTCTCTTGAAGCTGTACTCTTTTCTTCCCGTCGTAAGATTGTGAAGATCTGTCCTGAAGATGACGGTATCGGCTTTGGTGAACTCCGCGTTGGTACCCGAATACAGCCCAGCGAGGTCTCCGGGATTTCCTCTTTCCACCCACACAGCAGTCGAATTATCGGCAGGATCGTAAGGACACTTCGCGATTCCCATTCCAATACCGGGAACGAAGGTGTTACGTGGCAGATGGGTCAAGTTCGACTGAAAAAAAGGTATGTGTTAGAGTGTATTCATACATAATAAAAATATTATACGAAAATCACGTGACTACTACATAATTCAAAATCCACGATCCAAACGATCGAGACGTAATGTCTGTATACCTTTTTGAGAGTTAACAGACACAGAGAAATCTAAAAACGAAATGATATTTTTTTATTATCTATTAATTATTATTTAATATATAATTTTGATAAGCACTAACTCATATAAATTATGAGTATAATAAATGTCGGGGACACCCTTCCATTGCAATTTAATAATTTTATAAACATCTGAAAATGAATTACTGTCTGCGTCAGCTTAAAAAGAAAAATAAACAAATAAAAAGTAATCCTGTCTCGGCTCAAGAATATGCTCGCAAAAACTCCAACTTATACCTCCTGACTCTTCCTCTCTGAAGCGGCGATTTTAATTCCCTAATGTAACTTAAGGATTTTGTATTATTATATCTATTTGGAATGATAAGAAGGGGAAATCTTCCAAGTTCCGAGGAGTGAAAGATATAAATTCGCTAAATATGACTAGGGCTGCATTGAAAATTCCCAAATGGAAATTGGGGGCGAAAGATCAGATATATACACAGAGACCGACTCGCCAATAAATGCAATATTACCTCCCCTATGTTTTATAGACTCCACTATGTTTTATAGACTCCAAGTAAACATTTAACTATGTATAATATTAGAAATTTATTAAAATCTTGAAGATTATAAATATTGAAACGGAATATTTTACAATATTGAATTATAACTCAGTGTACACCAAATGCCAATTGAATGCTATGCTGGAACAACGTTGTAACCGCCAATAGCTTCATATGTGGGTTTTCCATGAAACAACGTTCTATATATGTGCTAAATAATGTACTGCTGACTGCGGGGAATATTATCAAACTTAACTTGTATGTTTTGGTAGTTTGGAAATTAGTCAACCTTCAACTTTCGATGTAACAACGTTGTATGTGTTAAAGTGGGTCGTGTTTCGCGCCAAATTTTTTGCACGTGTATTGTAAGTCAACGTTTTCAATCGTGTAAATTATCATTTCGAGCTAAAATGGATGTTTTGTGGTGATGAAGACGTCTTTTGCGATAGCGGTGGTGCTATCTTTTCATGGGGTAAAGTACACCTTATACTATTTGTTGCCAAAATTACATTGCTCCATATATAAAGTACGTTTACTTGGTATATAGATGCATATTTGCTTAGAACTTTATATCAGTTGTGCCGCGACCGCGATTGAACTTTATTGAGAACATTTTACGTTTGGTTAAACGTTATTATTTTTACGTAGATTTGTATATTTAGATAAGATTTTAGATTTAGATTAGATTGTAATAATTTCACTATTATGTATATGTGATATATGTATATCACAGCGTTTACGTGATGAGTTTATTAATTGCTTTAATTTTATAATTAATTTATTGTGTATTTTATTACCGAGTATACTGATTGTTGAGTTTATTAATTGGTTTTTATATGACATATATATCCATATTTTTATGTTTTTTTATATATTATTTCTCTGTATAACGTGGTATATATACGAAATTATTTTACTGCTTTCGGTCAGTAATTTTTTTAGAATCTACAGTTTGGTTTTGTTTATGGTTGTCTTTTGGTGTGTCGTTTCGTATTTACTAATATTCAAGTTTGTATAAACTCTTCTTTAGTTATTGTATGTGTTTATGTATATTTATGGTTGCTTTTACTTCTTTTTAAAATAGAGTTTTATATAATCCTCGGGCTTTCATTTTTTTTATGTTAATATACATACCCAATGCGAAAGGGGGAAACCAGCGAGTTATGGATTGAACAGAATATCTTCTCTTCCCTTTCTGATGAACCCAATTGTTAAATTGAGGTCATCGTATGTGTAGAACGCAATACTGGTGATTCGTACGTTTCTTCTAGAGAAGTGCCCAAAGAATCTCTAAGTTGCAAAGATGAAGTAAGTTAAAGTAATCTAAACTAGTTTCATGTTTTAAAACAATATTTATTTTAGGTGCATATTTGTAAGTGTAAGCAGTCTGCTACGGGTTGTTCTGCTGAGTTATTAGTGGACAATCACCCAAATCTATTTAAAACGTTTAGAGAACTGAGTTACAATGGCCAATCAAAATTTTTATCCCAGTCTCTTTCTCTGCAAGAGCCAAAAAGAAGAAGGGTTGGGGAAGCAACATCTCGTCGTCAGTGTACAGTGAAATATACAGTAGAAAACATAAGGGTATGTAAAGCAACGGTATGTTATATATTTTCAATAACCGCTAGAAGACTCCAGTACCTTGTTGATAAAATGAAGAGCAGAAGTAAATCTAAATGATCAACGTGCCAAACATACTAATCCTCCCAAAAAACTCATGATAACATGCAGAGAAAATATGCGAACATATTAGGTCATTTCCGCAGCAAGAAAATCATTATAGCAGAAACGCTTCTTCTAAAAGTTGCCTTTTAGCTGATTTAAGCATCTCAAAAATGTACAGATTATTTTTTAAAATGTACCCTGATACAAAAATCTCTCTACGAACCTACCACGACATTTTTAAAAGTAAAT
Source organism: Diabrotica undecimpunctata (assembly GCF_040954645.1). NCBI lineage: Eukaryota > Metazoa > Arthropoda > Insecta > Coleoptera > Chrysomelidae > Diabrotica > Diabrotica undecimpunctata. The sequence goes on along the minus strand of NC_092803.1, from coordinate 8,873,398 downwards.
TACTTGTGTTTTGGACTTCCCAGATCAGACACTTGTTCATATTGTGAAAACCTCTTTCTGCTAGCGATGAATGTAAAACTAAGATAATAGAAATTGAAAGTAAAATTCATTATATGCGGGCGGAAGCAGATTATAAAACATTAAGACAAGATACTGAAATTCCCAAAGTAAATGCTAATTATGTCGTTTTATGTACTGATTTGTAACAAGTTCTTTTTTGGCCTAACATAACTCACTCAACAATCTTCTACCAGCGACAACTTTCTTCATATAACTACGCTGTCCATAATATAGGGCAGTGGTCGCCAACCTGTCGATCGCGAGCTACCGGTAGCTCGCGGAGGCAATTCTGGTAGCTCTCACAACGATTTTAATTTAAAAAATACAAACTGCAAAAATCAGAGAAGCTTCCGAAAATTCCAAAGAAAAATCTAATTATCATAATATTAAACATAAACTGTACATTCAGAGACATCATAAAACTGTACATTCTAATTTTGAAAAATCATTCCCACTACATTCTGCCGCCAGAAAGGAGAAACTGAAACAGTTAAAAAAACAGTTAATTGGACAACAATCAATATTTCTAAGAACAGTCGACCAAAATAAGGCTGCAACTAAAGCATCGTACCGTGTGTCCCAGATAATTGCACAAAAAAAGAAACCTTATGAAGACGGGGAAATGATAAAACAGGAGTTTTTAGAAGCTGCTGATTCGTTATTTGCCAACTTTAGAAATAAAGACGAGATAGTTTCAGCTATAAAATCTATGCAACTTTCTGATAATACAGTGATGAGACGTGTGGAAGTAATGAGCAATGATATTTTTTTTACAGTTAAGAACTGACTTAGATAACTGTGTTTATTTTTCACTTCAACTGGATGAATCAACATATGTCGTTGACACTGCCCAGATGGCCGTGTTCGTCAGGATGGTTTTTAGTGATTTTACGATTAAAGAAGATTTTTTGAAGTTCATTCCACTGAAAGGACACACTACTGGACAGGAGTTGTTTTCTCATTTAACAAATATTATTTCTTCCGAGAAAATTCCAATATCGAAAATGGTAGGCTTGATAACCGATGGCGCTCCAGCTATGGTGGGTTGTGATAAGGGTCTGGTGGCGTTATGTCGTAAAGATGAAACTTTTCCGCAATTTCTCTGTTACCACTGCATTATCCATCAGCAAGCATTATGTGGAAATTTCCTGAAACTAAACAATGTTATGAAACTGGTGGTAAAAATTGTGAACAAGATTAGAGCTCAAGCGTTACAAAGAAGATTATTCAGAACCTTGGCCGATGAGTTTGACTGTCAATACGGGGACCTACTCCTTCACTCTGAAGTCCGATGGTTAAGTAGAGAAACGTTTTAATGATGTCCTATCTGGCATAGTTCAATTTTTCAAACAACGCGATGAACCTACTCCGGAACTAGAAAATTCAATTTGGCTTAGAGATTTTGGTTTTCTCGTGGACATTACAGAGAAATTAAACGAACTTAATTTGCAGCTTCAGGGGAGAGACAAAGAACTAGCGGAAATGATTTCTGATATAAAAGCATTTATCAAAAAGCTGGAGTTTTGGAAACAAAACCTAATTAACAGCGATTCCAAGCATTTTCCCATTCTTTCAGAAAAAATATATCAAAATCCATTAGAACCCTATGACAACAAATATCATGTAGAAATAATTTCTACCCTGAAGAGTAACTTCAAAAATCGTTTTAAGTATTTCAATGAAATGGCTTTAGTAGCGCAGTTTGTTGTTTCACCCTTTATGGAAATTGATATCCAGCAGTTTGCAGCTTGTGTTATGCAGAACTTTGGCGAAGACATCGCTGCAACAGAAATGGAAGTCATTGAGTTTCAAAATGATTTAGCCTTAAAATCGTTAGTCTCAAGTACTGAATGTATCTGGCCTATTGTAAGTCAAGACAAATATTCAGTTGTATGCCGTGTTGCCTTGAAAGTGAAAGCATGATTCAGTTCAACCTATTTGTCTGAATCTTCTTTTTCCAATATGAAGTTTATTAAGAACAAATATCGCAATCGACTTACAGATGAACATTTGGATAATTGTATTCGAATGGCTGCATCAAATTATACTGCAAACATTAAAAAAAATTATCGATGAGTCTGAGTGTCAGCCTTCTCATTGAACGTGCTTTTTTATTTTTCAATGTTTATGTTTATGATAGTGCGTTACTTTTTTGTTGTTATTATTAACTATTTTTAAATCATACGTGACATGCCGTTGTGGCTGGATAAAAGTTTTTGTTTATTTTTCAAATACCTTCGTTTGATAGGTAGGAATGTAGCTATGAACAAGTACGTACTAGTAATATTAGTTACTCGTATTTTGTTATTAGTTTATTATTAGTACCTATGTATTATGTATTACCAGTTAAACAGTAAAATAAATACATATAATGATAGATTAACTGTGGATTATTTCATTTACATTGTGTTACGTAACTTCCGTGTGGGTAGCTCGCTGTTTATTCCAAAATTAACAAAGTAGCTCACATTGAAGAGGTTGGCGACCACTGATATAGGGAGTAATACTTCTACAATGATACTGTGGAACGAAGTAACGGCCCATCGAGGCTCCACTGAGATAGCATCAGCATTGATAATTGATATAACTGAAAACTTCAATCTACTTGATCCAGGCCAAGAAAGAAAACTTGTTATTTGGTGAAATAGATGAGTCGGTCAAAATAACAATTGGAAAGTCATAACATTACTTCGACAACTACTGTTAGAAAAATACTTCACCTAAATGAAGCAAAAGTTTCGAACTAGTGGGCACAGCTTTCTGCTTTGTCCTCATAGAACGGAATAAGAAACTTTCAACGGTTTATATCCCCTTTCAGTGGAAAGATCTAATTGCAAAAACTAGAGTTAACGATATCTACATGTATCAAACATTTTTTTAAAATTTTATCAACGCAGAAAATGTAGTATGGAAAGATCCAAAGTGCAAAATAACTCAGTGTGGATACAAAGTAGCTCAGATGATAAAAGAGCTAAATTAGCTTCAATACTCTACGGTTAAGAAAATCCCACACCACTATTCAACCATATTCATCTTATTCTTTAAAGTCAACTAAAACGCCTATAACTGAAGTCACTCTTGCTAAACTTCTTGAAAATCTTGCAAAAAATTGCATACGAAAGCTGAACTCTTTACCTTTAAAACGCATTTTAATTTTTGTCGATAGGACACTTGAATCAAAAGATATCGAATTTTTACAGTTGAGTTCATACAAATTTTATTGAACATTGATTTCGCGCGCGTAACTGAAATTCAAAAACGACGGTGGCTTCAAGCGTTGTTTGTGGGAGAACGGTTCATTCTACACAAAAATTGCTAATAAAGATTTTTGTTTAAAATTATCGCAGCTACATTTTTTATTTGAAACAATTTTTCTACGGCGTATAGATTCTTAGTGAATCGACTTTTTTGCGTTTTTACCCCCCTAAGAGGGAGGTTTTAGGGGGAAGTTTGTGGGTAAAAGTGGTAAACTTTTTTACATCTTTTTTGTGTTCCCAAAATTCATATTCTCTGCACAATTCAGCTTGTTCGTATAACTTTTAGGGATCAACTCTCTGACGACTGGACTATCCAGTAGTATATAATTTTATTATTTTTATTAACCTTCCATCTTACAAATAATTAGGAAAGTTTTAAAATGTAATATAAACGAAGATATTTTTTTGTCCTTTTTTATCTACAATTTCTCTGCAAATATGAATTCAACATGAGCCGGTCCTGTATCAGGAGTCAAGCGATATGAACCCAATAATGGCAAACGAGAATGGCAGAATTAATAAAGTGAAACATGAGCTGAAACTAATGTGATGGGAAACGTTAGTGGATAAGAAAGCAAGAGAGAGACGAAGAAGTCGGTGTACCGACAGTGTACGATGCGATAAACTCTTCTATTACTTTGTTTACGAACGCCTTTGCAGGGGAGACCGAAATTAACGCTGTTTAAATGAAATATAATGATTGTTTTGAAAGTTATACGTGGTAGCGATATGACAATAAAACGTATGTTTGTAAATCCTTCCTGTTTGAATTTGAAACTCATATATTGGTTGTATTAGTCCTCATTTATTACACACAACTAAAAATTGACGCAAGTTTAAATAAAAATAGTAGATTAGATGATATACTACTACATCTCATAGTTTTTTAATTACGGAAATAAAAGAGCCATATTTATAATAATCTGATGATCTACGTCATATGTCGATAATCTAATTGATCTACATCAATACATTACAAATGAGTCACTTTGAAAGTGTTTCGCTCAGAAGTATAGTAATCTAGTCGTTATATATATATATATATATATATATATATATATATATATATATATATATATATATATAAGCCAAAGCCAAAGGTGCCAATAACTTCGTTTCTTTTTTCCAACTCAAAATATTCTTCATACAAATTCAACACGAGTTGCTAGGATTGAGAATTTAATGTATTTCCACGCATATTCTGTTTGATATTTGTTTGATATTTATGACAACAAATAATGTTTTATATCGATCCGTTAGACAGAGTTTTAGCGATATTCAAAAATGATATGTCAAATTAAAGGTAAGAAAATTTAACTGCAAAATTTATACTTACATCAAGGAATCCAACAATAAGTGAACAGTTAGTCGTTATAACAACTCTTTTTGAGAAAATTTATAAACTCAAGGCACGAAAATGTAATAGAAAATTAAACAATATGAATATAATTTTTGTAAACACCACAACGCTGTGAAGTTGACAATAAGTAGGTTCAATGATGAGAATTTATCACAGACTGTTGTCATATTACTGTCTTTGTCTGATGTATTATTAAATGTTGGACAAGCGGCTTAATTTCAACAGTTTATATTCTGTGAGTAGAAATGAAACAAAATTTAAAAATTGTTCTTGGATAATTTCATACATGTGCAAAGATACAGCGAACGAACTGTGTATATATATATATATATATATATATATATATATATATATATATATATATATATATATATATATATATATATACATATTTGTGAATGATGAGCAATGAGTGTTTTTTAATAATATATATATATATAGGGTTTTTATCGCGGTTCTCAAAGAATTAGTTTGTAAGCACTTTTTGAAATTATCTTTATTATATCTATTATGAAACACACATATATATCTAACATAACCAATGTAAAATTTAAAATAAACTATCTTTAAATTAAAATTCTTATGAAACTAATTAAATTATATAGATAATGTAAATTTTAAACAAACTATCTTTAAAATTGAAATTCTTATGATACTAACTAAATTATATTAACAAAATTTTGTACCTTTCTCTCACTGAATGCCTAAATGAAAATGTTCTCCAAAATAAAGATTTTAATCACCACTCAATGTCTTAGTTCTCAGCCTCGGTTATCCTTGTTTTTGTGAAATTACTTTTTCCAATTATCAGCTTCCACCAATTTAAAATATTTTTCTTCTTAACAGCATTTATATTTATTCTTCTTTTCAATATACCAATATCCAATCACCAAATATATTATATAATTTTAATTTTCAATTAATACTTCCTTCTATTATCCAATCACCATTTATACATAACATAATTTTTAATCTTCAATAATATTTTCTTTATTCTGTTTCTTAATCTTCATTGAACTCACTATATTGAACATTTCACCAACTGATTCACTGTATTCTATCTTGAACTATCTTGAAAATAGGACCGACTGACTTTATACTGATTTCATAACTGTAACTAACTTTCTTACTAACTGACTGGCCATCTCGAATCCAAATCACCGAGTATTTATACCCTTTCAATGTTCCAGAACCATCTGGCAAGAAATCATATTCGATTTGTTCCATTTCCTACATATCTGAATCTTCTGGAATAGTCCATTTCGCAAACAGGCCATATTCTGTGATCTAGAGAATTCCTTACTCTTCTATCGCAAATTGTATCGACATTTAGGCTTTTCAGATCAGAATATAAACTTAAATCAGTAACTATATGTAAAGTAAACATTTTAAACTAACATATTATTATAACCCCACTTATATTCGTAATTATTATTTAAAATGTCACTTTCAGAGTATGTATATCTGGTTGCCTATGCACATGGCTCACGTAACTATATTTACAATATTATAATTATTAAGAAAAAACTTTTTACACTTATCATATAAATAATTTTTATAAAATTCTCTAGTATATAACTTTTAAAATAACCAAATACCTTTTATATCTAATATTATCTAGTATATAACTTATAAATTATTTTTAATCACTATTTTTCTTTCTCCTATATTCTATATCATTTCAATATATATATATATATATATATATATATATATATATATATATATATATATATATATATATATAGCCTTTGTTCAAATAAACATACCACATGGTTCATATAAATAATAAGCCATAATTTATCTAAAACATAGTTTTTTAACTTTGTTATCGAGTTATAGTAAAGTTATGAAGCGATTTTAGCTGCTGATTACAGTAATTATTAAATTAACTTTTAAATTGAATTCCCCCACAGCGACAAAACTTCCAATTGCCGTTTCAAACGGTTCATTAAATCTTAACATTAAAAGATCGATCCCAGAGCCATATACATAATGACATGATAGACTTGATCAAACTTATTATCAATCATGCAATTTGTACTTTGAAAATTACATCCCTCTCGCTTCATCGGTAGCTAGTTAAGTGTCATTACCCTACATATCAACCGCTGCTAGAATCAATATTGGAAGTATTATTAATTTATACACCTCGACGAACTAGATAATCAAGCATTTCGTCTAAATAAATATTGAAGAGCTTCTAAACAAACTTCTCTTCGAGAAATAGTCAACTAGTAAAATGGCGCAGTCCGGAGGATGTTTATTTAAAAACTAACTGCACCAACTACTGGAATATGCGCTAGGGGGTGTATATATAATTAGGAGCACAATCAGTAGTATGTATACCTTCATCTTGTTCTTTAAAAACATTGCATAGTTTAGGATAACGAATTACAATTGTAGTTGAACCTTAATCTATCTCTCTAGTGTTATCGTCGTCATTACGTTTAATTTAATTAAATGTGTTATTCATTCTCACCCACAATTTTTAACTCAGTGTTGGAATTATTTGATCTATTATTTTTAATTATAAGTCGTAAAAGTATGAGACAGATAAAAGATATTACAGCAAAAAACATGAATAACTACCTGGTATCAGTAAGTTAACATTACGTAAAAAACACTGCTTCGCAACATGGAATGTTAGGGGGCTGCTACAGCCAGGTAAATTGTATATATTAGAAAATGAACTGATCAAGGCGAAGATAGATATTTGTGGGATATCTGAGACACACTGGGAAGTCCAAGCACATTGGGAGGTCACTCATTTTTGGGCAAAATATGTACATGAATACCTTCCAGTAAATGATCGAATAATCAAAATGACTCTAAATGCTAAACCAGTCAAAATTCATATTGTACAGGTATATATGCCAACATCCGAAGGGGCTGAAGATATAGTAGAAGAAACACACCACCTGATACATGAAACCATTTCTAACATTCCTAAAAAAAAAAAACCAATGGTGATAATAGGAGATTGGAATACAAAAATAGGAAAAACTAAAATAGATGACCATTTGAAAAGACCGAAAGGTGAGCAAACGAGGTGAACGGCTCCTTCAATTTGCCATCGATATTGATCTTAATATAGTAAACACAACGTTTAAACATCATCCGCGGAGATTATCAACATGGTCTTCGCCTGGAGGACAATATATAAACCAAATAGATTATATTGTTGTCACTAAACGATAGAAGAGCTCAATAATCAACGTGAAGACAAAGCCAGCTGCAGGCTGTGGTTCCGACCACAAAATGTTACAAGCAGAATTTCGCATTAAGTTACAGTAAAACAGTCACAAATAAAAGACAAAAATTGATTCCAAAACACCCGGAAAAGTTTAGAGAAGCATTAGCAGAAGCTGACCTACCAGTGCCTACCGGAGACCCAGACAAAACGTGGGAACACACAAAGAAATGGATGACTGAAGCCATCAACAACACTAATCCCACTAGGAAAAAACATTGGATGACTGAAGAGACTCTCAATCTTGTAGAAGAAAGACGAAAACTTAGAAACGGCACATCAAATTCAAAACAAAAAGAAATAGAGATATGCACTATAAATAAACATTTGTGCAGAAGGGACAAAAATAACTATATTAAAAATATATGTGTACAACTAGAACAACATACTGACTGTCAAGAATCTTCTTTTAGAGAGAACGTTTCTCAAAAGTCAAGTATCTAGCGAGAAAATTCAAACCGCAGATACAAATCATCAAAGATTATAGTGGAAACACCATAACAAATCCAGACGGTATCGCAGAGGTCTGGAAACAATATCGCGAAATACTATTCTCTAACAACGATCCAGACAATAATACAGAGAAAAGAAGTTATGAAAAAGAACCTCAAATATTGTAATCAGAAATTGAGGCGGCAATTAAAAAGCTAAAATTCAGAGAAGCAGAAGGAGAAGATGGAATAACAACTGAAACAATCAAAGAAATGGGAGAATTAGGGACGAAAGTAATGCTTACAATATTCAATGAGATCTGGAATACCAGAAAGTGGCCAAATGACTGGGGTAAACTCACGTTTAATCCCATAAATAAAAAAGGTTCACCGACAGATTGCAGTAATTACCGTACAGTAAGTAGCATTGATATCACACGCGAGCAACGTACTTCTAACCATCACCAATGAAAGACTAAAATCAATTCTCTTACCACAAATTCCCCAAGAACAATGCGGATTCGTCCCAGGTAGAGGAACAAGAGAACATATTCTTAATATTCGTCAAATTATTGAAAAATCTCTAAAGTTTAACTTAGAAACATATTTATGCTTTGTTGAATATTTCAAGGCCTTCGTTACGTTAAAATGGGATAAAATGTGGCATACACTTAGAGAAATGAGTACGCCAGAACCTCTAATCTATTTATTACAAAAACTATATCTAAATAATAGTGCTAATGTAAGAATTAATAATGTGGTTTCGAAAAACTTCAAATTAAAATCTGGAGTTCGACAGAGATGCATAATATCCCCTATTTTATTCAACATATATAGTGAACATATTATGCGTCAAGTTTTTGAGGAATGCCAAGTTGGAGCCATAATAGAAGGAAGAAAAATCAAGAACCTACTTTATGCTGATGACACTGTTATATTGGCATCATTACAAGAAGAACTGGAACAAATTATGAATAGGAAAGGCACGGTGAGTACGGAAATGGTTTGAAAATAAATATGCAGAAAACCAAAGTGATGATCATCGATAGAATCAGAAACAACCAAGCATGGCAGGTTACGAAATGGTCAGGCAATTTAATTACTTAGACTCCGTTATTACTAACAGTGGAGAATGCGAAGACGAGATCCATCGATGCATCACAATGGCCAGATCGGACATTGTGATGCAATAGCCAAACTCCAAAGCCAAAAATCTAGAACACTGACATCATAAAAAACACAAAATTACGCCTTGTTCGAGCATTGATATTTGCTGTCGAAAAAAGCCGATTCAAAGCGCATAATGGCATTTGAAATGTTGGTCCACCGTAGAATGTTGCGCATACCATGGACCGTCCATCGCACAAATAACTCAATTCTAGCAGAACTTAACATAAAAACTAGACTCAACCTATCTAAAAACTATCAACCAAAATATACTGGACATATAGCTAGAAGAAGAGAGGGCATTGAAGAAGATCTCCAGTACGACTATCTGACCAAATAAAGAACATGACTGGTTACTCATTTTCCGAAGCAAAACAAAACGTACAGGAGAGAGATAATTGGACAGAAATACTCAAACAAATTACATGACGCCACTACATCCTTACCAAAGAGAAATGATAGAGGAGGATCAGTAACTGGTATCTACTTAAACAAGATTTTTTTAGTTATGTAAGCAACAAGTTGTAAGTTTTAAAATCATACTAAATAAGAAATATTCGTAGAATAAAGCACATATCATGGATTCCAACTATCAACAAAAATACTGAGATACTTTGGACATATTAGTAGAAAAAAAATGAAGCTATAGAATGAATGATAGTTAGAGGTACTGTAGTTGGCAAACGACCAACAAAAAAATCTTCATTGTGATGATCAGACCAAATACAATACAAACACTAGTCACTCATTTTCAGAAGAGATACGGAAAACGAGAACAGAGAAACGAGAAAGAGGTTAACAGGCAGCAATAGTCAATTGAATAGGATCACCTCACTACATTCTTACGAGATTTAAAGGGAAGAGAAGAATATCATACAGGTAGATGTCAATAGATTTCTTTAGAAAATTATCGAGTGAAGAATCTTCAAATACATCTTTTGAATACTTTCATTGGCCTCTGCTATTCATCATTTAACTTTAAATATGTCCATTACACATACTATAAGATTTGAAGTATGGCATTGTTAATATTTTAGAGATGCGTTGCGGGGATGACTTTATTCAGGAATTTTTTTATTTTTTAAGCGGACTTTTACTTTCTAAATTTTTAAAAAATTGATTTTTGAAAATCGAAAACAACACCGCGGGCCACGCTTCACCTGTGCACCTGCAACTCGACAGTTGCTTTAAACTTATAAAACGAGCACGTGTTTTATATTGCTGAAATTTCTCGAAAATTATTGTTTTGACAATCGTAACAAATGCCTGGATCTGGTGGTCATTTAAAAGGCAGTCGAAGTAAGAGGAACGCATTGAAATAAGAATAATATAAAAGAAAAATTCAAAAGTAGTCAGTTTACTGCAGACAACAAGTCTGAATTAGTCAGTTTCTCGGCAAAATTGCAGATAAAAATAAAAATTTGACCAACAGCATCGAGTTGGTCCGAAAATATCGACGAAGTTCTTGTTTCTCAAGCCAATAGATGGAGCAGCGACACGTCAATACAGAGCATACTTATGAAAAAAAGCTTTGACCGATCATTTATAGCTTTTACTGGAAAGTGAGGGCACCCAATATAAGATACAAAAAATAAACACAGCTACTTTATTCTATAAAATTATAAGAAAAATTTCTTCAAATGCGTTTTTCTCAACATCACATATTTCAAAACTGGGAGATGTTTTTCTCCAAAATCTACTACACCGATCTCCCAGTGAACCAATTTTTTTTGATACATTATATATACGAGCTGTGGCGCACCCAGGCGGAAGTTTGGTGGTTACAACCGTACCCCCCCCCCCCCGGGGATATAAAGTAAAAAATATATAAAGAATAGTAGGAAAATGTAACTTGTCTTTCACACACAATACAAAAAATCCAAGACGCTAATTGAATAATTAACTCTCTATGAGAGACAGTAGAAAAGAGACATCTCTATGAGAGAAGAGAGCATTTGACAACAGCAAAAAAAAAGAGAAGAAAGAGAAAGATCAATGGAAAGATGGCAAAAAGAGTGGAACAACAAGGACGATGTTGCCCAGTGGACCAAGATGCCGATCCCGAGCCTAAGGGACTAGGTAAATTGTCTGTTTTAGGGCGTATTTTCATAGGTTCAGAGAGACAGATACAGATAAATGCCTATACTGTGAATATTCCGACATTGTTACTCACACAATGCTGGAGTGTATTAGATGTACAGTGGAGAGAAACAGAATGTATAAAGAAATAGATATAAACCCTGTGACCCTACGATCGTGAAGATGACGGGAAGTACGGAGGGATGAAATAGTGTTGACAATTACATACGCGCAGTCATTAAAAAGAAAGAAGAAGAAGAGAAATACCAATCGGGCCAACGACAGAGATAAGATCTAATTACTATTTTAAGCCGCAATTAAAGGTTAAAATACGTTTATTGACGTTTGAATCTTTGATCTTCACTGATAACTTGTTTATACTCCAACAATTAATAGAAAAAAGAATAGCGGTTGGTAGCGAAGTACATCTAGCCTTTATCGACCTAGAAAAGGCGTATGATAAAGTTCCAAGGCTTAAATTGTGGCAAGCTTTACAACAACTCGACATTAGTCCAAACCTTTTAGGAATAATCACAGAAGTATAAAGGGGTAACACTACTTACCTTAAAATCGGAAATAGACTATCAGAGCCAATAAAAGTAACTAAAGGAATAAAACAAGGATGCAGTATGTCACCCTTACTGTTTTATTTATATATTGAGACAGCCCTCCAAAATTGGAAAAACCACTGTCAGGGAATGGGAATCCCCATAGGAAATGACGTACTGTTCTCCCTGAACTTTGCGGATGACCAAGTCGTCCTAGCTCAAGATTCTTATGATCTAGAATTTATAATAATATATACAGAGAATATGTAAAATGGGGTTACAAGTCAGCATGAAGAAAACAGAATATTTAGTTATCAATTCAGATGCAAGGTTTGAAGTGTTGATAGACGAGGACGTGGAAATCAAACAAATGGAAAAATTTAAATATTTAGGTGCACTCATTGCTAAGAACGGCTTGGAAGAAACCGAAATTAAAGACCTAATTAATCAGGGACGTAAAATTGTAGGATTTCTGAACTCCTTATGGTGGGATCGCAACATTTCCAAAAGGAACAAAAAAAGAATAGGGCAAACCATGGTTGAATCAGTTCTTTGTTATGGCTCTGAAGTATGGACAATTAATGCAGACCTGAAGAGAAGATTGTTGAAAGCTGAAATGGATTATTTGAGAAGAAGTGCTAGAACATCAAGGCAGGAAAGGAAGACCAACGAATCTATAAGAAATAACATTAATGCTACAGAAACGGTTATTGACAGAATAGAAAGAAGACGTTCAAAATGGTTTGGACACCTATTGAGAATGCCTGACGAACGTTGGCCCCAAAAACTTCACAAATGGAAGCCCCCTGGAAGCAGAAAAAGAGGTAGACCTCGACGCTCCTGGAATGGAGGAATTAGAAGAGCGATGGAATCGAGAGGTTTGAAGGAGGAGCATGCCTTGGACCGGGAGGATTGGCTGAGGAGAACGGGAAAACGGCGGTAGCCGTCTCCAAAATGTATTGTATTTACAAGTTAGATTAATGTCAAACGTCAATAAACTTATTTTAATCTTCAATTGTGGCTTATTCCCATTAAAATAGTAAAAACTTTAAAGTGTCACAAGAAAATAGCTTTAGAACAATAGATAAGATCTAGATAAAAGAAGGGAGTGTTCCAAAAATGTCGTCATCCTTACAACGGCCACCCCACTTTCGGAGTACGGTACGTGCGACAGTCAACTGCGCACAAGTAAGAGAGGGTGGTTTTAGTTCGTAGACAGGATAAGATACAGGATAGATACCTGAATGTTTGACACTGATATCCTTAGTACTTTAAATTAAACTAAAACCCAAATTTTAGGGACTCAAAATGGAGATAGCATAAAAAAATATCAAAACCCCCACTCAAACAAATTCTGGGTGCGCCACTGTATACGAGTACTAAATAAACTTCTAAGAAGTAAAAAAAAATCCCACCTTTTTAGTAAGGGGTAAATTCACCCCCAAAAACAGGTGTTTTTCGAAGTTTTTATTAAATGGCGTATAAAGGCCTTATAAATATAAAAAAATTAACTTTTTACAGGTTTATTTATTAGTTTTAAGTCTCGCGAATTAAATCCCGTCAGAATTTAAAAATAAATTGTTACAAACAGGCAGAAAAGGGTCTCACAAATTAAAATGCATCTTTTGGAAAACGTGAAAATTAATAAAAGTATAGAAAAAAAAATTTTGTATTCGCTCCGTGCGTGACTGACGCGACACCTACCGCCTTCATCTGACGGTTTTGGACCTACCAATTTTCAGGTTAAACATATGACATATGTTTGACATTGTTAAATACATCCGAAATTGACAATTAACTTTTTAATTATATTTTTTCAGTTTATGTACAAAATAAATGTAGTATTAAAAGCTGGGTTTCTCAAAATTCATCATAATATATCTTTTCAACCACAAACGGAAAAGAAAGAGAAAAATCTAGTACTGGCAAATCAAGTTTTTCACGTGAAAGAGCATATATTTAAAAACAGTAATAGTAAAAGTTATGATATAAAAGCTAAAGTCATCAGGCACTCTGCAGTTAGCTTGAAGCCTTATAAAATATCATTTAAGGTAAATTATTTAAATTTTTCCTATTTCAATTGCATAAAAATGAAATGTGATATTTACTTTTTCATATTAATAGCAGGGATCCGTCTTTTTCTTTTCTCTAATTTATATGTAATCTTTGGGAACCTATAAAAACTACACTTACTATTTTTGCTATTATTAGCACAATTAAATACGCAATATGTATTTGCACACATTTTTGATAAAATTTATGCGTAAAAAGGTAGGTCCAATTTTGTCATATTTCGCCGCTACGCACGCTGGCATCGTTTCAAAGTACCCCTACCATGGTCACGCACGGAGCGAATACCTCAAAACCTTTTTAACAGTAAATAAAAAAAATATGACCATAAATATAATAGTTTTTTTTTGCTTAATATTTAAAAATTGTCTTTTTTCCAATTCAGAAAGTAAAAGTGCCGTTTAACAAAATTAACTATGAAAAAAGATTAAAGGCAAAACATGTGATTTACTAGAATAGTGTTTAGATGCTATTCAATCAATTATTGCGTGGAACTGCATTAAGTTAAAAGATTATCTGGTAATTATGCAGTCTATAAATAATTCTATAGGGTAACTCCGGCACAAAATTTAAAACAAACTCAACTTTCCTGCTCCTGTTTGTGTTTAAACTCCAATTTACGTACTCAAACTAACTCCCTTTTCAATTAGAATCTCTGCCACTGTACCCGGGCTGACTATAATATTAGTTTTCTGTATTACTCTCCAGTATGTCTTGTCTTGTTTAGTGACTGAGGTTACATTCTGTCTGCATTTGATGACTCCATTTTGGGGATGGCTGTTCAAAATTTAATAAGGTTTTCTTGTGCGGCATAACTGCATATCTTATCTCTTTTAATAACATTCGAGTAATTTTGAAACAAGCACACGGTTAATGAGATAAAGTTGATGTAGCGTCGCTGGTAGGGTTAAAATTTATGCTCCGTGGCAGGGTGTTTTGGATATGAATAAAAGACGGAGACAGAAGTTGATGGATGTTGGTTTCGAGATGTTAATATATCAACAAAGCATTAAACAGAATAAATGAAAACAAATCATATTTACTAGATGTACATACAAATAGATACGAACTCTAATCAACAGAAATATTTAACACTTCGGTACACGGGCGATACTTTGATACACGTAAGAACGGGGGTTGGATATGAGAAGACCAAAATTTAAACTAAGAATTTTTTATGTTTAATTTTGTAACAACAGGTTTGCATTGCATATATTAGAACTACTACTAAAGACAACTTACATACATTAAAAAAACTTCTATTATAATACTAAAACTACAAATATAAAAGAAATTACGTACTACAATATGGCCGATGTTTCCATAGAAGACATCCAAAGAAAACAGAGATGGTCCTCTTTACCAGGAAAAGAAGAATCACGGGCTTAATACCCCCAAGGATTCTAAACTACAGTCTAAATTTTTCTGACGAGGTAAAGTACCTTGGTATTACCCTTGACAAGAAGAACATGGAACTCACACTTAGATGGTAGAGCTAAAAGAGCATATATTGCCTATGAGCAGTGTCGACGAAAGGTCGGACGCACCTGGGGCCTCACGCCCAGGGTGATCGCCTGGGTCTACACCGCTGTCATTAGGCCAATGCTAACTTACGGAGCTATTGCTTGGGTACCAAAAGTGCTACAGGCAACAGCGATTAACAAACTAAACCATATTCAGCGGATGGCTTGCATAAATATAACAGGTGCCATGAAAACAACACCAACTTCTGCAATGGAGTTGATCATTGGCATCACGCCTCTAGATATATATGTCAAAGAGGTGGCGCTAGTGACAATGATGCGACTGCGCTCAGCTGGTGCAAACCTTGATGTAGGAATGGGACAATTGAGAACTCGTTTCTGGCGAGGAGAGTTGGATGCGTTACCACTCCTACAGGCAGGCTGCGACTCAATTGAACCAAAGTTTGTCTTTAACAAACCCTACAAAATTGAAACAGGACAGTATATGGAGACAAACATGGCAAATGCCTATTGCATATACACCGATGGCTCCAAAATGAAAGAAGGCTCAGGATGCGGGATATACTCCAGATCACTGAACCTAAGAATAAAGTGGGGTATGGGCAAAAATGCCAGCGTAGTTCAGACAGAACTGACTGGTATCTCCATAGCCGCAAAAGAGATAACCCAAAAAGGTATAGCAGGTAAAACTATAATGATCTGCACAGATAGCAGACAAGCGCTACTAACCTTGAATAGACCACGTGTCACATCAGGTTTAGTAATGGAGTGTCACGAGTCACTAACTCAAGCTTCGGATGGTAATACCATCATCCTGAGGTGGGTTAAAGGACACAATAGGAATAAAGGCAACCGCATTGCTGACCAATTAGCTAGGAAGGCGGCAGGCCTAAGACTCTTAGGACCTGGGGATCTTTTTGGTTGGTCAACTACAACAATCGCGGAAATTGTCAAATGTCACTCCCATACGCAAACCGTAAAAAGATGGGAAGAAGGGAAAGGATGTAAACTTGCCAGGGTAACACTAAGTAACCTTGAAGAGTCAACATCTAAGAAGTACTTGGGAATGACCAGGAAAAACCTACGTTTGGCAGTTGGTTTTTTAACTGGTCATTGTCAACTAAGCAAACACCTCCATACACTGGGGCTAGCAGACACACCTCTATGTAGGAAGTGTGAACGAGAAGACGAAACTGTAGAGCATGTCCTATGTGAATGCCCAGAGTTATCGTTAATACGAGAGTACGCGTTCGGCGAGTCCTGGCCCACACCTGCCCACATAAGAGAGATGTCTCCTGGTGACTTTTCCACCTTCCTAGAAATGGCAGGATGGACAATGAGCTAAGGGTGACAGCTCCCTGGGAGGATGCACAATGGGTCAATTGTGGCCTAAGTGCTGTGAAACTTAACTCGCCCTCCCTACTCTACAGATACAGATACAGATGGCCGATGTTTAAGAAACACCTTGTATATAACTTATTCAGTCATTTTATCAATGCATATGCGACAAACAGGTACGGTATGTTCCAAGCAAATAAATTTTTTACAATAGTGACACATGTATCGAGTTTTACGATCTCTACAAAAAGCACAACGCCCCCTTTTATTTTGCAATTCCGCAGGTGCTTGTACTGGTCCAACACCACTGTCCATTACTAACTGAAGACCTAGTTCGTTAAAAAAAATCTTCTTCTTTTGCTTGTTTTTAGATCCAGTTTGTTAGTTCTCTGTATCACAAATGCATTTATTGGAGCAACATCAAGCAATCCATAAAATATGACCATGGCCCAACGTTTTGTATTCCTTGCGACAATATAGGAACCTCGAAGTTGATCAACCGTGTCCACACCACCTTTCGTAGAGTTATAAAACGTTATTACTTCAGGTTTACTTTCGTCACCCGTTGTCGGATCGATTTGGTTGTCATGGTGTAGGGTTGACAAAAGAACAACATGTTTTTTTGGTTTTGGTATATAGGACAATATCGTCATATTGGTAAATCCAAACATAGTTGATTTTGGCGGTCTATTGTTCAATAAAAATTCGGTTGGGATATGCCCTTTGTTTTTTCGTAGAGTGCCTAAATTGTTAGACTATGATTTGTCAGTAAGTTTTGTGCGACTTCAATTGATGTAAACCAACTGTCCATTGTGACATTCCGGTTGGATTTGGAGATTGGTTTGCAAAGCCGCTCAACCACATCGTAGGCTGCAAAACTGATAGAATATGGACCTGGTGGTTGTGTACCGGCATAGATTTCTAATTGATAAGTATAGAAAGTGCGAGAATCCACCAAAGAATATACCTTCAGACCGTATCGGTCCGGTTTGTTTGGAAGGTATATTCTAAAACTACAGCGACCTCTAAAGCCTAAAAGCATCTCATCAATAGTGACATATTGGCCAATGGTATAATATTTTTGAAAATTTTCAACTACATCCTCGAATACGACTCTAACTGCTGCAAGCTTGTCTACTTGTTTCCGTTCGTCCCTTGTACGAATATCATCGAGGCGTAAGCACTTCATAAGAAATCTAAATCTGCCGAGAGCCATCGTTGCCGGAAATATGTCAATGCCCGTACCATTTTTTCCCCAAAACTCAAAAATTGAAGTTCTAACTGCATGGTAAACTCCAGCTAAGTAAAGCAGGCCAATCAGAGCTTTTAGTTCACATATATTTGTTAGCCTCGCATCGGAACTGTCTTTATATCTCACGGACACACGCTCAATATATACATTAGTACATTCAACAATATGTTTTATAATTTTATCAGTTTCCAGCATTCCTTTTCAGTTTTACAACTTTTCGCTTCACGAATAACGCCAGGAAGTTTTGTGATGATATTTTCTCGTCTAGTTCTAACATTTCGGTATCCGCATGTCTTATTCCATTTCATTCCATCTTTGGTATTGTAATAAAGGTGTTGGTTTGACCCACCTTGTGGAATACATTCTTGTAAGTTTAGTTCGGTGTCTGATAAATCGAATTCAGACTTTGAGTTATGATTACCATATTCATTTTTTTATTTTCCAACAATAGACTCATCGGAATCTGAATATTCATAATTTTCTTCCTCGTAGAGATATTGCAACGTTTTACCTCTCCCTCGTAAGAATACATTGTTTTGCTAAGCTCTAAAAACAATGCACTGCAAATTTTGTTTTGTACTTTCATTAAAAAATACTTACATTAAGGAACGGGTTGGATCTGAGAGAACGAAAACATCGACACTATCGCTTCTATACGCATTAGTAACTGAGGGATTATAGCTGGCCATGTCGTCGAATGGTCGAAAGGTACCTAAACCGCCAGGACCGTCCTTAGACTCGCTGACCGAATAGAGATATTAGAAAAACTGAATGGACCCGATAGACCCAACCCGTGCACCGCAGTGTTAATAAACTTTGGATTTCAGAGGCACAAATTTTAACGTGAAAATCAACTTGTACAAATCACAATATTTTATAGCAACAGTTGTCTTTTTGTATTAAAAACTTGTAATAAGTTATTCGACACATAAGAGTCTCGTCATTAGGCTTCTTCCATTAAACACTTGGATGTCATGTTAGATGAAACCATTTTTTACCATACCATTTTTTTTTGACAATTCTATGAGCATTCAAAGTTTAAGGTCGTGGGATAAACTAATTAACGTATCTCAGCAACAAATTAAGTGATCTAGGCCTACTACGGCTCATTCGATTCGTAAATTTAATAGGCTTGAAAGTTATACATTTAAAATAAATAAAAAAGCAATTTTGCAATAAATATTACGTTTTTTAATTTTGACCTTCATTCGTCATTTTTGCAATAACAATTAAATTAAATTGAACGTATACCGGCTCAAATTGAAGGTCTTTTAGAGAACTTTCATAATATATACAGAAATAACTCAAAAAATACGTATTTTGCACCTATAAACGCTCAAAATTAAACAATATCCAAAAATTTTTTGTTAAATGAACTGGGGGATTGCTTGTGAGGTTGCCCTTTATAACCTAGGCCACATTACATAAATTCCTGGATTACAGTGTAAAATCACCCCTTTTTTTCCCCACAGCCTGGGCTACAACTGACTGTAAAGAAGTCAGAGCTACAAAAACAAGAGACAGATCGGAGAAAACAATAACTGACTACTGGTATAAGAACCTATAATACTTACATTGATGACCCAATCCTTGGGGTTGTGAGCATTCGTTCCACAAACGTAAAGTCTGCTTCCATCCCCCATCGATTGAATAACTCGTATGTGATTGCGACAATCGAAGTGCTGAAACAAAAAATAAAATGAATAATGAAAACAATTCCGACACATTTAAACAAAACCAGCACAAAATATACAAATTGTGAAAAAAAATAAACGTAAATATACTCTTTAGATAATTGATAATGGCAATGACCAAATAGTGCAAAATATTTGTACTTTAATAGTGTTCTGACATATGCATAATAAAACAACGTTTAATGTTTCAGTCATACAAAAATTTAACATGTTTAAAAATTTTATTACCATATGTTTTTATATGAATAAATATTTTTATAATAAACACTTAACAAAAATATTTTCCAAGAGACTTTAGTCTCTGAGTTTATTTAAGTAGTGGTACAATTGATTTATCCTAACATATACACACATTTTTGAGAATAATTTCTATAAACAAAAGATATTACAAAAACCATTTAAATTTCTGTACCGTTCCGAACTTCCTGTTAAAAATCGTGTAAAACTGTAAAGTCTAACTATAAATTAAGGTTCTCCTTGCCGAAACCATATATAATCGTCGTTCTTTATAACTTCAATGAAATTTATACATTCCTGACCGCTCGAGACTCACTTTTATCTCTCGGAAAACCTGAGTCGGCCAGAATTGTGACTTACTTGGGCTAAAAAGACGAGAAAAAGCGAAGCAAAGTGTAAAAAAGACTCGGTGGGTGTCGAACCAGAATGGCTGTTAACCTCCGACCGCGAAAATACTGCGCTGACCATAGATTCCCCATGAGGCCAACTCCTTATATCGACTTCGGAAAAACTTTCTCCGGTTCCTGTACGCTACTTTTCTACTTTTCCAGTGAAGTAGGAAGGTAATGGAGCGAACGGGAATCGATGTTTTAAATGTAGGTGATTAAAATAACCAATATATTATATAAACACGAACAAGCAGAAATAAACAAAATTGTCTTCTTCTTCTTCTTCCTTCTCGTATGTAGGCTTTAAATCCTGTTTCCTCCTCAATATTAGCCTTCTAAATTGTTATAATATCGCACCATCTTTTTCTTGGTCTGCCAATACTTTTTCGTCCATTTGGTGACTTATCTCGTGCTATTCGTACTCTGCCATGCTACTAATGTGTTCATTTCACTTCTGTTTCCGTTTTGTCACCCATCCATTTATGTCTTCTATATTACATGTTCTTCTTATATTTTCGCTTCTCTCCCTATCCAATAGACTTTTCCCTGATATTCATCGGAGTATTTTCATCTCTTGTTTTTGTGTCTTGTCTTAGGTGTTTGTTCTTCCAGATTGTGTCATTAAGAGATCCCGCCGCTTTACTTGATTTAAGCTTTGTTGGCGTACTTCTTCTTCAACATCTCCGTAACTAGTTATATCGACAACTAACTAACTAACGACAACGTAACTCTCCCTGGGAGTTATGAGCGCGACGACTGGGTGGACTGCGTAGCTCAGATGCCACGTTCATGCCCACAGACGGTCCCAAGCTCGGATAAAAGAAGGTTAATGGGCCAGTAACCAGGGTAAGCATCCTACCCATTGTAAATGAAAACAAGGCTCAAAAAACTGATATAAAGCCTCGGAACCAGACGGAACCTAAGATGACAAAAATTGTATTTATAAAATAACTGAAATAACTGATAAATGCCAAATTTTTATTTGGGTTTAATCTCAATGCGAATAGATTAAATTCAAATACAAATTTTGGCATTCATCAGTTATTTTATAAATACAAATTTTGTTTGTTAATATCTATGCCACTAGATATATACAAGGTAGCAAAGAGGGGCGAAAAGCGTTGTAGCTACTGCTAAGGAAAGATCATCTGCACAGCTGTATGCTGTGAACAGCAGAGTTGGAAACACTTAAGGGGATGAAAAGGTTATACACATTGCTAAAGCAAGAGACAAGTCATGAAAAGACTTGACTCACGTGCGGCAGATTAAGAGTGCGCATGGAAGAGTATTAAGAACCGATGTTAAAATACAGCAAAATTGGTATGTGTACTTTAGAAAGTTGCTAAATGAAGAACACCAGAGGAGAGACAGATAATGTGGGATCCAAAATGAGAATGTAATATCGGGGATAGCGAAAGATATATATATATATATATATATATATATATATATATATATATATATATATATATATATATATATATATACCCGGTATTTAGGCGTTCCACGCCCTTCCGGTAGGGATCTATGGAGGAGTATCACCTAGCCGCAAGCCCTTATCTCTTGCCGTACTGCTCCACCATAGGCCGATCAGATACCAGCATATTCTAGACTAAGCCGCAGATTCATTTTAGAATTTTAAACTACTGCGTTAGCCTTTTTGTTTGCTATTCACCGAGCCGGGGATTTGAACTGACATCTCTCGCATTGAAGCGAAGGAGAAGCCAGCCGCCCAGCCCGCTTGGCTATCCGATCGACGGGGATAGCGAAAGATGAGGTCGTTAAATAGGATAAAGAATTGTAAGGCAGTAGGACGTGATGAAATACCTGTGGAGGTTTGGAAGGCTCTAGGGGAGGAATGGGTTGATATTTTATGGCAAATTATGAGTAGGATATATATAAGGAAGGAAGAATGCCCAATTCATGGAGAGAGAGTGTAATGGTATTATTGTATAAAGATAAAGAGACATTCGAGAGATAAAGGGATAAAGTTAATGTAGCATACAATGAAAATTTGGGAAAAAACTGTAGAGCGAAGGTTAAGGAGAGAGACATCGATAGGAGAAAAACAGTTTTAGGTTATGCCAGGAAGAAGGATAACAGACCCCTTGTTTGCTTTGAGACAGTTGATAGAGAAATACAGCGGGAAGAAAAGAAAACAAGAGCTATGGAGTATTTTATTATCTTTGTTGTATTTATGCTTAGTCCGTTATTAAAGCATGAAGGCTACAGAAATTATATTTATTTAACAGAATTATTACTAGGAAATAATTTGAAGGGATTTTGGTCGTTTGTAAATTCACAGAGGGGAAAGCCTTCCTTGCCCGCTGTGTTGAGTTATGGTGGTGTTGAATCCAGTTACGTACCAGATATTGTAAAAGAATATTTGTCTATAGTCTATTTCACTCAAATAGGTGACATATCTAGTGACTCACCTTCACTAGGTCTTACTAACTTCACTGGTTTCAATATAACTATATCTGATATTTATTTAAAGGAACTGGGTGTGAATAAGGGTCCTGGCCTGATGGATTTCCTCCCAGCTTTCTCAAGAATTGTTGTTTTATATTATCCAAACTTCTTATTCACATTTTTTTTCTATTCTTAAATAAGGGTGAATTTCCAGAATGTTGAAAAAAATAGTTTTTTAACACCCATTTTTAAAGCGGGAGATAATTCATCGGTGAATAATTACACGCGCATTAGTATAATTAGTGTAATACCAAAGATATTTGAATGTTTTGTACAGCTATCTAGTCTGTGACTATTTTACAGCTTCACTTGAAAAACAGCTAGTCGACCAACAATTTAGATTTCGGAATAGCAGATCAACTGAATGTAATACACTAGTGTTTGTGGAAGGCCCTGAGGTAGGCTATGGAGAGGGGCTGTAGGGTACATGCACTATACACTGATTTCTCCAAGGCCTTTGATCGGGTCAACCATAATGAGTTCAGATGATGCGTATCAAGGATTTTGTTTCCAGTGAGATTAAGGTTCATTCCGGAGTACCCCAGTGTCCTCATTTGGTACCCCTGTTATTTAACATATTCATCAATGATATACACTGGTGCTTCCAGCACAGTTCACCTCTTCTTTTTGCAGATGATCTAAAGTGCTACACAATTATCAATAATACAGAAGATTATGTTAATCTTCATCACGATCTCGATCGGTTGAGTGAGTGGTGTGAGTTGAATGCCATGGCCTTGAACGCATCCAAGTGTCATGCTGTTTCTTTTGGACGATCGAGAGACCCAATGGAATATAATTTTTATATACAGAACATTCTTGTTGACTGGGTAACCAAAATTCGTGATCTGGGAATTAATTTAGACTCTAAACTTTTATTTGAATCGCATTAATGTCAATAATTTCCAAATCTTTACAAATGTTTGGCTTTATAAAAAGATTCACTAGAGACTTTCAGAATATTGAAGAGATTAAATTACTATATCGTTCTTTAGTTAGACCCCATTGTTGTATGGTCTCCATCTTATAATATTTAAATATCAAACTAAAACAAATTCTTGAAGTATGTAGCATATAAACAGGGTATACCTTTTCAATTAAAGCAAGTAAATTATGATCAAATTGAAACCCAACTTGGTATTCTTTAATTGTATGACCGACGATTAGTTAAAGATGCAAAGATGCTTTATGGCATAATTAATTCTACAGACTTGTGCTTGATTAAACAAAATTTTTTATAAAAATTAATGAGAAAATCCCAGTAGGGAGTTGAGTTGAGTTGGTCTGTCTCGTTTTAACTGACAAGAACCACGTGTTAAAAACCGAGCAGGGAGACATGTAGCTCCTCAAGTATTAAATTTTATCCAATGCCATCGACCTAGAGTCACCATATAATTTAATTTTGGAATGATGTAAACCCATATATGGATATCGTCTTCTTCTTCGCGCGACTAGGATTACTCCTGTTTGTCTGCCTCTTATTCTGTTGTAGTCGTTGTTGACTGTACATTATCTTTCCACCTTTTTGGCGGCCTTCCAACGGGTCTTCTGCTATACGGCTTGTTGTTTTTACAGATGTTCGCTAATCTATCTGGTTCCATTCGGTTTACATGTTCGTTCCAGTTTTTTTCTTGTTTTTATCCACCTGTTAATATTTTGAATTTTGCATTGTTCGCGTATACTTCTGTTGGTTTATGATATGCCCGCTATTGATCTTAATACTTTCATTTCGACATTGTTGATTTGTTGTTTCGTCTTTCTTGTATCGGTCCTTGTCTCCGCTGCATATGTTAGGATTGGTCTTACTGTTGTCTTGTATACTTTCATTTTGCTTTCCATGGTCAGATATTTGTTTCTCCATATGGTTTCTCGGAGGCAACCACTTACTCTTGCCATATGGATGTCACAGCCACAAATTTATTGTTAGTTTCAACTACAAAAGGCACTGAGGATGATCTGATTTGATCGAAAACGGTTTGCTACTGTATAAATTT
This sequence comes from Diabrotica undecimpunctata, assembly GCF_040954645.1. Taxonomy (NCBI): domain Eukaryota; kingdom Metazoa; phylum Arthropoda; class Insecta; order Coleoptera; family Chrysomelidae; genus Diabrotica; species Diabrotica undecimpunctata. The sequence continues at coordinate 8,848,313 of NC_092803.1, read as the reverse complement.
TGACGACACTTTTAAAAGTTTTAACTATATGTTTTTATATACCTAAATATAATTGTGAAGTGTTTTAAATTCTGTATGTTTTTTTCCAAACTTTTTATGTTCCTCTTCACACAACTAACTATGCATATGTATAATAATTTTTTATCTCGATCACTAAGATGGGTAAATATTCACCCAGATCTAGATTTTCTTGAATTCATTTCTGGTCTCAGGCATGTGTTTATTTAGTGTTGGTAATTTGAGTGGTTGTGGAATAGGTAATCATCATTTTGATGTGTAAAACTAAATTACGTGATTAAGTTTGTGATTTTTTTACTTTATTTTGTTTTATTGTATACATTGTAAACATTGTTAATCTTATTGGTCAGCAGCTCGTTGAAAATAAATAAATAAAAAAATAAAAAAGAATAGTGGAAAAAACAAAGAAATTTTGAACATTATTATTAAAATTACAATACCTAGAACATGTAATGCGAGGCGAATGTTATAACTGGTTTTGAATAATAATGCAGCGGATAATACAAGGAAGAAACAAAACTTCCTGGTTGAACAATTTCATGACTTAGTTTAAATGCAATTGCTTTGACTTGTTAAGAGCAGCACAAAAATGCGAATTGACGCAATGATTGCCAACATTCTTAAATAAAATGGCACATAAAGAAGAAATAGACTACTACTGCCGGTAAAGACAAGTACACAATCTCTCATTTATTCTTTATATTTTAAGCGACAATTCCTGACCAAAAATCCTTTTCCTAAACACGTTTTTTTATGAGCACGTCCTTGGATATTCCCAATACTTCCCGGTTCGGCCATCCCGACTCGGAAAAGCTCTGATCACTCGATTCAAGTGGAAATTGCCGTGTTATACGTTTCTGACCGCTTGGGACTACTTTTATTGGTAATCGGAAAAATCCCGCTTCTATTAAACTTGCGATAACATTACGACTCTTCTCTTCTTCCCGACATCTAGCTCCTTGATGGTACAAATAGAGAGATCAAAAGAGTATTTGTCATCTTTTATTTCGCATTTCGATAGTTTTATTCGCCGATAAAATCAGGCGAGAGGGTGAGGTGAAAAATATTGGATTCGAAGGAGGGTTCAAGTATTAAAAGGATATCAATTTTCGAGCTGTTTTTAGTCTTTATGGTCGTTTAATACCACTTCGCGAAATATATTACAGACATTTTAAATTTTTTATGTATAATTTGCAATTTAACTAGTCTCTAATAAAATTCGAGACTGCAAAGTGTTGTATAAAATCTTTGTCATATTTAAAAAGAAGATTTTAATACACTTAAAATGTTCCATAAGAATTTTTAGACAATTACACGAATATCGAAATGACCCGAATTCGGAGAATTTTTTTTTATTATTCTGTTGACTCAACTTTAATGTTTTAAGAATGGAAATGCATAGCGATTTGCCAATTAGTCTATTTGCACACATCAAAATGCTCTGATTAAAATAAGATAAAACTTTAGAAAAGTTAGTGAATAGGCAGCCTAAATTAAAACGTTAATCAAGAAATATTCAGCAAATTACATACCAAACCAAAAAAATCTACATATAAATAAATCTACATACCAAAAAAATAAAAGATATCAACAATACAATGCAATTATATAAATTAGCTTATAGTTCCACGTTAAGATCATGGAAAAGGTAAATGCCGCATCTCTGTTTCTCTCTTGTTGTTTCTCAATTACTGAGGATCGTGATTTCCTCCAATACTCCTAATAAATTTTCTCCATCGGTCTCTATTTTCTAATGTTTTATTATTAATTAACTTTTTAATCAGTAGCCCGCTGAATTCTGGATATGACTTCCTGAATTCCGTCCTCTTGGTCTTCTCCCCGGAACGTTTCCAGAATCAATTAATTTCTCCAAATTACACAGGCCTACATTTTTTTTTCATGAGAAATGTTTTAAGTTTAATAGGGGTCCTATAGTAAATGGGATGTACTGATCACGAATCTGTACTTAGTTTTTTTAAGCACGTCGTCAGGTTTTCAAGAAAAGTGTGTTTGAAATTTTTCATAGAAACTGCCAAAAATACTAAGAAATTATTTGTTGAAACTTAATTAATACAAAATTACACTGCAAAATTGAGTTGTTCTTAAAACAGAATCCAGTATGATCGACGTTAGACAATATTTGGTTTTTTTTTTAATAAAACCGTTCTCTTTTTCCATGATAACTGCGTTTTATGGTCTTCTTTTTATGGATTTTTATGATCGAGTCTCTTCAAGGTCCAGCAGTAATCAGCCATCATTTTTATATCCCATCTTCCTTGGTAACGTCGATCCATCTCCTTTATATCTTGACCGAACGTCTCTCCCTGCTCCTCGCTGACAGCTCAAGGATTATCAGGAAAATAGTCAACGTGTGAATCCAGAATTTGGCTCCAATGTCTTCATACATTGGAGTTGTTTCCAAGGAAACCGCCTATGACTTCTACGAAAGAACTCCATGCTTCAGATTCATCCTGGGTTATTGTATTCTGGAACAATCTGTCCGATTTTAAGATTCGAATTTGAGGGCCTACAAAAATTCCTTCTTTAAGTTTAGCTTTAGAAAGTGCAGAAAATTTGTCGCACAGATATTTAAATCAGTCACCTTGTTTATCTACAGCTTTGACAAACTGATTTATAAATCCTAACTTTATGTGAAGAGGAGACAAAAGAACTAATTTTGGGTCAACTAGCGTTTCACGTTACACATTTGTTTGTTCCAGTATAAGTCTTTCTCTGAGTGAATACTCTTTCTTAACGTAATGTAAATTTCGTATTCGACTGTTCCACTCGCACAAAAAACATGGATACTTTGTGAATCCAGACTGCTGACCCAAAAGCATGGATATTATTTGAAGATATCCACAGAGTTGCCAACAATATTCGCTATACTTTATTTTATTTAGCAACAGCTCAATATTCTCATATGTGTCATAAGATGCACGGAGTAAGCAACAGGTATTGAGGCATAAGTATTACCATTTGCAACAAGACAATTTCAGACTTCTCTTAGAAGGATCAATAAATACCCGTCATGATGTGGAATCGTAATTGTCAGCTCCCAGTTTCATGACTACTTTAAGAATATTATGATAATACACCAGTGAACCCTCCTGAGAAAAATATTTCGCGAACTCTTTTTCACGATGCCTATACCACGAAAATGACCTGGAGCCAAGAGATTTTTATCTTTCAGTCGTGATCATAAGATTTATGCAGCATCCTTCGATAGGCCCAAGTCTCTCACTAGGTCATTTAGTTCACCTTGGATAAACTTTTGAGGTTGGTCTATCTCAGGATTGAATTCGTCTTCATCGGTTTTTTTTGTCTGAACTTTCATCTGATGATTGCTGTTGGAAGGTGTGAAGAAAAGGTGGAGGAAAAGGGATTCCTGGTCCAGGAGATACAGGTCGTTTATAAGAAGGTAAATCAGAATATTGAATTTTGTGTTTAATTTTTGAATTGAAACACTTGATATCGCAGGAGCAAAAGTAGCAGTCGTCTCAATGGTTTTTTGGTTCCCTCCATACAATAGGAATGCCGAAGGGTAAAGAGTAATGGTGACCTTTTGTCCATTTTCTCAGTAGTTCGACACACTGAAAGCCCACTTCGTGCCGGGCCCAAGGTGTATCCTGATCACCAAGCTTTATACCGAAGTAAGCGTGATAAGCTTTCTTTATAAAGTCTGTTATGTTTCGTTGATGCTTTCCTATTGTTAAATCACCACACACGTAACAAAATGTATCGTCGGTGACCTTGCAATATCTCCTATGTGACTTCACCTAAACTTTTCAGGAGAGACAAAAAACTTTATAAGTATAACATTTTAATATATTTCAATGGTTTTTTTGTGTTTTATGTTCTGCGTGAAAGCGACATGTTTACTTATTATGAAAAAGTTAATATTTAAGTGAATTTAGTTTTGTTAAGCGAGATAGGAGGTATTGCTTTAAGTACTATTACTCATAGGAGATATTGCTTTTCATTTAATGTGAACTTAGGAGTTGTTGTTTATTAAAATTAAGCATAGCTGCCTTTTGTCCAAATAAAATAAATAATTCTTTGAAATTAAATTAAACATTTTATTCATACTAATACAAAACATTTATTAAAACACTCGAAACTTCGAAAAAACAACAAACAAAAATTATTTTCATAATTATGTCAAATCGAACAAAATAAAAGGATCTACCCGTGTAAAAGGCTATCATTAAAATAAATGTGTATCTTTCGGTAGGGTCGACTTTAGATTCTGCAAATGTTGCCATTTCTCCGTTTTTATTTTAGAAGGCAATAGAAATAAAGGTGGATAGTCCAAAATTGTTGGGATATTCTTTGGTCTGATGGGGACTTGCAAGTATTCTCCTTTATGTTCAGTTTTTATTTCTATGGTCCCTGCTGGATTGTATTTGATACATTTTATATCATTAATGGTTGGGTCATAAGCTTTTCTTCCAGGTCGGATTGAGGAATATCGCATGTGGTTGGACGATGAATAGTCTTTAAAAAACGTATGGTCTAATATTTTCACTCTATATGGCTTAGTTCCTTTCCTTGCTTGAACTGTAATGGTAGCGTAGTCACTTGGTAGATGGATTTCCTTATTTTTAAGACTTCTTTCTATCGTACTATGTAGCGAGTCACATTCCATTTGAGAGTGACCCGGTTCAAGATATTTTTGAGACACTAACACATTATGCTTGATGGTAAAGTTTAGTAAAGCGTTGGCCAGGACATTATTACGATTTTGATAACCGCAGCCATCAGAATAAATAACGACTGGCGTTTTGTAGTCGGTAACACAATTCTCCTCTAAATAATGTATGATACAGGAAACAAATGTGGATGCTTTGAGCTGGTTATTCTCGTTTTCTGAAAACCAATAGCACATAACATCCCGAGTTTTTAGGTTGTAAACTGTGAAGTTATGGCAGGACAATTTGGTTTTGAAGTACATTTTATACGCTGGTACATATGGGCACAACTTTACGGCTTGTAGGTCCATTGTTAGTGCTATTATTTCATCTCTTTCACTTGTGGCTTTATCCAAAGTTTTAGCTTCTCTGGCGTCTTCTTTTCTTTTTATGTGAGCTCTATATTCTTCTTCAGTCGTATTCTTGTATTTAAATGCAAAACAAATATTGCATTGGTCTTTTTTTGGTGTATATAAAGCAAAATTATTCTCCTTAAATCGTGTTGAGAATACGTTGCGACCTAAAGGAGTTATATTCTTTTCTTGATAAAAACTATTCACATAAACACCATACAAATCTGACATACTTGTAAAAGAATATTCTAAATATAATTTTTGTGTTTCGCTACGACAATAGTGTGATGGAAGTTTTGTTAAACTCTCAAAAAATTGTTCCAAGTATTTATGACTTTTTGTATACCTATTCTTTACCATTTTCTTGGTAGAAACATATGATGATTCGTCAGTCATACCGCAAGAACTATTATCAACCCAATAGTGAATAGTTTTATAACCTATATCTAATGTGTTTGTGAACATGGTACGACATACTTGTAAGTTTTCATTCCCGTCATGTAAATAGTAAGTGTATGTACCTTGTCTTTTTGCATTTTCCTTGTTTGATTTAAATGTTGGAGTTTTAAATACATGAGATGCTACAAAGACCTTACGTTGATCCCAAGTCATACCCCAGAATTTCTTAACGATATGATTTTTGCACTGTTCGGTAAATTCTTTGCAATATCTTAATTTGGAGTTTCGACATTTTTCTGAAGTACACGCCTATTTTAAACATTTTGCTTTTCTTGGTATATCTTGCTTGATCTTCCCGGATTTTTTACTAAACCCCATGTATACTTCACCTTTCATTCGCAGTTTTTTGTTTTTATATCTTTTCCATTCATTTTTATTCTGACCCAGCTTCCTTTTTCTCTTCATGGTAACTTTAACATCACCGTTTGTGTTCACCAGATTTCTTTCAATATTATTGTTTATACCAGTATTAGAACTTTCTTGATCATCACTGGTATTTGTAGCTTCATAAGTTTCGTCTTCGTCACTAGAACATTCATATGGCAGAAGAGATACCACCCTTTCATTTTGTTCATTTGGCAACAGTACTTGTTTATTTGTTAAATTATCTAACGCGAGGTTTACAGAGTTATTGTCATCAGAACAGCTGTTATTCAAAAAATGAATTTCTTGAGATACACTATCACTTGATATAATACAATTATTATTATCCGCTAAAGAGTCAATTTCGTTAAAGTCTTTTAAGCAATCGCTTAAGTCAAAGTCTTCCTGCTCCGTACAATTTTGCAATGTTGTAAGCGTAGTAATCGTATGATTGTCTTCAGGCTGAGGTTCGTCTATTACCATAACTATAGGCGTACTGTATATATTTAGGTTTTCCCATTCGTTGATTTCACCAGAGTTTACCAGTTCGTTTACTAGTAGAGTGTCTATTTCGTCGCTTCTATTTACAACTAAGTTTTCGTTAGCCATTGCAAGCATACGCAAAGTTCTCTTCGACATGATTACTATACAGTTTATTAAGACACACAAATTCTCCTATCAGTAAATGCTATCTGTTGCCTACTTGCAAATTCTCCTATCTGAAAAAAATTATAAAAACTAGATCTTTGTCTATGTTTATCGTTTTAGTTTAGAATCCTATTACTTCAGATTTTATAATCACATAATATTATCATTAATATGTACATAATAGCTTGTGAAACTTACCAGAAATATCGTATTTCGTTGATAAACAACTCGAACTCTAACAGCTTACTATACCCTATGATTGCACTATACAAACTGACAAGATAGGACATGTTGCATGTAGTTTACCGCGTGAATTTAGATAGGAGAAATTGCAAGTGGCATTTTTATATATTTAGACATTTTTCTCGTTCATAGGAGTTCTACAGACAAATCTTTGCTATAAGCAGATTCCGAATTCATCGATAACTCATTTTCATAAAAAAATGCAGATAGGAGAAATTGCCAGGTCACCGACGATATGAGGACTGTTCTTACACTTTCTTATTTATTTATTTATTTACGGGATGTCCCCATTTTAAAAAATTTAACAAAAATATGCTAACCATAATACAAGTACATACTAAAACTAAGTATTAAATAATGATTAAATAATTATTGTTAAACAAATGATTAAATTAAGTAAATTAAATTAAATTTCCTGAAGATCTTAATAAAATGAAGTAATCTTAATAAAATAAAATAAAATGAAATGATCTTAATAAAATAAAATGAAATGATCTTAACAAAACGAAATGAAATGAATACTTCAAATTAAATGTCACTCATCTTTGATTCCTAACATACTCAGTCAAACAGTGCTTAAATCTTACAGATTTTATATCCACTAGATCATGAGATTGGCTAAAGTCATTTCCCAGGATCTGAATCCTGTTAATAGGAGAGAATTTGCCATAGTTAGTGTGATAGTGTTTTATAGAAAACAAAGGCATGTCTCTAAGAATTCTAGTGACATTATGGCGCATTAAACACTGATAAAAAAAATACAACTAGATGTTACGAACAACTGACGCTAACTAACTCTATTTCTATTTATGCAATACACAACTTGTCAAGTTGACGGCATCGGCAGTGTTGCCATTTAAATGAAATTAACATCCTATTGTTTTAAAATATATTTTCTATAGATCTATCAAGTATTTTAAAGAAATAGTTTGAATGTAATTTACGAAATATCAATAAGATATTTGTTTGCGCTAGTACAGAATATCTCGCAAGGTTTTTTTAATTTGGTGAAAAATTTTGACGTGATTGGCTTAAACCGAATTTATATTCAGAATAAGCGTACCCGTATTAGCTAAGGACATGTCAAACTCAAAACACCAAAAATAATGTCGGCCTTTATTAAATTTTAATGTCAAGAATGGAATTGTTTGCCCGATAAACTGTCCAAGGTATGCTCAGCATTTTTCTTCAACACCATTTGTCAAAGGTATCAACTTTTTGACGTTTTTATGCGCGAAGAGAGTAGAAGACTTATGAGAGTTTGAAATTACTTTGATGGCAGAACTGGATGACTAAGTATGTGGCATTGGTGCAAGAGAAGTAGCTTCTACAGATGTAGGGGGTGATGTATAAGAAGTGTAGGTGTAGAAGAAAGCCTCCCCTGGCGCCAGAGGGGTTTTGTTATAGTAATCGTTGTCGTTTCTTTTGCTTTGCTAAAAACCGATATGAACGACATATTTTTGTATTAAATAATCTACATTTTCTAATTTCCCCATTTATCATATTTTGTTACCAAATATATCGTTCGTTTCATATCAACGAACACTCTCACATATTTTCCTACTTCTCAATATTTTCTCATCATTTACTCCAACAAGACCCTTTTAACTCCAGGAAAGGCTTTCCTCTACACTTACACTTCTTGTATATTACCCCCCAGATCTCCAGAGGCTATTTCTACGGCCCCAACGCTACATACCTAACCATGCAGCTCTGCCATCAAAGTGATCTCAAACTCTCATAACTCTTCTACTGAAGATTGCTTGATTTTATAATTTTGACATGTACACAAGTACCACGCATAGAGATCTTCTTTCTTTTTAACTACCCACCATTGCATTACCAGACATTACAGCGTGTCTTATGGCTATTCTGCCACACAACAAATAATCACAAAACGTTGAAAGAAAATATGCTTCTGAATCACTCAAAATAAAAGATAATAAAGCAGCCTTTTTATCTATATTAAATTTTGCATATTGTTATTTATTAGACAATCTAATGTTAACGCACCATTTGAGCCTTATCGCCAAGACAGCCCTATTTCATGTATGCAATATGTATAAAAGCTTTTTTCCTGTCTTCCACCATTTACATATTAGCATCACATTCGATATTTGTAACTCTCGGCGTTTTCCAAAAACGTTCATCATCTCATTTAATTGAAATCCAATGGAAAGAGCGGCGCGGCAAGGAAAGGGGGAAGCTAAAGGGGACATATCCGCTTCGCCAATTTGCTTAAGTACTGTATGCATGGGGTAAAGCGTCCTTAATTGGAAAAACGGTCCTTGAATTTCGGTTGAACCGCGCATATATTGCCAACGATTTCATATTTTATTAATATCTTTCTCGGTTTATCCCGGTTATTGTAGAGGTGGAACGAAAATATATACCTGGTGTCAGTAAAACTGGTTGCCTCGCCCTCCATGACATTTACACCATTATGTAACCACATCTTTTTACTTTACGATTTATTTATGGCATACCATAACAAAACTAGTTTTTACTTCGTCATACACCATACATACGAGTATATACATGTCTTTAAGTTCTAATAACCCTTTGTTGATGTTATTGATGTGTGATAATTTGACTATTTTATTAGAGAATTCATACCCAATTAAAATAATTAACAAATTTTTATTTAACAATCCTAATAATAGAATGATTGACATGAATCAAACA